>NW_026555336.1:7345259-7482121 GCF_029017545.1 Prosopis cineraria | reverse complement strand
AAAAAAAAAAAACATAGTCATTCCAGCATACAAATATGTTAATGTTAAGTTAGAACCTATGAGACAATGACCTCTTTTTGATAGGGGAGATGGTAATTTTTGTTGAAATAACTAATCATTGATAAGATATGAAAATATTAATAAAAACGCCAGTGGCCTTGTGCCACAGTGGACTACTGCACACCTCTTATGTACGAAACATGGGTTTGAGCTTAGAGGGGTTGTGAAAGGTGTGTGTTTCCTTCCATGGAGAAGAGTTGGCAAAAAGTGTGTGTGTGTGTACACATTAATATAAACATTTAAATAAAGAAAAGGGAAATAAAAAGAAGAAGAAGAAGAAACCTTCCTTTCCCCTCATGGTCAGATAGCAATAATGAGAGGGTAACCTTAACTTTGTGATTGCACGGCCACTTGTCTTGGGAAAAAAATATTCACCGGTAAAAAAGTTGGACTTGGACGGATTGTCTCCAGATAATGCTTTTTGGAAGTGAGATTCCTGAATTTTTATAAAAAATTTAATGTTTTTATTTTAATATTTTTTTTCTTATAAAACGTAAAATCTTCTACTTTCTCTTAAAAACAAACTTACATAAAATTTACGGATTGTCAAACTTTAAATATCTATTCCCCACACACGTATGTATTTAACTTACCAAAATTAAGAGTTGACGTGTGTTGTGCATATTGTGTCTACGAAGTTTTTTAAGAAATTATCGATATTAAAAAAAATTGAAGAACGATGTAGCCCATAATCTTTTTAAAAAAATTAGAGCAAGTAAGTAAATTGGCTTATGAGTTATAAGTCTCAGAAGCATTTGGTACCTTAAACTCATGTTTTATATAATATTCTTCTTTAACTTTAGAAACAGTACAATATAACTCCTATTATTAGTATAAACTAACTTTAATTGTTTAGTTGATAAAAAATTATAAAAAATTATTCTCAGTCCTTTTATGTGATTTTTTGAATTTTTTGTAATTTTGATATTTCTTTTTATTATTTTCTGATCAACTAATAGTTAAAATTAATTTCTATTAATGAAAGGAATTAAATTATAACCGTTTCAAAAATTAAAAGAGAATATTATATAAAAAATGATTTTAAAATTTTAAACACTTTTAGATCTATTTAATTTAAAGGTTAATTTGCTCATTTATTCAAAAAAAAATCATTAGTTTTGCACTAATGATTGATTTAATTAATGTTGATTGTTAAGAATGAGCTATAATATTAAATTAATTTTAAAATATTACTTATTTATGGATATTACATATATTTGAAGTCCTGTATAATTTTACAATCTATGTATACCGCATTATATTTGATATCTGTGTGTGTGGAAAGTAAATTTCGATCTAAAATTGAGATTCACGAATATCTTTAAATACTTTTTATAAAATAAATTTCATAAAATTGACGAATTTTAAGCGTTAACGAATTCACTTGTGTTGTCAACTCAGGAATTGTCCAGTACGCACAAGCGCATATTGACAGAATGGCAGGGAGAAAATAATTGAAAGCTTGAGAAGTTACTTTTGTGTGTGTGTGTGTTTTTTTTTTTTTTTTTTTTTTGAACGAGAAGTTACTTTTGTGTTAAGCATGAGAAATTGTGAATAAATGGGATTCTTTTCTTTTCTTTCTTCCTTTTTTTTTTTTTGTCAAACAAAATCAATTTTATTAATCAACAAAAAAAATTATAAACACTAATAGTCGAAGCTAAAGAAGACAAAGTCATTTTAAACCTAACATACAAACTAGCACACAAACTCACCACAAAAAAAGAAAAACAAACAAGCAATAACAATAATTAACCAATCCCTTTATTGTTCATAATACAGTAACCAGAAACAAAGAATCCTGAGGTAATTTCAGATCAGTAATCAAAAAGGAAGCTAAAGGGGATGGAGGCACCATCATCCAATCAACATGGTACATCCCCTTTTTAGCAAAACTGCAAGAGAATTACCCTCACGCGCAACAAGAGAAAAACTGAAATTACAAGATCCTTTTTCAAGTCCAATAGCTACTGTACAACCTCCACGCTTTGCCATTCACAACCTTGAGTAGAATTCCTGCAAAGCAAATCAAATAGACATTTACAATCTAATTCAAAACAAACATGGTACCCAACGAATTTCTAGCGTAGAGAAAACTTACTTCAATGCAAAACATTCTGTCATAAAAGGAGTATCTACTATGATTCTCTTACAAGCTCCCCCTTAAAAACACTATTACTATCTCTGCAAATAATCCCCAAAGCAGCGAGGCAATTTCCAAACACCCATGCCCTATCCACATTAATTTTAATAGTAACTTTATCAGGTGCAACTCAATTCATGTTTCTTGCGACAGAACCAGAATTAACCATTGTATTCTCCTTCTCCTCTAGCTTCTTAGAACACCAAAACTCCTTTAAAAGAGTTGCTGCAGTTCTGATAGCAAGATCAGACTCCACTTTTTCACCATTATAAACCCACCCACACCTAAGTTTCCAAATCCATTAACACAACATAGCCACCAATGCTTTACTCCATTCATCAAAACCCAAATTAACCAACAAGAATTTCAGAGAACCAAACCTTAAGGTTCTTAAAATGATCCTTATTCAGAATTAATCCAAGCGAACTACCAAACCAACACCGATTTAAAATAAATGAGATTCTTTCACATCTAGAGATTTTTTAGAATTTTTTATGAACGCACGAAACGAAATTTCCTTGCTAGAAAATTCAATGATTTAAACTTAAACATTTCACTCTTTCATCCTAATTGAGTCCAGAAAATATATATTTTAGATTAAAATGATGTAGTATTATGAATATTACCTTGTTTATTTATATTATTTTGTTTGAACTTTGAAATTTAAAAATTCATTTTTATTATACATAATTATTTCTTTTTATTTTAAGTGTATATATATCATTTAAAATCTATCAATTTATTCATAACTAGTGGACCACAATTCAAATTACGATTCAATCATTAAAATGTGAATTAATACCTCGTCCTGTTCAAAGCTAGTTTAATTTTCTTAACATAGATAAATAACAAGGAGTGAAATTAGACTAATAAATTAGTTAAGGAGAAGAGAGGTTTCACACTTGCAATAATAAGTTAACACGCTAGAAGCTAAGTTAGACACTTATCAAAATTAATTTTGCAAATTTTAGCAGTGGTGATGG
Source organism: Prosopis cineraria (assembly GCF_029017545.1). Taxonomy (NCBI): domain Eukaryota; kingdom Viridiplantae; phylum Streptophyta; class Magnoliopsida; order Fabales; family Fabaceae; genus Prosopis; species Prosopis cineraria. The sequence continues at coordinate 7,478,938 of NW_026555336.1, read as the reverse complement.
TGGGTCTATCTTGAAATGTTCTTGGACACGCCTCAAACTGAGTTCTACACCTCTACTATCAACATAAATCACCTCTCAACCTGCTCTCATCTTCATGCATTCAATATAAAAGATGTAGACAAAGCATAGACATATAAACAATAGCATTCTTGGTGCAGCAAAGACTGTGCACCATTTTCTTTACGCAGCTTTTTGTCTAAATTTTTTTTCCTTTCAAACAAACACACCATTTGGGATTTCTACTGACAAAAACCAACGAGCTTTTTCTTTATTCCATGTGCAATCTTGCTGCTTTCTGTCAGACATTTCTAATATTTTTACAGACAAACATATACTCACAATTATGCAAACACAATCTGGTATCCACCATCTTCCTCAAATCATCGATCGTCATCCTCAAATCTGTTCTCTCTTCTCTGACATTTACTGCCACCGTAATCTTGACCTAGCTTGTTTAGAATCACATCCCAGGTTTATATATATATATATATATATAGGTTTCTTTTCTTGTATTCTGCATGCAAGATCGAAAACACTGTGTAGCGTGTATTTGCGAGTTTTAGAAGGAATCCCAATTCAAAATGGCTTTGTGTAAAGTTTGAACGCACAGAAAAAGTGATGATGAGCTGGTTTATTTTGAGTAACATCAATTTAAAAAGGAAAAGTTTTTGTAGGACCAATGCCTAGAAGGGGATATAGGCTCTATGATGATGAGATGTAATTGGCTGACCGACTGATTATTATTGCTGTTACACTTACACGCCCTTTTTTCTTTCTTTCTTGCTTTCTTTTCTGGTTTGAAAAAAATTCATAAACTTGCTAAATTATCGCCGACGGTGATTGTTTTGTTATAATGTGCTGGCACCATCATTGGAATCTGCAATACACCCCAAAAGATCCAAGAGTCAAACGTGAATGATAGTTTTAATTAATTAGGGTTCATATTTGAATTGACAGGTGGGCTGTTTTTTTTGCTGTCTTTTAATAGAATTTCAATGATATCAATCATTTTGGATAAAGCCTGCCTTGGATGATCATTTCAATTTCACCTTCTCGTGTGTATGTTTAGTTTGCCAGCCAAACATTGACTAAACTCCTTTCATTTACACACACACACACACACATATATATATCATACACACACAGAACTGAGCGCGGTAAGAATCTGAAAATCTTGAAGAAAATTATTATTAATGGTTAATTCTTTGTTACGTTGCCGATTTGGACGTAGTAGGTGGGTTTGAATTTATTACTCAACGAATATTTCAATCAAACCATTAGATTAGAAAAACGCTTTAAATATTAATATACATTTTCTTTTAAAAATTTTAAAATTACTCTCACAATTATAATTTTACTTCTTACAACTACAAGTGATATTGTTCCTTTTGAAAATCTAAAATTTGGTGTTTTCTGAATATATATAATAAAATCTATTATAATTATTTTAAACAATTGTTATCATGTCACGTGACTAAGTGAATTTAAGCTATTAAACTGAACCTTGGTAAAACGATAGTGGGATAGTGTTGGTTGAAAGTGAAAACCTTAAAACTCAAGGGACTACTTTGCAATTTTTTTTTTTTTGCTCAAAAAAAAAATCTCTGCAATATTAATTTGTTGTATTGTGCTCAAAGTTTGGAGTAGTTGGAATCGTCGTACGTGGGTCACCCACCTTCTCTTTTGCTTCTTCTTCTTCTTCCATGTATATATTATTGTTATCTCATCATAATAATTACGAGACACTACTGGTTTTCTGCAACTAGCTGGTTATGCTGTAAGTAATATTGTTGAGGATTCACATATTCCATTTCAGCTCTCGTCAACTCTAAGATTCGCATTCAATTATTTGCATATTCAACAAGGTAAAACAACATAAAGTCACAAACACAAAACAACAAGTCGTTTAAATGCGTCACCACCATTTAACACTCAGTAGCAGTGACTGTAGCTTTGGTCTATATATATGTCTGTACATATTTGTCGGTGTTGGTCGTGTTTTGAAAGAAGAAGGCGAGAAGTTGAAACTAAGCCCCGTTACACGCACGCACGCACACACACACATAATGAGTCATGACCGTGATATGATAATAACGTGGTCTTGGTGGCTAGCTATCGCATTCTATCGTACAGCACCTATTTTGGTTTCTGTGTGACCTGGACAATTCATCATAAAGCTTCTGATACATCTCATAGACCAGTCAAACCCCTCCGATCAAAATTGAGGACCATGGATTATGAACTGTGACTGCAGCCCTAGCTAGCTTCAATATCCATTCACGCATCACCAATACACACATACACATACATATATACATGTATATATATATATATATGTATATAGCTGATGCAGTCATGTGATGCTTTTCTGAGGTGATTCGTACAGATTGTGAGGAGGGTTTGAAGGAGATTGGGTGAGGAACTGGAACGTGAAAATGAGGATGGACCCATGTTGATGAATAATGACCTCAGATTCTGAAAAAGCAAAGAGGGAGGACCACTAGTGTCTACTCGATATATATATATATACGTTGAAATGGGCATTGAAGGCATAGACTGGTGGGTTTTACATGTGTTTCCAGTTTTTGCCACGAATAATCACAGAGCACTTGATGGCAGATGTATTCAGCTTTTGGAGAAGAAGAAACAAATAAAGACCACTGACACAAAACCTGGAAAATCAAATTACAAAACGGTACAATACAATATACTTCCAACACTACCACTCATCCAAACACATTAAGCATCATTTTGATCCTGCCACCCCCCCTCTCTCTCTCTCTCTCACAAAATAACTAAATCTTTGAATATATTGTTATCTAGAAGACATCTTTTAACAATTTCATCAAGTGTTTTCTTTGATCTTTCTCTACCTCTCTTCACATGATTAAAAATTGTTCCACCCACATTTCCCACATCTCCAAATGGCCCTCTTTGTATATGTCCCAAATTTTAAACAATTTTAAATAATTTTTTTATCATTTTTTTTTAATAGATGTCACTCCAACTCTTTATTATATATGATTTCTGCAAATTTTATATTTCCTTATATGTCAACACATTTATCTCATCAACGTATGCATCTTTGTTATCCTATCCTTATATTATTGTTGTCAGTCTAAAAGCTAGCTAACATTCACCTGTCATATAATTATAAATTGATCTTGTAATAATGCCATGAAACTTTAGCTTATATTCTTTCTCTCAACTTTTGATACGTGCTTTAAATTTATAATTAGATATTGTAATCCCAAAAGGTTAGCTTTCAATCACTTTATTATCGTCTTATTCTCCACAATTATCCCAAATTATTTGCGATCTCATGACCAAATCTTATCATCATAAGGTACTGAAGTAAAGCGGGAGTTACTCCAAGTCGGAAAGTCCAACGACTCAAAAAGAGACACGAGAGACGCAGAGAAAGTGTAAAGACTAACTATATATATAATAATATTGAAATGGGAGGCATAGTACAACTAGGTAGATTCTATACGAGATCCTCTACTTTAGTTTTTTCACTTAAACTTTGATCATCTCTGACAATGTGCCAGATTATATTGAACTTTTGTCCAGATTTATCACTAGCCCACATATTGGTCGTGTTTTTCCTTCTAGTGTTGAAATTTTAGTGGCAAAGTAGAATTAGAAAACCTTATGTGCATGTATGCATGCATGCATGTATATGAATGAAGACTTAAATCAAAACTTCTATAATTATTTGTAGCTTAAGACATGTGTGTACGATGGCCCCACTGACTACTGCAGATTTCTGTCATCAAGCTACATTGTGCCCAAGTTATGTCTATATAAAACAAATACAACAAAGTTAGATGAGAGTGCACGGTTTGATGAAATCTTATCACAAAAAATGTACCTCCTTGCTTCCTGTGTTGCAACTTGTGGCTCTAACAAGACACATCCTTGCATATTGCAATTGTCCATATATATCATCCATGAAACAAACAAAATCAATTAGATCTTTCCAAATAAGTACATCATCAAATTAATGATAACGTGACTTGTTATAAGTTTTAATTAGTATATGTGTGCAGAATTATTTCACCTTTCTTTTTACTTTGTTTTAATTAATTTAATTTCCCCCTAGGTGAGCAAATATGTTATTATTGTTTACCTAAATATCAAAATCATGCAACAACCAAATTAAAGCGTTTGTGTGCTTGTCATTAGTTTGCGTGTGAGCTGTGTGACCCACCTCGCCAACTTTCAATCATGTAATGCACTAATTATTGGTCAACATATACAATCAGCAATATCATCTTTTTTTTTTTTCAATTCATATGTAAAAACTTCAAATCAATCAAAACTAATAAAGAAACTAAATTGAGAGAGAATCATCCACCATGCCCATTTTGAAAATCTTTACAACTACAGTATGGGCAGGCACATGGTGATGAGCAGGTTAGCTAGGCAAGAGGTGGTATGATATGACATTAACAATTAAGTTCAAAATAGTATAATATTTAACGTAAAGAATACAGATTGCTTCATTGACAGAGGACACTAGTAGCTGTGGGAGGGGCCTCTTGTTCCTGCTTGTTAGTGCTTCAATGAGTTGTTTCCCATCTGGAAGTTTTGTGATCAATAATCCCACAGAACCAAGAAATAATATTGTTCATTCACTAGAACTTTTTTTTTTTTTTGGCCAACATTCACTAGTACTTTAGAAACATGGATTTGATTGTTATTTGTTGCTTTCTTTCATACCTTTTTTATCTTTCAAAATTATGCAGAAAATGCATGAACGTGTATCATAACGCCATATGGGTTAATTAGACTCATCTGAATCTATATGCCCACCTCTTAATTAATAACAAGCCATCTCTCTCTCTCTCTCTCTCTCTCTGTGATTCTGATAGATGATCTTTGAAAATCTCCATGCAGCAACCTCAATCCCATTGCGCTACATGTGCAATTCACTGCTTTTTTGCTTTGCTTCTCAATCAAGTTTTGTGTTTTAGATCCCCATGCATTCCAATTTCTATGTGATCATCTGGTCATTTTCATCGGTGTGTCTCACACCTTATTGGATCAAGCGCTTGTAATTGCTATGCCAAAATTTATAGCCGATGAATGCGTGTGACTATTTTTAATTAGTATGTTCAAGTTTCTAAATGTAAAAAGAGTTTAATAGATATTGTAAGCCTTTCATTGAATAAAATTAGATTTAGTAAATAATATAGAATAAGATGAAAGGACACATAAACTCCAGCCTTAAAAGTTTGAATTAAAATTTTCAATGTCATTCTACTGTTCAAACTATTTAATTTGTTCTCCCCTGTCATTTGCGGGCTTTGTCCTTAATTGTTTCTAACAAACCTTATTAGTCTAGGCATCATTAGATGTGGAAAGTCTTACATTATTAGATGAAATTAAACTTAATAAATAATATATAATAAAATGAAATGATGCATAAATACATGAACTTTAAACCTTTGAGTTAAAATGTGTGATATGTTATGCTATTCTAACCCATTTCTTCTCTCCTGTCATTTTCGGTCTTTGTGCTCCTCCTCGTTCGACAGACTATATTAGTCCAAGCATGATGGGGAAATATTACCTCAGTTAAAGTTAAATTCAATAAATAATATATAATAAAGCAAAATGACATATAAATATGAGTTTGAGATTTTGAATCAAGATGCGTGATGTTATTTTTTTATTCATGTTCCTTTGTTCTTCTGTTTTGCTTATGGGCTTGGTCCGCGGTGTGTAATATGTGGCCTAAGCATCATGATGCAAAATGTGTAATTCTAATTCCTCACGGCATTGCTGAGGCAAGATGTTGGTCCACAAAAGAGGAGGGCCCCAAGTACATAACTTCTCAGCTGGAAAATCGAAACAAGGGACACAGCTTTAAATTGGAAGATAGAATATTAACATTTGAGAGGGGCAAGGACTATAACATAACTATAAGAAGCTGTTTCACAGTGTGATTTATACTATTAGCTTAGCTGTCACCTCACTCAATCTACCTAGATATATATATATATATATATACAGCCACATTATTAAACAATAAACAAACTTCCCAAGAACACATGTATTTCCACCAACAGTATCACTTTGATGCTTGATTGTTTTTACTGCAATAAGAGAATTATTATTCTTCATCAATTCAAGGTTCAAGGTGCAAATTTTTTTTTCCGTACGGAGTGAATCAAGTTTATCTGAACGTTTGTGAATAAAAGGTCGAGAAAAGTTGGGCTTTTTCTGTTTGAAATTTTGTTTCCTGGCTCTAGCTAGGGCTTCACCTACTAGCTAGCATCATTAGCTCACCCAACATGTCGTGCATATAAAGCTACTCCAGTCATTATCTTATATTAATTATAATTAATTTTTAATTAATTAAATGCTTGTATTGCATGAAATCAAATCTCCCTCCCATCCGAATATTTTATAAGACACTTTTCACAGTGATTGGATATCGTCAAATATAAAATGTTTTGGATAAAGAAAAGGTTTTATTTATGATTATTATTTTAATATTACTTCTAATTATTTCATTCCTTAAATAAGTAAAATTTATTAAATATACTTTATAAATTTTTAAAAAATAAAAATATAGATTTTTAAATTATTCTTGATTTAATAACCTTAAAAGAAAAAAAAACGATAGGAAGGTAAAGATAATATTTAAAAAGTATATTTAATTCAATTATATTTTTATCAAATTATCTTTTATTTTAAAATATTAAAATTCTTTTAAAATTGTCTTATAAATTGAACTGAGTAATAGAATTTGAAGATCGCACATTTTTCATGTTGAAAATGATGCTCCCACACGCTTGTGCCTCCAAATACACATACAAAAGTTTTTATATATATAAATATATACTGTGATTTGGCCTGACGAAATAAATAAATACAACCCATATCCCTACCACTTTTCAAAAGGACGTCATATGAGTGAAATCTAAAGAGCAATGGATTTTTAATTAATTAATTGATAAAAAAGCCCAACAAAGCAGGCATATGTAATACATTATTAGATTCCTCTCTCTTCTTTCTTTCTTTCTTTCTTTCTTTCTTTTTAATGCCAGCTGCATATATTTTATTAGAAATAGACCGTTAGTTCTCAGGTACAAATGGGTCAGCTTCACGGGAATTATATATTATGTCCATATGTTGGCCGAAATTAAGATTCCTATTTAATTCACTTAAATCAGATATCAAATCATTGATTCTCCAAAGATTTGTGTGGGATTTACTTAAGCTAGCTATATACAATATCCATCCATTCTTTAAATTAATATAATGTATGAGAAATTCATCTAATTAATTTTATAAAATTAAAAAACTAAAATAAAACTTATGTACAAAATTAAAACACTAAAAGTGTACTTTAATCAATATAAAATGATTTCCTCTTTTGGATTTATATTCTCTTTAAAAGGATTAAAGTTCAAGCAAAGAGAAATAAAAAGGAAAGCTCTTTCCCTATGTTTATTTCTTGGTAGTAAATCATCTTGTATATAAAAGTAAATGATCTAACCAATTCAGATTGAAATAGGTTAGAATCTTTTCGGGTGAAAGATCTGCCATCAAATGTTATTGCATTCTCAAAATTTGAATCTAGCTTATTAATTTTATCAATATTTCTATTCCTAGGTTAAGAAGCCCTACCATCTACAAAAAACACAGATATATTTGCGTGACTTGAACTCAAGATATTTAATTAAATTGGTTGTTAATTTTCTCTCTTTCTCTACCTGGACCTTAGTTTCCTTCTTTAATTTTAACACATCACAATCATGCTTAGTTAACTATGTGCTGTCATGGAGCTAGCTAGCAAGCTTCGTGGGTGGATCAGTTTGGAAGTGGGTAAGATCCAAGAGGCGAAGACCTTTAAACAGAACCTTCTGAACAAACAATGAGATGTGAATAATAATTAAGCTGAGGATTGGTCAAAAAGATATAAACAAGAAAAAGATAATAAAGGGACAACCATGTCGTGCATGAAGGGACAATTTTGATTAAGGTAACCATCCTACGTTGTACACCACCAAGTATATACATATTTTTTTGTTATTATTAATATTAATATCAATATTTGTCTTGTAAAAAACACACACACATACATATACATCGATCCCTGTAATAGCTTTTGAGAAGTCAAAGAGTAATTACTATTTCTAGCTATCACTCCTTTTCAGTTGATCAAAAAAATTAAGATTTGCGTATCTTTAATTTTTCCTCTCAATGATTTTGTTTGATATGATTTAGGTGTAATCAAATAATGTACTGTATATGATTATTGCACCAGTTTCAAGGATAAATTTTAAGGTGACATCACATGACAGTTAAAAAAAAAGGTCACCAAAACAAAAATCTTTACGATAAACAAAAATTTTTAATATATAAACCAATTTTTTCAGAACTCACATTAAACCATGATTAATTTGAATAACGTTCGGTTAGGTACATATGTGTAAATTATGCATGACTCGACTTAATACAGAATGATTTGAACTGATATACATTGGTAACAAATAAATAACAATAAATAGACTGTTAATTTACATTAAATAATAATAATCATAAATTATACACAAATATATATTTTTATAAATTTTATATTATTTATAGATATAGGTATGCAGACAATAAACAAAGAAATGCTGATGCCAGATCGATTAGTGTAATTTTTTTTTTTATAAAACAAGTTTAAATGAGTTTGATTCAAAAAATAAAAATAAAGTTAATGACAAAATTCACTCACCTTCAACGAAATTCCACGTATCACTCACTTTTATGTAATGTTTGGTTTGATGGATTTAAATTTTAAATTTTAAATTTTAAATTTTAAATCTATGTATTTAATTTTTTTTTGTTTAGATGTTATAATATTTAAAATTTAAATAAATGAAAAATAGATATGGGAAATGAAAATGGAAAGAGAATGAGAGGTTTAAAGTAGATCAGCTTCAAATAACTAAAGTGTAAGAGAAATTTAAAATTACAAAATAATTTTTATGGATTAATGGTAGATTTGACTTAAATCTAAATCTAAATTTTCCTACGTATCTAAACACAAACATTAAAGAATTTAGATCAAGGACAGCATTGAAACTTTTTTTTTTTGGTAAGGCATACAAGTCATATTATTAGCTAGACTCAACTTTTATTAGCCATACCTGCATAATTTTTTTTTTGTAAGGCATATAATTTATATTATTAGCTAGACTCAACTTTTATTAGCTATCCTGCATAATATATATATATATATATATTGCATAAAGCCAAACAAACTATTCCCAAGTCAATCAATGAAGGCTTAAAAAAGAAGGAAGGAGAAAAGGATAAATTTTGGAGAGCTGGTGTGCCTTTGCGGGAGATTTTGAATTAGAGATAGTGGCTGGGAAAGTGAGACTTAATATGGGAGATATTGAATTATAGATTGTGGCTGGGAAAGAGAATCACAAAGTGGATCATATTGGCAGCTAGCCATGGGCTTCTTTTTAGAGAAAAAATAATAATAATAAAGCAAAGAAGAGACTTGTGATTGGGACTAACTAAATATATTGAGCTTTTGTGGGCCCTACATATGAAATGGCATGGGGCATTAAGACCCCTTAATGTGGACACATGGCTTGGAGATAAGTAGATAACTTTGGTCTCACAAAGGCCTGACACTTTTAATTTTAGGGGACTGATTGTTTTTTATTTGTTGATTTTTTTTTCTTCAATTGAAATTCAAATCAAACACTAATTTTGATGCTGTAATTTTTTTTAATATAATTATTTAATTAGATCAAATTTAAGTATTAAGACTTATTAATTAGGAGTGACTTTTTTAAAACGTTTTCTACATTCACTCGAACTTTAATTTAAGTTTAAAATTTTATTTTTAAGTGACTGAAACAATTATATGATGTTATTTTAAAAAAGATATAGTATCTTTTGGCCAAAAATTAATCAAAAATGTGTTTTTTCTTAGTTGTCAGCTCTACTTTATTCAATAATTTAATTTAACAAATAGATCGCATTTGCAGCTCATAAAAATGTGACTTATTATAATGTTTATATTATTGTGTAAATATACAGAAATTAGAAATGAAAATTTGAAAGTTTATTCTCTTCCCGTGCTGCCACCACATACACATATAGATGAACCAAATTTGGCCACCTACCTACCCTTCTTCTGTCATGTCCCTTTCAAGCCATTTCTGGTATTAAATTATTTATGTTCAATTTAAGATCACGTTTCCATTTTAATCATATACTTAAAATAATTAAATAATTAAATACGTTTGAAATGCAATATATATATATATATATATATATATATGTATATGTATATATGTTTGTTTGTCATAAAAATTTAGAATAATTTTCTTCGTATAAATATTAAGGCACCTCGAGATGGATTATTTGACTTTTCTTCATTATGTTTCTATTGCAGTTATAGATTATTCTTTTTTGGCCAAGCAGTTCTGAATTATTCAGATCAAGTTTTAACAATACCAATATAATTAATGTATATTTTATATAATATATTTTATAAAATATTAAATTTTAATTATCAGATTCAACTTTATGATCATAGGTATGTGGAGAGAAGCTATTTTCGACATGGAAGACGTCAGAAGTGGCTATATAGTTAAATTGTTAAAGGACAGTAAATATAAAATCAATCTTTTACTGTTGAAGGAAATTAAAAATAAAAAAAATGTTGAAGTACGGATTTGGAATTACAAACTAGGCAAATGCTGTGAGGAAATCATTTTCAAATACAATTAAATATAAATTTGGATGAAAAAGACTTCATCAAGCTCCCCAATTAAAATAAGACACGAAAAAGGTTGTTTAAAAATCTCCCTTATCATCTATCACCAAACTATGATAAAGTTTAAAAACAGTTCATTATATTTGTTTTATTTAAAAAATAAATAAATAAATAAATTAATCCCTAAATTATAAATTTAAAAATGTTTAAAATATTATACTTATCTTTTGTGCAATATTTTATTTTAATTTTTATAATTAATAAATTAACTTTGACCTAGATTAAAAAATTTTATTCATCTTTTTTTGTAATTTTTGGTGACCTTGTCTATAATTAATGGGTTATTTGTTGTAATTTCTAGATCCTTTGTTGATAATTTTTTAGATTTTTTTTTATTTTTTATCAACTAAGAATGAAAGTTAAATTTTTATTAATGATAATAATTAAATTATATTATTTTTAAAAATTGAGAAAAATATTATATAAAAAATCAATTTAGAGTTCTGAATATTTTTGGATTTATAATTTAGAGACTAATTTACTTAAAAGATCAATTTTTCCTCATCTTAAAGTTCTCAATTGACCATATATTTCATTGCTAACACTTTCATCAAATTAAAATATCTTTTTCGATTAACCACATGTATATTACTAAATTTTGGTGTTATATGCATTTTAATTGGCAGTTTTTCGGAGTCCAAAATAAAAGTAAATCCATTTTCTTCCGCATTGAATAAAAATTTAATTATGTTTAATTTATTTGTATGATTGAGTTATCGACTGACACAGCAGCCTAGGCTAAATGGCCTAAAGCCACGGCGCAGCCAGGGCCCATGAGAGTGAGGACCATCATTTTTTTTTTTTTTGCTTTTTTGGCGATGGGACCATCTTTTGACTGTAAACTGTAAAGTGAAAAATTTTCCCAAGCATCTCATCATGTAACACAATTATCTAGAACAGTAAATTATCTAAAATAAAGTGATGGTTAAGGAATAGTAAATTAATGATGGCTAAATGAGGCCGTTCAGTAACATTATCTAGATTCTAAAATATATAAAATAAACAAATAATGGTTTGGCCAAAAAAAAACTAAACAAATAATGTCTTATATATCTGTACTTATAGATAGGCGTGAAAATTTAGATATTTAACCTTTTACTTATTATATTTTTATTTGATCAAATTAGAAAAAATATATTTTAAAGTACTAATAATATTTTGGAAAATAAAAAGTATTAATGATATTAAAAATAGCATTTTTATAGAATAAAAATATATAAAAAAATCAACATATATTGATTGGATTAAAAACAAGTATCTTAAGTGTATAAAATTAAATATATATATATATATATATATAAATAAGTGTTCTCCTTACAAAATTTAGGCATAATATAACTGACTATAAATTTTATTTTAACATTAATAATGATTTTATATTTATTTGTTAATATCAATTTTTCACTGTTTATTATGTGAAAGTATGAGAAATGAGGTATTATTTGTAATTTGTAAATCATTTTATTTACTTTATAATTTGTAAATAATATTAATAAATTATAAAAATTTATTAATTCTAATATTGAAAATCTAGGTGTGATGTTTTACTGTGACAAATGGAGACGTGATAGACGATTTGTAAATAACTGTAATTATACACACACACTATTTATGTTTTAATCAGGGAAAATATGATGGTAGTGCTGAATAAAATAAAAGATAAATAAGAGAATCAACAAAGATTCGGCAAAGATTAAAGATCCAAAAGTTCCAACTAACACATTTTTTTAATGTTTTTTTGAAAGCGACGAGGCTTGATGCACGCTGTATAAATGTGTAAAAAATTAAAAAGGTAAAATATTAAATTAGGTCCTATTATTTATCCATAATAAACTATAGGTTCATAGTGTATTGGTTTTAAACATTGAAAAAAAATATTGTATCAAAAATAATTTTAAAGTCTTAAACATTCTTGAAATTATGATTTAAAAGTCAATTTGCTCAATTTAAAATTAAAATTGGAACTTGATCAATTGTTTTTTATGAAATCAATTTTTAATGAGATTAATTTAGTTTTATTTTTGTTTAGGAGTTTGATTCCATCGTGATGAAACGAGTCCCATTTTAGAGAGCTCATAAATGGTGCAAGGTTTGTAAGTGTGAGTGATTTTTTTACATAACAAGTTAGTCTTTTGAGATAAGTTTTTCTTTTAAATTTGTACTCGTTACATTAGTGTTTTTATTGAGAGCTGATATCATAAAAGCGATTACTCATAAAGAGTTCTGACTAGCAAAAGGTCGAGTGAAATGTTGTGGAGGATAGTCAAGGGTGTCAACTTTTGATGAGATGACATTAAAATGGATCCTATATTAAGAAACCTCACAAGTGATATAAAGTTTATAAGTGTAGAAAGTTTTTTTTACCTAACACGCTAGTCTTTTGGATGAATATGATCTTAGCTATGAGCTTACGTGAGGATTGAAATTTAATCAAGGGTGTTTAAGTATTTAATAGTATAACATTTTGTTCGATTTAAGTTCTATTTTTAAATGCAAAAATCAAGCTTGAACTACATTAAACTGAACCTTTTTAAATATTGCTTTTTGATCAGTTTTATGTCAGTTTGCTATAGTAAGTTCGATTAGCTTAAATACTTTTAAGAAATCCTTTGCCCAAAAAAAATATTTTAAATAAAATTTTAATATACATTATTTACTAAGATCAAATATTTAATTAATTTTTTTTGTGAAAAAAGTTTAAATGAATTGGGCTCCAGAGTTTACCAAATTAGGATACATCATTTATAACAATATTTACAGATCTTCTACCTATAAGATTTTTACATTGACAATGAAATTTAAATATACAATTTTATAAATTATAAATAAAATAATTATCAATTAGATCAACCTTAATTTACAAGTAAATTAAAATTTTAGTTCGGTGAAAGTATTCCAAAAGATTATCAATACGAATTAAAATTAAATTTAAAAAAAAGGACTATAAGTTTTGAAACAAGAATGGAATAAACGTGTTGGGGCCAAATTCATTGAATAAATTGTTAAGATGTTACAGTGTGACGTTAGTATTGGGGAAAATTGCTAACGGTCCATTCCCACGGGGCTTTTTAATCACATCGAACATCGGATCTATCAACCTTATCATCTCTTCCTGCAATGCAGATGAATTTCTTATCACTATATATATTTTAATTTTTCACGACAATTATAAATTAATTTTTTATATTTTCAATTAATTTTTGTTAATATTTAAATAAAAAATTATGTCTCAATCTTCTCCATTTAATATTACAGTTTGAAATTTTCTCTGTTGTAATCAAGAGAAGCCATTTGCCATGCCATGCAATGCAATTAGGAGAAGTGCATACCTTGCTCTCAATATCTCGAAGATACCTCTATTGTTGGTGAGGCTTACCCAAGCTCCTTAGGTTTACAAATATATATATATATATATATATTAGATAAAATTTAAAGCAAATTTTATTAGAAGAATGATTGATAAATTTTTCTAAAATAAAAAAATAATAATTTAATGTCATAAGATGTGATAGTTACAGTGAGTTCATAAGAGACTTTTTTAAGATTAAATTTTTACGTGAAATTAATTTAATAATTCTCTACAATTAATTTTATATAATTTACAAGTTTGGTACAAGTATTTATAAATTTAATTCCATCAATGACTAAAATGATTTATGAAATCATAACTTTTTATGAACAATTTTTTTAATCAGCAAAATCTAACTAATTTTATATTATTTACAAATTTGGTAATAGTATTTATAAATTTAGTTGCATCAATAATTAAAATGATTTAAAAAATTATAACTTTCTGTCAATAAAGTCTAACTAATTTTATATGATTTTCAAGCTTTGTATAAATATTCACAAGTTAATGCTATCAATAGCTAAAAAAATTTAGAAAATAACAATTTTTTAAATTGCAAATGGTACTAAAATAATTTTACACAGAAATTTAACCTAGCTTCTTGAAACCTTACTGTGATTAAAATATTTCGTATGACCAAATTGTTATCTTTTTATTTTAAAATGATTTATCTGTTATTTTTTCATTTTCATTATTATAAAAAAAAACAATAGCAAACCTTGGATATATTACAATGATTAAATTCCCGGAGATGTATGCCTCTAAAAATATATACATAAACATACTTACATATATATACATACATATATATATATATATATATATTGTTTCCATGTCTCAGGAACAGTATTTTCACACATG
This sequence comes from Prosopis cineraria, assembly GCF_029017545.1. NCBI lineage: Eukaryota > Viridiplantae > Streptophyta > Magnoliopsida > Fabales > Fabaceae > Prosopis > Prosopis cineraria. The sequence continues at coordinate 7,463,921 of NW_026555336.1, read as the reverse complement.
GTAGATCTCAATCCAAGGGCACTTCAGTCGCCGTTTTTTAAATTGAAAACAATTAATCTTACCTCTAATTTTTATTCTAACGTTTCGAACTCATAAAAAAAAAAGTGAGCTCTTTTGTGGACAATGAATTGCAGAAATTATAGTTACCATAGCTTGGGGGCTGGAATTTTTTCTTCAAAAATTCTAATAAATATAGTGTAAAATTCTTTTTACCAAATCACATTAACATATGTGGCAGAGGTTCTTATCACTTAATGTTAAGGTAACTCAAGAGAGGTCTGCCTTTTTTCCTTGTAACTCAATATTATTTATTTTTAAATTTATTCTGTTAATATATAAATAAATAATACTAATTTGTTTGAATTTATATATCAAGTTATAGAACTTATGATTTTTAATTTTTTTTCTAATATATGTATTTAACATATAAAATTTAAAATATCTTGTAACAAACTTTTCTAAAAATATATTAATTTAGTCATGACTATTTATTGAAAAAAATAAATGAACACATTTACTATTTTTTAATGAGAAGTATTGCAGTATGTGAGAAAGAACTCACATTATTACAAAAGCCAGAGAAAATAAACCCCTATTAGGGGGAATCATAAAAGTCTTTGGTTACTCCTTCTCATATCACACCACCAAATCAATTTCTATCTAATATTCAAAACTTTTACATGGTTGCTTGTTTTTTATAAATAAAATAACTTTTAAAAAATATTTATAACATTTTTTAAATTACATTTCATTAGATGATACTTCATTTAGTTTTACTTATAAGTGACTTCCAATATATTTCATTAGAATTAAGAAAAAATTTAAAATTTATTAAATTATTTTAAAATTTATTAACTTTTCACCTTTATCCCTAATAAGAATGAAAAGAATTATTTTTTAATAATTTTCTAGTAAGGGCATAAAGGTAAAAAGGAACATAGAAAACAGTAAAGTGTATTATAAATAAAATTAAAATTAATCTTTTTTCTTTAACCTATAAATAGAATCAAAGGAGTGATATTTTTAAATTAGAAAAAAAATTAAGGGTCACTAACAAGAACATTTTTTGATGGAATAACATAAACATTTCAATTCAAAATTTTTAATTTTAGACATTGTTGGAATATGTCCTCCCTTGATAAATTTGACTATAAAATGAGAAGATAATTAATATAGGATTGATTTAATTATTTATTTTGTTAAATAATTATGCGCGGGGTGGTTACATGATATTAGGATGGAGCATTTTTTGTAAATGCCAACTAAAATTAACGTGCTATACGTGTTGGATACTCGGAAAAGAAAAATGGGCGTTCTTTGAAAAGGCTCTCTTATAATTTTCTTCTCTCATGGAAAATATTGTATTTACTGTGTAACTCATCCAAGGTTTGCAACTGTAACCCAGTTCCCGCATGTGGTTGAATAGAAGTTAGTCATCAATGGAGGTATGTTTTTGGACTCTATTCACTTATATACATAATTATATTAACCAACTTTTTAAAATTATATGATTTTGTTGAAATTTGCTTATATTTAAAGACAAGAAACATATTTTTGTGAAGCATTTTAAAGACAATGAGTCAAGTTCATCCTACACTTGAAATGATATTTGTCAAATTTGGGATAAATTTATGACTCATGTCAGACAGAGAGTTGGTGAAGGTGATCAAATTTTCTTTTGATATAACAAACTGTCTCCTCTCTTTAATTCTCTTATTAAATAAGCACATTCTTATGTTGAATCTATTCTCCATATAAGAGTATTAGATTTTTGCACACTTAGGAAGATAGAACATTGATCAATATAGTAGCTACCTTTAATTAGACGTGATCAATCTTATATCACTTGTGCAGCTACCTAATACACATAGAGATGGAGATGCTCTTTATTGGAGACCTTTCACTAACAACAACTTCTCCATCAAATTCAATTATAAAGCTTTGATATATATATATATATATATATTTAGGTTAGGATTTGGAAATGGCCTATTTATGAGAAAATAAAATCCTTTCTCTAAAAACTTGCTTGGGATTGACTGCAAACTAAATTCAATAACATTGATGGGAGAAATCCTTACCAGTGCACTTGTTTTCTTGATTGTAACTCTCCTTAATACATATCTTGCGTGATTATAATGAAGTTAAAAATGTCTGGATGAAATGAGTAAAGCAATTTAAGTTTAACAGTTTCTTTTCCCTTCTCATATAAGATTGGATAATTTGGAAAGAAAACAAACATTGAAACAGGAAACTCGAGCATAAGGAGAACACGATAGCAAAGACTATTTGTAAAAGTTTGTTCCAATATTTAAAAAACTAGATGCTAGAAACTATACTTGGAAGAATATAACTGTGATAAAATTATTGCCTTCTTGTCAACTCAACAAGTAATCAATGCTCAACAACTTATATCAAAATTCAAATTCTTAAGGAAGGACATTCCTAGATTTGAAGCCAAATGGATCACCCTTGAATCTAAATTGTGGTAGACTTGATATTGATGATTTGATTAATATTAATGAAGCAACTACATGTAGCAATGTCATTGGCGATGATTAAGGACAATAAGTTATGAGATTTTTTTTTGGGTAAGAAAGGGGGCCAAAGCCCAAAACAATGGATTGTGGGATTTTATAAATATATTAATTACCATTATCCTTGCACTGCTTCAAAACTATTTTTAAGAGGTCTCAACCTTTTTTTTTGTTGAGATAAGAGGTCTCAACCTTTATTAAAATGTTAAGTTTTGTAAAGTTTTATTTACTTTAATTTCATAAAAGCTCAGTTATTCATTTAATACAACTCTACTTAGTGCTATCCACCTTTCAAAACTATTAAGAAAATACAAAATTTTATAATGATAAATTAAATAACCACCATAAGTCATGTTTTTGAAATAGTAAATAAATATGTCAATATGCTCGCACACTAAGCTTTTTTTAAAAAATTTAAATACAATGATCTTTAATGATTCACTTATAAGTTGTGAAAGCCAACTTTTGACATGATATGATTTTGTTACTTACTCTGCACCATTTTTTCTGTAACCTTGGATTAAGAAAATAACAAGAAATACGAATTGCGTAGTTTGATAGATGTGATTGTTTGTCAAGAAAATTTTTATATCACATATAAATATATAATTTATATTATTTTTTGATAACATAAAATTTATATTTTTATTATCATTAGTAAGTTAAATAATTTATATTTCACCAAAAGAAAATAAATTTGTATCATAAAGCTACATTGATTAATTTTACGTATACAGGATAAAGATAAGAAAGAAAAAGAAGGGAAAAATCATGATTACGCAGTAAATGACATTTATTATAAGAGGATTCAGTTTCCGACTCATGACCATCCACTGCCACTTTCTTCTTCTTCTCTTTCTCTTCTCTCCGTTCAACTCTCTGTCTTCTTCCGATATTTTCCCGATATCATTCCCGCCCCCCATTTACTCGCGATATCTCTCTCACCTTCTCTCTCTCTCTCTCTCTCTCTCTCTCTCTCTCTCTCTAAGCTCCCACCAATTTCAAAAGTTAAATAGGCCAAAGAGGAGAAGGAGGAGGAGCCAGCTGAACAAAACAGAACAGAAGTTGCAGACTCAGGAAGACGAAGACGAAGACGAAGACGAAGGCGAAGGAGAGGGAATAACCGCTTTAAATTACCATTCTGCCACATCCTTTATTACCCACCCACCACCTTCATTCCCTCTTCCTTTTCCTTTGCGTTTTCCGTCTATATAACTCAGTTTCGTAACCCAAAAGCCTCTCTCTATTTCTAAATACCAAAAACCCCCTACCATTCCTTTTCACTACACTTTCCCATCAATTCAAGCTATCTCTATTTCCTTTCACTCCAATCTCGTATTCAATGTGACCCCCTCCTTCCTTCCTTCTCAATTAATCTCTCGATCTTCGATCTCCCTCGTTCTGTGAAGCAGCTGTATCCTTACCTCTAATGGACAATTGAAAGAAGAAGAAGGGAATCGTTTGGGAGTCAAAATGCGGGTGAAGGAAATGCATCCTCTTTGCTGTATCTCGCTGGAGAGTCCCGGAATCGGTAATCAGTCACCAGACGCTTCGCTTTCCAGGACTAGGAGTCTGCCAGCGAGTTTTGCTGCGGTCGGATCTGAGCGCAATGCCGGTGGGCGGGCTCGGGGATCGGAGGCCACCGTGGCTGGGATCCTCTATAAGTGGACCAATTACAGCAAGGGGTGGAGATCGCGTTGGTTCCTCTTGAGAAATGGTGTCCTCTCTTACGCCAAGATCCGGTGGCCGGAAAACCTCAATCTCCTCACGCCGACCGACGACGTCAGGTTGATTGGCGAAATCTCAACTAACCGATTGGCGAGGATGGACAGCGGGAGTACCGTGCGTCGGAAGAACCAGAAATCTGCGTCTGGCGTAGTCCACCTCAAGGTACGTTCGTACTTGGGTACTTGAATCGCTTCTTTTATCTCTTTATTTCTCCACTCACAAGAAAGAATACCAGCCAAGAAACTCCTGACCAGTGGGTGTTCACTTTTTTCGCGCTAGTTCACTGCGAGTTTCCTGTAGGAGCGACGTTTTGATTTCAAATATGATTACTGTTTTCTTTTATTATTTTTTTCCCCATATTTCGTCTTTTACTTTTGGGGCAGGATAAACAAATTGCGTCATGAAAATTCCCAAACTTGATTCTTTTTAGTTTTGTCAATAGATTAAAAAGGTAAAGAAGCTTGGATGTCTGAGCAATAATGTGTTAAACCGAGGGTTTCTACCATTGTTCGCTTGTGACTTTCTCTCTCTTCTGGGCTTTTGTTTGTGATTTCAATTTCGGAATTCAACTTTTCAATCCTTGTTTTGCAGTTTTAACTACTTGTTAATGTAGAGTGGGTCACATCAGCAGGTGACCGAGAGTGGAGATAGCCTGCACCGTAGCCCTAGGCATTAACTTGCGGTCACATCATCTCCTTCATTGGCATTGCCACATTGGTGGGATTTGAGCTCCTATTTCTTCCTCCCTCACACCGTCGTTTCACCATTTTCTGCAGATCCGACCTAATTTTCATCATCTCCTTCAAAAATCACTGCTCATCTCTATTCACCTTCCTCCTTCCTCCTTCATCTAAAGCTAACGCTTTGCGTTTCTGAGCGACCGATACTGTTTGTTGGTTGGTTCGAGAAAGTAAACCGCAACTTGGCTATACATTTTTTTAAGTAGTTATCATTTCGCGATAGAAAATTTGAAGGCGTTAACTCTTAGGTGAGAAAAAAGAATAATAGCAACATTGAGGTGATTAATCGAACGGTGGGTAATTAGGGATCTTGGACTCTGTTGAGTGTAATTGTAGCGTCTCGGGGTTTGATGCGATGTCTTTGAAGTATGTTGCGTCGCGTAACCTGCGTTGCTTTAAGCAACTTCAACTGAGGTGTGGATTTTGAGGACAAGTAAAGAAAAATTTCAGCTGGTGATTTTGCATTGGATTTACAAGTCTGTTTTGAAGGGTAATGATTAATGAAGAGTAATTGACATATAGTACTTTTTGTTAAAACAATAAAAAAAAAATTCAGGACATTTCTTTTTCTTGTTAAATAAATAAATACGTGGACTTGACAAACAAAGCAATATGTGGGGTATGTCCTGCGTTTCAAATTTAACGTTTTATACTTTTATGCTTGTTTTTTAGCAAAGGATAATAGGGACTATGTTCCTACTGTTCAAGAACCCACACTTTCTCTACTCATTTCCTTGTCTTGAATTTTTCTAGCATCTTCGTTCCTCACTGGATTTAGTATCAAGTTAATTGTGATTAACTCTCTTATAGCCAACAAATTTTGAGTATTTAGTTCTTGAGGTTTTTGGGGTCTTATCCATTTCTTGCCACGTTAGAAATGCTTGATTCTATTTATCTTTATGGCAGAGTCTTCTATGATGGGCTGTCCTCTCCACTCTCCAGTTTAGTCTACTGCTTATGGATTTCGAATCTAACTCACGTGGACTTGATATCTTCTGATACTCGCCTAAGCATTGCATTTGTCTATTGCTTATTTCATGCTCAGAACACTTCTCAGAAGTTGTCATCCTTGCAGAATCTTCTTGTTTTCCTGTAAAATGCTGATTCTTCTAAAGTTAAATGATATCTTGTGTGAATGTTTGGCAGGTTTCGTCCTTTAGAGAGAGCAAATCAGACGATCGGCGGTTCTATATCTTTACTGCTACCAAGACTCTCCATCTGAGAACTGATTCGAGGAAAGATCGGGAGGCGTGGATGCGAGCATTGGAATCGACTCGTAGCTTGTATCCGATTAGATCACTGAAGGATGATATTTCTCTTGTACCCACTGATATATCTATATCAACTGAGAGCCTGAAAAAGCGTTTGCTCGAGGAAGGAACTGCTGAGAACGTTGTGAAGGAGTGTGAGCAAATAATGCTCTCTGAATTCTCGAGAATGCAAGGGCAACTTCAAATTCTTTGTGAAGAGCGATCAAATTTGCTTGATACAATAAGGCAGTTGGAGGTAACTCAATAATCCCGTTATTATTATATTTTGGTTGATTTTTTTTTTTAAGATGTTTCAGAGGCGATGGATTGGGAGCCACATGCATTTCATCAAGAATTTTTTTACTTTGATGTGATGTCGCCTTAAAAGTTATCCCCAAGACTCGTACAAATCTTACAGTACATTACCTGTGGAAATACTTGTTACAATCTCGATGATCGGTTCTTTATAAAACCTAGGTCATTGTCATATTAATTTTTCCTCACAAAACTCGACCCAATTATGGATTTGAAGGAGAAAGTGTCGGTTCTTTAAATTAAAAATTGTGTCGCAATATATTGACTTTAAGTTACATGATTTCTTATCTTTATTTTCTTGTGGCGGTTCTCGTCTTTGGTGTACAGTACCTAGTCATCTTGATCGTGATATGCTGTCTTATTCCTTGAGTACATCATTCTAACAGCTGCAATATTCACTTTTGCTTTTGTTTCGTTTTCTGTTTGGCTTTAAAGTTATTGTTATTGTAAATTTTTTATTACTGTGAGACTTTTCTCACGGTTGTTCTATTTGTGAACTATCGTGGCAACTGTTGTTTCTTTCTTATCTTTACCTTGATTCTTTTTTGTTCGTGGCAGTTTCAAACTTCCAATATGATGATGAATGTATAATTTCAAAAATAACGAGATAAATGTTGATGTATTTTCTTCAAGGTGAAGGTTTGAGTGTTTTTACTGATAATTACAATCTTGAATTTTTATTTTTATTTAATCTCTTCTGTATATGAAGAATTAAATAAATATTTTGCATACTATATGGATGGATGCTTAAGAAATAAGTGGCTCTATTATCTATCAAAATAGGAGATAAGAATCCGATTTGATTCATGCAATTCAAAGTGAAGTTTATAATTTGCATTGTTGTTTTAAATCAGGCCACATAATATGCGTTAGGATCTATTGGTTCCAGTGGTTTCGCTTATTTGCTATCATGGTGCTTTTTGTAAAATGCCTTTCAGCAATCGTGTCATAGGTCATTTTGGTTGAGGACTTAATCGATCAACTGTTTAATCTGCCACCAAACAGAATGTTATCATTATTTGCTGCGCACTTGACTTGTTACCATTTTCTTTTTCCACATCTATCTGTCTAATCTTGACTATCATTATTTGCAGTGCCTTTTGAATTGTTCCTTTTGTATGTGACTTAACATAAAATATTTTTTTTTATTAATTCTAAACAGGCAGCTAATATTGAACCCGAGGCCTCTGGGCTCCATGATGGTGAATACCAGTTAACTAAGCATGAATTTTCAAGTTTAGGACGTGGAAAGTATAGTGGTACTCTACATACATATGCTGTTACTTTTCTTCCCTCTTGAAGTAACCTCATCAGCATGCGGTTTTATAAATAACCTGTGTTGCGTTCTTTGATGACATAAGGGCCTATGGTCTGTCTTGCATGAACATTAAGAATATTTGCTGACATATTTTGTACGAACATGTCTTGAATTATTCGAAGCTATTCGTTGAATGTCATTAGCGCATGAACCCAAATGTTTTATGTCTTCGCCTAATTTGAGGGGTTTGGATTTTACTTCTTATGTGTATATATTTCATCACCATTTACATAAAAACCGGGAATCTCTGTACTCTGAATTGTCATTTATTAATTTTATTCATTTTTAAGATCCAAATCTGTTTGAATTCATTGTTTGCAGCTAAATTAGTGATCTAAAAATTAACTGATTGGCTAGGACTTCCAATGCATTGTTTTTCAGTTAAATTAATACCAATGGTGAATTCTGGTTTATGCATCTCTACTTGTTGACTTCTAATGATCTATATTTTTTTTTTCCTTAAATATGTGCAAGGTATTTGCTCTGTGAACTGAAGGTACAGGCCTTGCACGTCTTTTAATCTGTGCTTCAAATAATATTTCAATTTTTCTCTCTTCGTTGGATACGGTAATCAAGGTTTCGAATTGTGATTTTGGTCTTCGCAAGAAAATGCAACAAAATATGGCGAAGTATAGCCATTTTAGATTGCAATGGCACTGTGATGCGGTTGTGAAATTAATCACAATAGTAAGTTTGTAATCATAATTACGGATGCAAACTACTATTAAAAACCTTATTTGTTTATAAATTTGAACGGTTAGGTTGTCTTCTGATAAATATGGAAGTTCCTTTTGGGTACAATTGTTTACATAGAACTTGTTTGCAGCCTTTTATGTAAAGTCTTTTTCATATTCTTTGTTGCTCAGAATGCAGTACAACTGAATCATCTGAAGATATTGAGAAGCAGGAGATGGAAGAAGTGTCAGATGAAGATGAAATCTCATACTATGACACTGAAGAGTGCTTTGCAGAACCTGGTTTCAGGTGTGGGTCATCAGGACCTCTGGTTCCAGCGGGCAAGCCTGGGGAAACCGATGCACAATGCATTGATCTCAAGAAAATTCAGCCTGAAAAGGCAGTCTATAATTCTAGTTATCCTCAGATTACAAGACGAAGAAAGCTTCCTGATCCTGTTGAGAAAGAGAAGGGTGTTAGTCTTTGGTCAATGATCAAAGATAATGTGGGAAAGGATCTCTCTCGCATTTGCCTTCCTGTGTACTTTAATGAGCCAATATCTTCCCTTCAGAAATGTTGTGAAGACCTCGAATACTCTTACCTTTTGGACCGAGCTTATGAGTATGGAAAATCAGTAAGACCAAATCATTTAAAACTAGTGTTTTGTTTATAATTTTCAAACTTCATTTGGTAAATGGATATTTGTCTTTGCTGATCTGATCTCCAATTGCATCAATTTCCCTTGAACTTTCAATAATTTCAGCTATTGATATGGTGATTTCATATATTTTTTAGATCTTGAATTATATTTACATTGTACTTATGCAATCAAACATTTCCTTTTTCATGAGTGAGTTTATTCGTGCAGGATTTAGGCTCTGTTGAGTTTGGGAATACAAAAAAGTCATGGTTTCTGCTTGTGATAATTTAACCTTGGCATAGAAGTATGGGTTAAACTAATTTTGAACAATGATTCATTCAGGTGTAACATACTGGGAACATTATTAAGTATTTCATGCAAATATGTTTTTTTCTACGTGACTAATATTTAAATGCTGATTATTTTGAACATTGATTATTTAGGCGTGAAATAATTTTGGACACTCTTTTCAGTTTTCGCCTGTTTTTGGTGATCTATATTTTGGACCGTTGCCTGAATATTTAATGTAAATGTGTTCAGTTTTATACAATATTTAACATGATAGGCAAGTACTGTTTCTGCTTCTGTATGGTGGTCCTTTCTAAGTTCAGTTAATGAGTTCGAGACAATTTCAAGGAGAATTCTTGTATAAATGATTCAGCAACTTCGAGGGAGATCTGTTTCTTTTCCTCAGTTCACAATTTCTTTGGCAAATTGTTTGCAGATCACGAGTGTGAAATGTTGCTTCATTTTGATGCTATTAAATATGATACTGTCATTTTCAGGGAAACGGTCTCCTTCGGGCACTGAATGTTGCAGCCTTTGCAGTTTCTGGATATGCATCATCTGAAGGTCGTCACTGTAAACCCTTTAATCCTTTGTTAGGGGAAACTTATGAAGCTGATTATCCTGATAAAGGAATTCGCTTCTTTTCTGAAAAGGTTAGTGCATTAATGATGCAGAGTTATGCCTTAGATATATACAGTTATGAAGATGTGCTATGAATTTTTGACTAAGAAACGGTTTTATAATTAATTGACTTGAAGTTCTTATATTTTGAATATATCGATATTTCAAGCTTCTTCCTTGTGAAACGTTATTAAATTATTAACTATTACTTTTTAAAACCTGAAGTTTCATTAAAGATTTTCCCAGTGGCTAAAAAAAAAAAACCTTGATAGCTTTTATAAAATGAAGATATGGTTCCAACTTAGCTTTGATCTGCAACAGTTAACAGTTTTGCAATTTTAACATGTTATTCTATGGGAAAATAAAATTTTTTGGATTTTATCAACGTCAGAGCCTCAGAGGTTGGGGGGGTGTGTGTGCTTTTTTTTTTTCTTTTGAAATAGCTTCTCTTAAATTATAGTTAGGCACTGACAAAGTAATTAGTGTGTGGGGAAAACACAGGTACTTCAATCGATATTTTATCATGCTTGGCTGGTCTTAAAAAAAAAAAATGTTGCTTCCCCTAAGAAATTACATAAAAAAGTGTATGCATTTTAAGAGGGTATAGGTCCGAAAAGTAAGGTATGGTAATTAATGATTTTGCTCAGGGGGGTGGTACTGCTGTCTTAAAATAATGCCTAATTTCTGCTTTTGCTTCCTTGAAGAATTTTGTAGGAGTTTAGGTTAATGATCCATTGAATTTACTATATTTAAATAAATGGAATGCATCATTTCGTTTGCAGGTAACTATCTTAATCCTAATAGAACGCTTGAGATCATCTTAAAATACATAAAAGCGATGTCCTAACTCCTAAAATTAAGTCAACAACAAATAAGCCGTAATTAAAACAAAACAAATGAATTGAAGAAACTTCCCTTACAAAGAGTGTTTTTGATACTACTGGAAAGAAGCCTACTCTTACGCCAAAACTTAAAATTTATTTTCAGAAGCTAGGCTAAACAGGCCATAAAAAGCAGTGTTAGTGTTATTTGTTCATGGTTATTAACTCCCTTTCTGTACGCTGACGCCTGATCTAAGCCAATAATCTTGGGTTTTCTAAAATGATAAAGCAAATAAAAAAATTTGCAGATATATGAGACTTCTGTGGTATATATGCATTTTTCATCAACAATACACAGAACTGCTGTGCCAACTGCTTACCTATCTGCTTGGAAAATTATTTTCTGCTTGCTTGCCTAATTATTCTTCATATCATTGTGCAACAATCAACTACAGGTCAGTCATCATCCAACTCTCATTGCCTGCCACTGTGAAGGTAGGGGATGGAAGTTTTGGGGTGACAGTAACATTCATTCAAAGTTTTGGGGCAGGTCAATTCAGCTTGACCCAGTGGGAGTTCTGACCATAGAATTTGACGACGGTGAAATATTTCAGTGGAGTAAGGTGTGCGTTGTTAGAAGAATTCTAGTTAACTTAGAAATGTATTGCCCACCCGTGGTGGAGCAAGGCTTTGAAGTTGTACTAATTTTTTATTCACGTCGTTATGATTGTCATTGTTGTTCTTCTTATTAGGTCACTACATCAATTTACAATCTTATACTTGGTAAAATATACTGTGATCATCATGGAAACATGGACATACGCGGTAATCGCCAGTATTCATGCAGGCTTAAGTTTAAAGAGCAGTCTATTCTTGACCGAAATCCTCACCAGGTAGGGCCTAGCCTTGGGGTTCCGTTGTGCTTAATACTTAAATTTTCGTTGGTTTGCTTACGTTTTCAAATTTCCTTGAAACCTTTATTTCTTCCCGCCTTTGCTCTTCCCCCATTCTCTGACTCATAATTTTGAAATAAGATATCTTCTACTTTTTATTTCGTTTCATACCTCACTCGATAATATGTCTCTGACTAGGTGCATGGATTTGTTGAAGATGTTACGGGGAAAAAAGCTGCCACATTATTTGGCAAGTGGGATGACAGCATGTTCTATGCTATTGGTGATGGGAATGTCAAGTCCAAACATGTAACTTCATCAGATGCACCGTTGTTGTGGAAAAGGAGTAAACCTCCAACTAATCTCACTCGGTACAATATGACATCATTTGCTATCACTCTGAACGAGCTTTTGCCAGGACTGAAGGTAGTGATGATGTGTTAAATGATTATTTGATGTGCGTTTCCATTTTCTTATTTAGTCATCTCTAATTGTTTTTTATAGCTTTGTCTGATCCCCGGTATTTGATCACGGATTAAAGGAGAAGCTCCCGCCCACGGATTCCAGGATGAGACCAGATCAGCGGCATCTAGAGAATGGGGAATATGAGAAGGCGAATTTGGAGAAGCAAAGGCTGGAGAAGAGGCAAAGAATGGTATGTTTACACTTTACACCTTGCTCTTTAATTCTGTACTGCGGTTCTCAATAAGCATATTATATTAAAATACTGTTTCAAGCTTTACAGCTCTTGTATGATGATTAATACAACTTTTTATGTTTTTTAGCTAATATATTAATTTGACTTTATTTCAAAAAAAAAAAAGTATGATGATCAATATTACCTTCATCCCAAATTATAGGACACTTTTGGGGAACTCGATATCTCAAAATATAAGGCACTTTAAGAAGAATAAGGTTTCATGATAATGCTTTTCCAATATTATCCTTCTTATTATATTCTTTCTTTAATATTCTTTCATAAATAGAGTATTAAATGAACAATATTTTTTGAAATTTATATTTTTGTTTTGAAAAAATAAAACTGTAAAGTATATTTAATGAGTTTGATTGGTATGTAGAATTTTGTGACTTGTCTTATAAATTAGAATGGAGTAATATTTATAAAGCATTGGCGATGCATGACTTCTTGGTGGTACAACATTGCTTTCTCTATATTTTGTGTTTCATTTCAGCATTTTCTGATTATTTATGGGGAAAACGTAATCATCAGTTCATGGGGTTTTGCTTTTAGTCCCTTTAATTTTTTACATATTTCCAGTCCCTAAAGTTTCAGCAAGATTGGATGACTTGCTTAGGACCCTATTGTTTCAGAATTGAAAACAATGAAAAAAACTACGAGCAAAATTTGATAAAAACTATAAAAACTAATGATTGCATTTTCTCTTGTTTATTTGAGTTGTTAGTTGCATGTGATGTCAGCTATGCCGGTTTGGCCTTTAATTTTAATCAGAACTGTGTTGACAAGTACTTTCAGTGTTAGCGGTAAGCAAATTGTGGCCTTATATTGTTTGACCTATGGTTATTGCTGTCATACTAATACTTATTCTTAAGCATTCACATTCCTATTGAGCGTTGATACCATAGCTTCTAGGAACCTGTAATTTGGAATTTGAGCAACCCAAATGCGTACTAGCGTAAAGCCAATATACTATTCTTAATTTTAAAGTGTTTTTCCAACTATAATGTTAATTATCCTTGTTCTTGCGTCCGCAGTCTAGGAAAATCCAAGAAAATGGTTGGAAACCTAAATGGTTCCAAAGAGATGGTGAAAATGGAACATTTCGATACGTAGGCGGGTATTGGGAAGCCAGAGACCGAGGAAAATGGGATGGATGCCCAAATATATTTGGTGAATTTAATGGAGACACAGTTGCTCCTTTGGATGCATCTTGATTATTTCAGTTCAGGTAAACACTTGTAAACCATCATTTGATAGGCTCTCTATGAAGAACTAGTTTATGTATGTTTTCCCCCTTAGAAATCAATTAAACATTTGCATGCATGTGCATAAAACTTGTGTGAAGAACAAAGCCCAGGTGCCATTTTCCAATCAAGGCATAACAGATTAATATATATTTATTTAAATATACATATGGTTCAGTATTTAAATGATTTCCTTCACATATTTATGCTGCTTGGAAGATGTGATATAAAATTTCCCAAAAGGCACCTGAGATTTGTCTGGGACAGTTGTTTCTGTCTGGTCTGGACGCATAATTATTACACCAAAGCTGGCCAAACCTGTGACAATGACCTGACAATAATGTTGCAGTTAATGGTAAAGAAGGCAGAATTCATACAGGGCAGTGTGTTAAGACAGGATGAAGGTGACAGTAGAACCTCGTAAAATGGTGCCCTCTAGTTCTCAGCATAAAGCTTCGTTATTGATTGCCCTTTTGTTGCTGATATATGGAAATGGAAGTGATCATAAACCAGAACAAAGGGGGTAAACTTGAAATAACGCAACTCTTTTTTTTTTTTCCCCTTATAGTTGCTTAGCAAATATGAGATTTACTTTGGAATATAGCCTAGGTCAGCTGGACGACTTTTGTAATTTTTTTTCCTTGACCTCAGAAGCGTATTACTTGAATGTATTTTTAGCTCTGCAGTTTTTTTTTTGGGTCTAGTCATAATCTCTCTGAGAAAAGAACTCAGCTTAGCGAAGGTGCATCAGGGCGTGTCCTCTCACTATGTTAGGATTAGTGCAGTATTATGCCTTTTTTATTTTTCAGAATAAGAATGTTGTTGTTTGTATGTAGCCGTGTTATATCCACTTAATGTATGATTCCCTCTGATATCTATAGTACTTGCCTTCGTGGCTTGTAATTTTATCAGAAACAATAGATTACAAGGTATATTTTCCTTCCTAAATAAATTGATTCTTTTTTGTTATCCTTCTCTTTTAAAATGTATAGTTCTTTTTTTTTTTTTGGACAAATGTGTAGTTCACACTTCATATACATTTTGTTGACAAACTATAAACTTCCCACACCATGGATTGGGTTGCATCTCGAGAGCACAAACCTTCCATCACTTCATACTTCAACAGGTTTATAATAAAAATACACAAATTAATTACTTTATGCTCTCTTGGTCTCTGGTCCTTTTTATGTGGTTCTTTATACTGTACGACTAGAACAAATAAGTAATCTTATGTATACTAGTTACCAGATGGAGTATTTTGTTTTTCTGGAAGAGAGAGAAGAGAGAGGAGTGAGAAAAATAAGTAGGAAGGAGGAACACAAATAGAGGGGGAAAGTTTTCTATAAAATTGTAACGATGCAGAGAGAATGAGAAATAATATCTTAAATTGGGTAGATTGGGAACTTAACCTTTTTTAATTAGTAATTTGAGTGTTGTGCATTCAAGAGGCGGTGAGGTTAAAGGGTAAGCTTGTTCTAAAAATTTTCTATTAGGTGCGACAGGTATTTTTTAAGTTTTAATTGGTGTAATTTTATACAAAATGTTAAAAAAGTGATACCATATTATTTTATAATAATATTTGACCAACGTCGATAGTTATTTTTGAAAGTTAAAAGAGGATTTTTGTCTTGTAAATTTGTCTAAATGAACAATTAGTATTCTAAAATTTCAATGGGCTCAATAAGAAAAATGATCCAACAACCTATTAGGATTAAATTATATTAAATACCTTTAAGTTATAATTCAAGTTATGGACAAGTTTATATTTGACCATTTCGTTCATCATTAGGCCTTTGCAAGCCCATACCTGTTCATAGACACACATCTGGACTTGCTCGTTTGCAAAGTAAAAAGAAGTTTGGACTTTGCTCAAGGAAAAATCCATTGAATGCTTAGGTAAGTTTTGGTTTGCACCTAAGCAACCTCAGCTAACTCTAATCAAAGTCTGAAAATATGAATTATTTTTAAACATTGATAATGAGTCGCTAGATATTTCTTTATATTTCAAAATTGATAACAAAAAAATATTGCATTAGTTGAAAGTTCATGACATTATTTGCTTATTTAAAAAGACTTAGGAGGCAAAATTATTTTTTTAACTCTAGTCTGAATTTTTCTATCAAAGATCACCATAGGTCAAATGTTATTATAGAAAGATATTGTACCTTTTCTTTTATCAAAACTTTCATGATAATATTGCACCAATTGAAAGTTAAGAATACTAATTGCCATGTAGCAAAAAAAATTTAGGATAATTTTATCATATTAATGATGCTAATTAAGAGTATGGGAGTTGTGACGTGTTATTACTTATTGCGAGCCTTGGGATTTTTGAAACTATTAAACATTCACGCATGAATAATACAGTTTTAACTAATTTGTGTCTTAATTTTTTTTTTTTGGGGGGGTCATATTTTCACTGCTACCATCAATTTATGCACATTATTTTTTAACTTTATTTTTAGGTGGGTCAAGTCTTTTTATCTATTTATTTATTGATTAGAGGCATTTTGAAAAAAAAATTATTTTTTAGTCCTATTTATAAGTGACTTCCAGCATTTTCATCATGATTAAGAAAAATCTTGCACCTCATTAATTTTGTTTTAAAATTCAATAAGTTTTCAACTCTATTCTATCTAATATACATACTTTAAAAATATAATATTCTAGCATTTAATAACCTTTCCAACATTTAATAGAAGTGAAAAAATAGAGATGAATACAATAATCATTAAGGTATTCTATAAATAGAATTAAAACAAATACTCTCTTCCTACTCTATAAATGGGACTAGAGGAGTATTAAATATTCCTAATAGTTTGCAAGTTATTTCTCTAGTGTTATTCATAAGCCACTTTTAACTATTTTATCAAAATTATGTAAAATATTAAAACTCATTAACTCTATCTAAAAATTTAATAAATTTTTAACTTTCTCTCTATTAAATGTACATGCTTTAATAACATACTTTCTTTCACTAACATTTGATAGAGGGTAAAAGGAAAAAATTATGATAAAAAATTAATGACGTAACTTCTATACAGGATAAAAAAGTTCTTCTCTTTCTGCCTTATAAATATGATTAAGGGAGTATCTAACATACTCTCTTCATTTTTATATATAAGAGAAACTATCACTTATTGTTTGGTTTTTCTTTATAAGTAAAATAACATACCTTAATTAGTATTTATTACAATTTTTTTAGATTATCTCTCATGAGCTCATAATTTTCATTTATGAGAAACAATCAATGCAGTTTTATTTTGATTGAATACATGGGCATTTTAGTTTATTTTTTTAGACATAATTATTGTAGTTAACTGATTTTTTTAAATTGTGTCATATAGTTAATTTTTTACATAAATAAATAGATGAAGTATACTCTATTTGGTCCTTAATATAAGATAAATTTAATCAACTTCAAGTTTATTAAAAAAATTATAGTTGTATCCTTAAAATTATTTAAAATATATGTAATTTTTTTTTAATTTTGTCTTTCTTTGCAATTAATAGTTATATTAAATAATTGTCTAGGAATTCAAACTATAAAAAATGAATAAGGGATGAAATTAAAAAAAATTAATTACTCTAACCTTGCCTTATGCCCTTATATTATTGATTAATATTTTGGCAAATTTTTTCTTATATTAAAGATCGGAGGGGATAAATAAGGATATTATATCCCAAAAACTTATTTTATAATTAGAAATGGAGAGAGTACCAGCTTTCAAGATAATAATAATAATAAATCAATTCATCAGCAGTAAAATTCCAAGATGTGCCAAGAAATGGTAATGGTTTATGGTAGCAGTTGGTTATAACTGACAATCATGTGTGTCTGTTTTTTACCCCCTGAAGATGTCATGTGCTTAAAAATTGAAAAAAATGAAAATAGCTCTATAATGTTTCTTCTTTTTTTAAAAAAAAAAATAATACAATTTTGAAAAAAATTTAAATTTAAAACACTTACCAAAATGAGACCATCACTATCACTTAATCTTTTAACTCTATTTTTTTTAAAATTAACATAATTAAATATATTTTATTTTTATTTTAAAAATTATAAATTGGTTTCCAAAATAAGTTTTTTTGAAAAATGGAAAGAAAATCAAACGGCCCTTACTTGCTCGGTTTTATCTTTTTTTTTTTTTTACTTTCATGCTGAGAAAAATTAAGTTCTTAAACATGATCAAATTATTCTGGTCAGTAGTCATGCAGGCCAGATGGATGGGGCCTTGACAGGTCTTTTTTTTTTTTTTTTTAAATTTTCAATATTCCATTCAGTCCGTACATGCATCCTGATTAAATGCAAAAAAACTGCTTTTTGTGTGCGCATATATTAACATTAATGTGAGATAAGACAGTGTTCTATTTAAAGTACACATGACTGACAGGATAAATGATAGTAATCTCTGATAGACAGTCTCATCAATTATAAGGCATAAGTACCTAATTTGCACATACTAATGAAATTAGTAAAAGTTCGTTAAGCTAATCAAATTTATAAAGACAGGGAGAGCAATATTTTTTTGTAGTCCTATTCATGAAGCATGTGATTGATTTTATATTACAAAATTATCCCTTTATTGTCTATTAAACGTTAATAAAAGAAAATATATTACTAAAGTATATATATTTAATAAAAATAAAATTAAAAATTTATTAAATTTTTAAAGATAATTAATGAGTTTTAAATTTTTTTAATTTTAATTAAATATATTAAAAATGATTTATAAATAGAATGAAAAAAAATGCATTATAAATAGGTTTGAATAGAGTATAATCTAAAAAGTGAAAAAAATGACATATTTATATAAAAAAAAACGCATCAACATCATGTTAAAAAATTATAAGATATTTTTGGTATTTTAAAGTGTAATTAATAAATTTTTTTCAAAAATAATAAATTTTTTTCAAAAATTCCCTTACTTAAGGAGTGTGTTTAATAAATTTTTAAAATTAGAATATCTTATTAAATAAGAATAAATATAAAAAATAAGATTTTAAAACAATTAATGAAATCATTAAAAAATATAATTCAATCAAAAGTATTTTATAATATTAAAAGCAGTACGTTGCATTTGAAAACGGTACAAACTTAAAGAAGGGGCTAAATGTAGAAGAAACATATGTGCAGATCGAAGGCCCTCCTATCATTGGGTGTATTAAATTATTGGCAGATATTTTTGGACATTTCTGGATACGTTATTACAAAATACAAATGGGTTTGAGACAGCTTTTTATTCCCTAGAATTTGTTTCCATATTTTGGACTCAAAAGAATATAAAGCCCTCCCAACAATATCTCATTTATCTCAAACTCAATGGATTTGCACGTGCTTTGTTCTCTCAATATATTCTCTCCCACGCAGGTTGTTCCCACCAAAGACATTGATTAAGTGTTAATTTTTTGGTTACATTAAACCAAGTTTTTTAAGTTGTCTAGAATGCCTGGTTTTAATTTTTTTTTTGGATGTACTGGTTTTTATTTTTTTTAGTAATAGTATTCATGTGAAGTTTTAGTGAACTGTGTTTTGAAGCTTTTGTCTATAGTCCGTGATTCTGATCTCATCGAATGAATCATTTCTTATTCTATGCGCATATATATAGCTGTAGTGACTAGTGAGGTTATATTGTTCTCTTTGGATGAGAACAAAATAATAAGAGTTTGATACTTATAATTTGATAACTCAATTTTTATAATTTTGATAGTTATAATTTAGTCCTTATAATTTTAATTTGATTGTAATTTAATTTTTAAATTTTGCCTTTTGTAATTCAGTCTCTATAATTTCAACCATTTAAATATTGTTCTTATAATTTTAAAAATAAAATTATAAAGATTGAAAAATAATTTAAACTTTTAATATTTATAATATTTATAAAGATTAAAAGGGTTTAGTAATTTAAAATATTAATAATAAATTTTGATATAATTTTAATCTTTATAATTTAAATGGTTGAAATTATAAGGATTGAGTTGCAAGAATTAAAATTTGGGGATTGAGTTATAATCAAGTCAAAATTTTAAAAATTGAGTTACAACGAGTCAAAGTTTAATGATTGAGTTACAATTGAATTAAAACTATAAGGACTAGTAGATTAATTTTTCTAAATAATTATTCAATATATAAAAGTATCATTTCAGCAGCATGTTTTATAATGCAAGGAACTTGTTAAATTATACTTCATCTAGATTACCATATAAATAATAGTTAACTAATTCACAGTTTATAAATAATATTAGTTAAAATTTTAAAAATATCAACATCATCCTATTTATATCCTCATTAAATATTATATATAAAAGCTTTGATAATAGTAATTAAAATTTCTATGCGTGATTTTTTTAAAAAATAATAAATAAAATAGGAATATAGTTAAAATTAAAATAAATATAAAAATTATTTAATATTTTATATTTGAATTAAGTAAAATTTTTAAAAAATATCTCATATTATAGTTGGAAGTAAGTCTGTTTTTAATTATTTGTCAGGAGATTGACACATTTTTGTTTCGTTGTGCTAGTTCCGACCAATCGTATTATATTGTCATATACTAGGCGAGATCAAGAAACATTGGTTTTTGGTACCAAAAAAAAAAAAAAAAAGCAATGGTTAAAGTTGTCTTACTTTATCAAGAAAAAGAACGAAAAGAAAGACAACTTGTAGATTGGGCCTTGGTTAAAATATCCTCAATGTCGGCTGCGTAACTCAGATTTCTTACATAGATAAGTTTTTAACCCACTAAATTCATGGGAAAATAGCACTTAGATATAAAAAAATATCAATAAAAGTTAAATTTAAAAATTTTTTGATTGAAGATGAGTTTAATTAAAATATCTATTTTTTTGGCCAAAATTAAAATATCTATTTAAAAAGTTATAAATATAAAAATTTTATTAGTTACAAATAACTAAGAGTAACTATTATTACATTTTGCCTTATATTTTTTTAAGTCACGTCTTTAACCAATTTATATAAATTTTAAAAGTTTATATATTAAAATTACTCTTAATTTAAACAACTTCCCCCCCAAATTTACTCATTTATTTCCATTCCTGTCTTCTCCACCATATATAATTACTCAAGAAAATCCTCATTAAGGATATTGCTGAAAAAATATTAAAGGAAAATATCACCTAAGGACCCTTGTAGCTTTTTAATAGTAAAGAAGGACCTTTATAGTTTCGAAATATCATTACAACCCTTGAGACCTGACAATTGAAAATAAGATTTAGGGGAAAAATACCTAATCACCAAAAAAACACAATTGAAGGTGTTCACCTGTTGTTAATATATAGCTACTTGTTTATTCATGACTCACACTTGTACAAGTGTTGGTATTGAATAAACAAGTAGCCATACATTAATAACAGGTGAAAGTCTTGGTACTGAATAAACAAGCAATCATTTAAGTTTTGTCAAATAAATATATGTAATAACAAGCACCCATTCGGTTAATGAACAGTTCAAAAAATTGATAGGACATGATTAATTGTGCAACTATTGGTCTCAAATAATTGTATAAATAGTACATGTAATAATTGTACAAGTATTGGTCTTGAATAATCAAGCAAATATTCAGATATTGACAATTAACCACTTTTAGAGATAGAAATATGGGCCAAGCTAAAGGCTATGGGTTGACTTATGATGGTCTGGCACAACTTGCATCCTGACAGGTCGGCTAACTCGCTAGTAAAACATATATTTTTATATTTTTTTTAATTTTAAAAATTACAAATTTACCTCTTTTCATTATATTTTGATGTAAAAAAAAATCATATTAAACTACCTTGTAAAGTACTGCCTAAGGTATGTAGTCCCCCCCCCTCCAAAAAAAAAGGGCAAGCAGTTTTTTTTTTTTTTTAATTTTCTGGGTAGCTTGATGCCGAAACGTATGGTTAAACATGAAATATTAATTTTGCAGATTACAAAAGGTGCTTATCAAGCCATATATATAAATTTTATTTATTTATTTTGGTTAAAAATAACAACTGGGTTGAGAATTTTTTTTTCTTTAATGGATAGCGAAACTAAAAAAAGCTATATTAATTAGAAAAACAGTGAGCGCCGAATATCATTATCATGTTTGTAGCCAAGAAATAGAAAAACATGTCATATCCATAGCCTAGTTAAGTTGGAAAAAGAAAAAATTGACCGATTCGAGAAAACAAACGTATTAACAAAAAAATATCTAAAAATTAAAAATGAGTAGGAAGAAACATAATTAAACTGCCCTGTAAAGTGCTAGATTCCCTACCATCTGTAGCACATGCATGACACTTTCACTATGTGGAGGAGATTAATAAAACACCAAAATTCTCAATGCCTATCGTGTGAGCTTATTATCTATTGTGTTTCTTATCAAAGAGTATTAAAATGGGGGGGGGGGGGGGGATATACAGGCTAATCGCCAACCCGCAGTTAGTCCATTGTGAGTTTTGGTTATGCAGTGTGGGCCAAAATAAGCTTGTATCTAAACTAGTTACATTTTTGGCCAACCTGACCTATATCTTTTGACAGGTCGAGCCTGTGAGTTTAACTCATGTAATTACCTCATACATTAGTAAACAAGGGTAATCAGGTCTTTTCTCCCTAAATATTATTTTTAGTTAGGTCCTGGGTGTGCAGTGATATTATAGAATTATGTGGTCCTTCTTTAATTTGCTGTTAAAAGGCTACATGGGTCGTTAGGTAATATTTTTCCAAATATTAATTGCTTCACAGATTTTACAAAATAAGTTATACATAACGGAAAACTTTTAGAAGGTAACTTCATTGTAAATATTGTAATATAATTGTAGATGTCCCTGAACTTACAAGAGTTATTCTTTGGCATTAGCCAATTAAAGTTTGATAACCTACAACAACTTGAATGGCCTTTTGGAAGTTTCACATTGTTAATACACATAACATTCAAATGTTATATATCCTACCATTGTCTAGATTTATTCTTTGAAATAGAATTAAAGGACTTGTGGTATATAAATAATAGGCATGTATCAAGTGATTGTAAGCTTGAAGTGAATAAGAATCACTCACTATTTTCCTCCCCTGATTCTTTCTTGTCTGATCTTGTTCATTTTTCTCAGCTCAATTTCTTATATTTTTGTTATTTTCATAACAATTTTTAAATTTTAAATTTTATAAATAGAATTAAGATTTTGGCTTTTTACCATTTGGAATGAAGAGAAATTTTTACATGAATTTAGTATACCACATCATCTATGTTCCATCTACTAAATTAACTTTACCATTAATGATAGCAGAGAGAAAAAAAAATCAAGAAATTAAATAAGCATTTTATTTTAAAAATGAAGTCATTAAAAATGATTATACAAAATTTTATTTAATTGAATTTGTGTAATTTTATTGGATTGAGCATGGATGATGTATACTAGGTCCATGCAAGAATTTTTCATGGAGTGAGTGTAGATAAAGGAAGTTTTGGCTGCAGATGGGAGAAAATAAACAAGACATTTTGACAAGAGAATAACCCGTTAGTTTCTTCTGTATATTACAAACTTTCTACTTTTGCATGATACGCTCACATTATTATAGACACCTTATTGGGTAATTGCAATACAACCTTGCATTTCGAGTTCCAGAACTCAACAGAGAATACCCAAGCCTCGTGATACAAAATGATGTCGTTTTACAAACTTAAACCTGATACTTCGCATCACGCCAAATCCTACATCTTTGTGGTGCTCAAATACTTCGTTATTTCCTTCTACACTCACTAGGCACTAGACCATACGAAAATACACACATGCACAACAACACAAGTAAAAATGCCACAAAATGATATAATTTTGACTATTCTACATCAGATCACGTACGAGTTGTCTCACAAGTAGTCTTCAAGTTTTACGTGGAGAGACCAGGACATTGAGACTTGGGCTTGATTTGGATAGAGAAAAAAAAAAAATGAGAGGAGAGAATACTAGTTACAATAAGAAAACTCTTAAAAATAGTATTATCTTTTCTTTCCCAAAGTTTTATTCGCTTTATTTAATTTTTTCCACATCCAAATCAAGGGCTAGAGCGGAAACTTGCTATGCATGGCAAGCAGCATCAGGTTCCTCCTCCTGCAATAAGTCTATGCCTTCCTCGGCGAGCCTCTTTTCCTTGTACACATACCCTTTGGCACAAAACAAGAATGCGACCAGATTCAAAGCACTCAAAATAGCCAGAAGCCAATAGAAGTTATAAAGCCTCCCTTGGTTTAGGTTATTTGCTAGCCATGGGCTCGAGTGACCTGTCACCTTATGAACTATCGTCACCAACACTGAGCTGAAGAAAAACCCTAATGACAGTGTGCTTAAGAACAGCCCTGTGCTCATCGTCTTCATTCCTTTGGGACATTCTCTTAGGAAGAAATCTAACTGTCCTATGTACGTAAATGCCTCCCCTGCCCCCACAAGCAAGAACTGTGGGACCAACCTCAACACACTCATCGGAATCTGGGCATTTGGATCGTCTGTCAACCCGCGTGATTCGGCTGATCGGAGCCGCTTGATCTCGGTCACTGCTGCTGCAATCATGGCCAGAATTGAAAAGGACAGACCAACAGCTATGCGTTGCAACGGGGTCATTCCGTGAGGGTTGTTAAGAAATTTTCTTGTGATGGGGACGATGATTCTGTCGTAGATTGGGACTACGAGCAGAATGCTTCCTACCAAGAAGACAGTGAGCGATGCCGGCGGGATAATGAAAGATTTTCCGATGTGGCCGTCCATGGTGGTTGCTTGCGACACCGAGAATGTGATCATTTGGGCGTGGTCTGTCCAAAACATGATGGTGGTGGCCCATATGGGTAACATTCTTATCACCTGTTTCACTTCTTCAACATCAGTTAGGGTTGCAAGATACCACCTTCTCTCTCTCGTTGTTTCTTCTGGCATTTCTGGGTTCTTTATTGCTGCCTTGTCCAAGAACCTGCACATCAAAGAAAGGGCGGGGGAATAATTTTTACTGTGCTTGAAGAAGTACTGGATAAATATTGCATAAAGATCTAAAAAATTCAATGAACCAACAGTTGTGGATCATAGTAGAAAGGGCTTTGGCTGGGTTAGGGATCTCTAATGTGTTTTTATCTAATAATGCTCCTTTTATTATCCCAACTTTTTATTTTCATTTTTTATTTTTCTTTGTATTATTACTTTTTATATAAATTAGAGATATTTTAATTTGATATTTTGAAGCCCTGAATCGGTGAAGTTTTATATATTTTTTACAATTTTTCAAAAATAAAAGGGTGTAATTGTGATATTTTTCTTCAAAAAAATCATAAAAATACAAAACTTCACTCTTCCAAAATCTCAAGATATTAAACTGTCTTTTATTTTATGTAGAAGTTAATAATATCAAGAAAAGTAAAAGCAAAAATGGGAAGTCGAAGCATTACCCGGCATTAGATAAAGGCATATTAGAGGTCTCTAGCTTGCTATGACCACTTAAATTCATGTGAATATTAATGTAGATAATGTCTTTGAAAAAAATTACTTCTAATTAAGCTTGACAATGTTTTAATATAGAGGTGTCAATTACTCGGCCTTTGAAGGGCTAAGGCCTAAATGAGCTAGCTCTATAAAACCCGATTATACCTTAGGACTTCATTTTGATTAGCCCGACCTTAGCCATCAAGGCCTTAGCCATATATATGTTTTTTTTTAATTTAAGAATATAAAAACATATTTAAAATTTCAAAAAAGTTATTATATATAACATTAAATCTATAAAAACAAATTTAAGACTCATAAAAAACATCATAAAATCAGCACCGACAACAATCAACTTTTGTTATCATTATTAGCGAAATCTTGATGATTTTTATTATAATCAACATCAATATAATTTTGTCATTTTCTTTGTGGAGTCTTAATAGTGGCAAAGCTATTAATCTTTTCATATATTTCTTCTTTATTCCCATGAAATGAGACTAGGGTTTTAAAATTAGTGTATTATTTAATTTTTTAATATTAAATTTTTAAAAAAAATTATAAAAGAGCTTAACTAGGGTCGGCCCTTTTGTTTTAGGGTTGGTTCTTTTAAGCTCGAATTATAATTTTACACTCTAAAGTAGTGATTGTGTTCTACTTTTTTTTTTTTGGTTGAAAGGGTTGGCTTGAAGAGCTCGGCCTTAATTGATGGCTCTATTCTAACATGACTTAGTTGGATAGACTTATCAAAATACTACCAACTAATGGAGAAATAGACAAAGAATGGTCCTTCTGGTTTTCGTCTTTATTGTGGCTATAATTATTATCCAAAGAAACTGGCTAATGAAGTTGGATGAGCTTATAATTTCCGCAATGAGCCAAACCACTTGATGGTCATTTTATCCTCTGATTTACGTGACATTTGGACTTATTATCGAACACGGTGGCCTACCTATCAGTACTGTTTTCTTGCTAACCATTACAACCACTTAAACCCAAGAAGTTGTTTATTGATACTCGTTATGGTCTTTACTATAAGTCACTTATAACTAATTTTCAAGAATCAAGAAAAATTAGTTATATTGAAATTGTATAAAAATTTCTTTGATTTCCTTTTTTTAACTTATAAATAGTACCATAAATTTTAAAAAAATAAACACATTATTTATCTCCTGATTAGAAATTGAGAAAAAGAACATATTTAAAATAAAGCAATTAGTACCAAATAAACTCTTTCAAAGTTTATATTCAGAATCACAAAATTCTTATAAGATGAAGGGGTGGATTATTATATGCTTGTGTGACACTGTGCAACATTATTAGCTTCTTCTTACATAAATGGAAGAACCACTTAACGTGAGGGCACCATCATGTGGTCCAAAATCAAGAGAAGTTAGAAATCATTGAATAATTGAGAGAAAGGGGACCGACTGTCTTGATTGTATGGGAAGACAATAAAGCTACTTAATTATTACTATTAATTTTTTTCTTTTTGAAATTTCGGTGTTCCCTCCACAGCATACAACTGACAGTTTTTATTAGGGAAGGTACACTGCTTACAAATTTAAATCTTCTTTATATTCTCTTTCAATACATCTTAACATACTTGATCCCATCTGTCCGTTAACAAAATAAAAAATAATTAAATGGACAGATGAAATTGGGTATGTAGAGAGATATTCGGAAAGAGTATGGATGGATGAAATTGGAAATGATTCAAATCCTACACTTACAGATGCATATCTATTAGAAATTAAATCATGGAAAAAGCTCTTTACTGTAGTAATTTACATGAGAAAATTGTTTTAACCGTAAAAATTAATGGAAGGAAGAATTCCATGGATGCATTAAAAGTAAGGTACTGAAAATTGGAATGGTTTTTAACTAGTTAAGACATTGGTTTAAGAATTAATTGTTAAAACTATAATTGAACCATGATTAAACCGGTGACAAAACAAGTACATTATTAAACTGGTTAAGACACTCATTTAACTCAGGCAGGTTGACCTGAATTTTCATTCTTTAAGCAAACGACCAATGAATGAGACTAAGAAGGTAATATAATGTGTTACCGGAACTGCTTGCTATGAGGCAACATGGGCTTCTTCTGTCCATCTGCAATATCATCGACGTTAAACAGCAACGACGAATCCGACGGCAACTCCAAGTGTCTCTTCCTCCAAGCAGCAACGAACACCGCCGCGATCTGGGTCAACGGACTACCCACCAGTTTCTTGAACCGGTACCTTCTAGTACCCGACAAGAACACAATAAGAGCAATCACAATGGCAAAAGCACAAATCCCATATCCCCATTCTCTTCCCACGTGATCTTGAATGTACACAAGAACTGTTACTGCCGCTAGGGATCCTATGTTTATGGAGAAGAAGAACCAGTTGAAGAACTTTATCATCTGCTTCCTCTCCGACTTGTCTGAGTCATCAAACTGATCCGACCCGAACCCGGAGACGCTGGACTTCAGGCCGCCGGTTCCAAGAGCAGTGATGTAGAGAGCTAAATAGAGAACCATTAGTTGCATGCCGTTGGCTGGGACACATGATGAGGAGTCGGTATTTGGATTGCATTTTGGAGGATGTAGACTTCGGATTACTGTTGATATCGCCAAGATTGTAACACCCTGAAATATTCAATTGTTGGATCCTATAAGCTCATATTATTCACCTTAATTAAAGATAAGTCTTATTGATGTTTTGTTTTTAAAAATTGAATCTAAATCAATCTATGGCTTGCTTGGTTAGCATCACAAACGGGAAGAGAAAGGTCAAACTGGAGCAAGTTTCTATAATTAATTAAATAGGAAAATATAACTTTTGGTTTCTAAATTTTTTTTATTTCAATTCATGAAATTTGATCCGAAACAATTGAATTTTTATAAGAATTTAGTTGCATCAAATCAAAGTTTTAAATTAAATCGATTATTGATAGGAAATTTAGAGACTAGAAATTATATTATTCCAAATTAAATTTTATGCATAGTATTATTATGCATTAAAAAAAAAAGAAAAAAAAAAGAAGACGCGTCTGTGTTTGAGAGCGAATATTTTTTTATACTACTGTTTCCTATCACTACGGATTGCGATAATAACAAATATACAATATATAGTAAACCACTCTAGGATAAATAGTATTGTAAGAGCATATCAAATATTTGAAAATATGGCAGGATGCTATTTTTACAAAAAAAATGCAAAATAAATTATTTTTCTTTTAACGTTATGAAAATTCTTTTAATTTGATGGACAGAAAGAATTTGCGATAAGTTAGGGATAAGATTAAAAAATTATAAATATCAATTAATTTATATCTCCATGATAACTGCGGGATGAAGACGACAATTATACATCAAAGACACTGTTGAATGTCGATTTCAATCAAGCTCGTTTCTGGCAAGTACGTGAGACGGTTATCCCCAGGTCAATTAACGTCGCTATATAAACTTATTCTACGATGTCTCTTCAATTTTGCCAAAGAAATATTTGAATCTTTTTGGAGAAAAGTACAAAGACCTAATTTGAACATTGAAAAGACGCAGTTAAGATAATAATGCATAGCAGAGGTCTTACAGTTGCTTGGACGGCTGCGAAAATGGCAATAGTGAGGTATCTGTGGAAGAAGGGATTGAATTAAATAATCAATAATCACCACATGGAAACAAAATATATATACAGGAAATTAAATTTAAAAAAAAAAGAAGTGGAATCTGGGGAATAATATTCTGGTCAAATTAAACCTGCCCAGAAATGTGTCGGCCACAAAACCTCCGAGCAGACACAGCATGAACGAGGTTCCTAAGAAGTTGGTGACTATGTTGGCAGATGAAGCGTTTCCCAGATGCATCGTTCCTGTCAGATAAGTCACCAAATTCACAACGATCCCCAGAGTCATCATTCTCTCCATAGCTTCTCCACCTGATTGAATTATCAGATCGCCACCCAACAAAAAAAACCAGACGACCTAGTTAGTCTCATAAGTAACTTATTGTCTTTCCAAGTTAGTGTACCTGAAGTGCGTGTAATATTGTTAAATTAAGTAACTTGTGAGGAAGCTAATTAAGTACCTAGAATCATGGCGGCTGAAGTCCAACCACCAGATTGGGATCTGAGAGCTGGACGACCCTTGAAATCCCAGGCATCTGGAATTGTTTCAGACGTTGTTTCAGGAAGAGAGTTCATTATTATTTGGAGTGTTTGAGAAGAGGAAATCAATATGATTATTAAAGTGGGTGATTATTAAAGCACAAGCAGGTTTGGGGCCCTATATACACACACACACAAAAGAAGGCAAGAGAAAAAAATAATTTTTTAATTGTCCTTATTAGTACTGTGCAACTAGCCATGCTGTTAGTTTAAATTCATATATATAATTAGAATCCAACTTACTATGTAATTACTGTTGCCCACGGAATTCATGCATTCCAGGACTTTGTTGTTGAGGAGACTATTCTAGTTATTACTTACAATGGAGCTACAGTGAGAATTTAGTCATTTAACTTTAGACATGGTTTTTTTTTATTTTTATTTTGATCTCTTAATTTTATAAAGTATTTTTTTGTCATTTAATCATAATACTATTAATTTCATTAATAAAGAAAATTTCTATACTGAATATAACAAAAAAAATTCCTATGCTAACTTTTATATATTGACAAAACATTCTTAAATATTAATATATTAAATTTAATTTTTTAAATAACAATGATTGATACGAAACTAATTAATTGAAACTAACAGTGTTAGGGTTTAAAGGATTATAAAATTACAATATAAAATTAAGACTAAATTAAAATTTTGTATAAAATTAAAGGATTAAGGTAGATTTTAGTCATAAAATAATACATAAATAATATTATTTCTGGGCCTATTTATAAGACACAAATTGATATATAGTTAAAGGTAGTTAGTATTTAAATAACATTTGTATCTTACAAGTTCGGAGATAGTATGAATTTGAACGATTATTGTCGGGTTATGACACAAATATTGATAATCAGTGACGGACCCACACGGTACAAAATTTTGGTTGAATTTGCATTGTTTTTGTTTGTTAAATATGTTAATATTAACTTTGGTGCCCCCATTATAAATAGTCTTGCATTTTGGCCCCCACATTGAATGGGTTCTAGGTCTGTCCCTGATTGATATATTAACAGAATTATACCATGCTCAGTGCATGATTAGCTGATTTAGAATGAATCAGCTGATGATTATGGTTGTCAAACTTGGATTAACTCATTGAGCTTATCATTTTTACTTCTCTAGGCTAACTTATAAATTTGGACTAGATACAAATTCAATTAATCTCACGAGTTAACTCTTCAACTTTAATTTTTTACATCTCTAATTAGAAAATCGTGATTTATGGAAGTGGTATGTTATGATTCAAAGAAAAATAAAACTCAAAAAGAAAAAAATAATATTAATAAAAAGAAAAAAAATAAGTTGTCCTATTTTGAAATTTCTATGTTGAGTATGATAATGCATCAACGTAGATAGACTTAATTTCAATAATTTAAATTTAAAATATATTTAAATCAAATTATGGTCATATATTATATTTTAATTATTTAATCACATACTTTTAATAGCAATTTATTAATAGAGATACACTTTTATGAGTTTACGGTCTAAGTTTACATCCTCGTCACAAGTTTACTTATACTTATGAGTTTGACAACCTTGCTGATGATCATATGGATTTTAGGTAGTGCAATTCTTTTTGGTCCTTCATAGGTTTTCCCCTAATCTAGTTTGACATAAAATTGTGCCCCACAGGTCTCTAAACATAGTGACATAAGTTCATACTCATGGATCGTGGTTGGATTTGTTTTGATGCATAGGTTCCTTAAGGAGGCAAGTGCAGACCATATTTGAATCTTTGTATGGCATAAGTAAGATATTACAGAATCAAGCTTTTACGAGAGAAGAGAGAGTTTAGAAGAGAAGCATGGTAGAGAACACATTGATTTTGTTTATTCAAACAAGTATCAAACAAGTTCTACCTTACAACACAACAGACACTTAATTTATAGAAGAAGGGAGGAGCATATTATTGATCATATATCATGACGTTTGTACATTAATCATATATCATGACACTCGTACATTCTTTTTCAAAAATTAAAGTTGGATGTGATGAAAAGTAAACATAGTAAAAGCAACTTTATGAAATCCAATATGACAAAAGCAGACAATTTTATCAAAAAGTGATAGTTATTTTTGACAAAGGTGACTCAAAAGTAAAGATGACATAGATTGATTCCTTACAGGTGACATAAAGACAAACTTAATTAAAGCAAAAGAAGATTCCCCATGTGATTGATGATAAGGTTCTAGTCATCTCAAACTTTCATGTATGTACTCTTGATTAGAATACAGATCACCAGGCTAAAAGGCTTTCCACTTGTTCTTTATCAAAGTCTTCATCCATATCCTCTTATCCTTTAGCCACCCAAGGGTTAGAAAGTCTTTTGTCTCTAGGAACTGTTGGTGGTATTGGGACTCTAGTTCATAAGGGTCTAGACTGTTAGGAGATAGTATTGATTTGAAGGAATATTGTTGGGTTATGACACATGTATGGATATATTGACAAAAATATACCATGGCTAGTACATGATTAGCTATTTAGAATGAATGAGTTGATGATCATAGTTGTCAAACTCTCATGTTGACTCTCCAAATTTATCATTTATATGTTTTTAGGTTTACTTGCTCATAAACTTAGATTAGATGCAAACTCTGTTAAACTAAGTGTTTTATTGATAACATACCCAAAAGAAAAAATATTTATTACTTGTGCAGATTGAATATCAAGAATCAAGTAACAAAACATCAAGAAGCAAGAGTGAGCATAAAAAAGTCATAAGAGAAATCATCATAAACATGCTGCATTCAAAGACAAGTGAGCATGTCATATGCATGCTAGAGAATGAAGAACCAAGAGTGAGCATGTAGAATTATATGTTGTAGTTGCTTTATTCTTCTAGCTAGATAAATTTGTGAATAACTAATTGAGAGCATAAACATGAATTGAGGTAAGAATGCATCATGTAGAAAGTCATAGGCTCATAAGTTCTTAAGGTTAAAATGTTACATTCACGTTTGGACAATAAATGCCCACGCTTAATTGACATACATATGCATATACTTATATTTCGCATTGCTTCTTTCACACCATACATGATTGATTATTTTAATTTTGTGCATATAGGACTTAAAGGATCTCACTCAAGCTTGGATCATAAGAGTTGCTTGAATTAGAGAATTGAAAGTGAAGACATATCACTATATGATGATTTATGCTTGGACATGCTTGATTGGTAAGACAGTATGGGAAAATGTCTTGTTGAGCTCTTGTAATTTGATTCAAGTTTGGATATTATTTTTACCATACTTGATTAATCCTAAGTGTCAGCTTGAGGTAGGCCTAAAAAGCAATCCATGTTTGAATAATAGATGAATCACTTATAACCTTAAAGCCTGACTTAGAATGAGCCTTAGTGCAAAACAAGCTATTCAAGCTTGGTTAATAGGTTACCTAAGCATGATTCCCATCACCAAGAGGCAAGGTGTCTTTGTACACTGATTCACACTTGGTACTCAAATTACCCACAAATGATTGGACTCGTAGAGAAGCTTGTGCTTCAAACCACATCATATACTCTTGAACTCTGAATAACGCACACTTAAATCATTAAAGTGATTAGTAAGCTAAAGTGAAGATTTCTCATCTACACTTGGATCAATCTTGTCCATGCATGAATGAGAGGTTTGATAGCATTTAATGCACTTTGTGGGAAAAGTGCTTTCTTTGTCTTTTATCACTTCAGCATTCTCCAACTACTATAATTTGCCTCCCAATGGTTCTGTGAAAAATATATTTTATGATAAGACCTCATTTAAGTGAGTGGGTAACAACATGAATGATCATTTAGTGTCTTACATTAATTTCTTACTGTCATTCTGTGAAAAAAACTCTCCATCTATTTATAAGGATTTATTGTTTTATATATACTCTTTTCAGAGAGTCTGACAGTACTAGAAAAAATTAGATTAGCGAGGATTTAATTATTCCTCGCTAAATAGCTGTATTAGTGATGAATTTTGCAAGGAAATTTAATTTCCTCTCTAGAGAAATATTTAGTGAGGAATGTTAGCGAGAAATAACATGTTCCTCTCTAACTTGTCTAATTAGTGAGGAATAACATTCCTCTCTAAAAATTTAACAGCAAAATAAAATAATAATGAGAATTTGAATGTTTTTAACTTGTATTTAGTTTTCTAAGAAAAGTACCTATTTTAGCAAAAAAATATCTATTTTACCAAAAAAATATTATTTTATATTTTCTTATGTATAAAATTTTTTTCTCAAAAATTATAATGTCATATATAATTTTTTTTAAAATTTAAAATGCCATATATCTATTTTTTTTAACTTCATAAGATCTTTTTTTATATAAAAGTTTGTTTTCTAAAAAATAATATTCCCTCCCTAATCTCATAAACACAATCGCAATCCCTCTAATTTATTTTTTAACCTAACCCTATTCCCTCTAATTTTTTTTCACATAGACCCTAATCCTACCTTCTCCCATTCACAAGCTATACCCAAACTTTGGACCCAAACCCTCCATCATGAGCTCCACTGAAAACGTTATCCTTTTAAATCTAAGGTGACGTAATCATGCAAGTCAAATTTGAATCAATCGCAAGGTTATAATTTAATTCATGAAAACCTTTTTATTACTATTGGATAAGAAACAAACCCTTAAAATTTTACCGATTCAATTTCTCTATTACTCATATTTAGAGAAATTTGGGTAGAATGAAAGGTAAGGGTTATACGTAGCTTACCCGATAAGTTATTAATCAGAAGTACCTTCCAATGCTTTAAAAAAGATTGCCATATCACACCTAAGCTTCCTCTTCTCTCCTTCTCATGTGTTTCTAATTTCTCTCTCTAAAATTTACCCTAATTTCATGACTTAAGGGGTCATTTTCTTGTTCATGTGCCGCAGCGCATGTAGCACTAGCTACGGTGCGTGATACAGTGAAAAGAATTCTCACTACATGTACTTGTTTCGACTCAAAATGCATTCCTCTCACTCGTATCTATCCATTCAACATCCAAAGAACAAAAATCATTAACTAATCATCTAAATCTCTAATCCCTTACTAATTATCACTTTGGCCTTGATTAATAGCTAATCACAGGATTAAAAAACCAAGATGTTATAATTAATTCCTTGCACCTAAGTGATGTTTGCGTGTATTCCATATGTCATTTTTTCTTTTGTCATAGTTTTTGTCTTTAAAGTTCAATTTCTTTGTTGTGTTATTGATGAGGACTTTTATGGCAACCTAGTATGTTACCTTTTATTGCTTGATGTGCTTTTCATAAGGTAACCTATCTTGTTTTGAACTATGTGTCAAATGATTATTGCTAAATGCTTTAATTACTTGGTGGGGTGATGATTGAGAGTTACATAATCCATGCATTGATTATAATTAGTATCCTGTGACTCTTTTCTTGATGGCTCTTCCTTATGACTCATTTAATGCTAATTTGGTGATCTCTAGCCCTTGGGCATTCTTGTTTTCATAATCCTTAGTTTTAATTTTTCGTAGGATATGTACTCCTCATCATTGAACTTTATTTTTAATAAATACTTAAAGCATTCATTGTTGTAGAACCCATACATGTTTTTATTCTAAATCTAAAGTCTATGATCTAACTAAGCAACTTAGTACCTTAGTAACCTTAGGGAGTGAGTGTTGGATCATGTATTTTAATGATTACAAAACTAAGAGAAGAGGTATTTATTATGTATACAGATATGAAGAATCATGGATGAATACAAAGCCTCAAGAGCATGAAGAATCAAGAGAAGATGAAGATTCTTAGGATAAGTTATTTAAATTTTCTTAGATTCAATGTGAAAAACTTTGAAAGCTAAATCACTTTTTATAATCATTTAAATAAATGCATCATATGTCTCATTTACATGCATTAATACTTATTTAAATGTATTAAAGCTTGAAAAAAATGTCCTTTTTATGTGTTGAAAGTCATAATAGTTGATTGCAGTATGAGGTGCAGAATCACGTGTGATTCTATAGGTTACTCATGAGAATTTGTAGGTTAGGCACAATGACTGTAGAATCACACAAGAGTTAAGAAGTGATTCACGTGTGATTTGTCACTTGTGTTATGTGATCCCTTAAGCTTTGCTTCTGCATGTCAAATCATGCGTGAGAACTATTATTGTCCATACAAGTTTTAGCAACTATGCTGCATTTTATTATGTCAAAGTATTGTTTCACGTGTGAGTCTGATGGTAACTATGCATGATTTATCACTTGTTGCACAATCACATTTTGCTTTGTTGAGTATTAAATTATTTCAAGCCAAGTTCAACTGATTCACTTGTATGATTATTGATTCATAAATCCATATCTCTTGATTGTGCAAAATCTTGCTTGAGTCTTATGCTGTTCCATGCATGAAAATGCACCCAGACAAGTTTTTGCATTATTTCTTGCTATTTTAGACATGATAGCCTTTTGGTTCCATGCGATTTTTGTGCACAAGAATTGGCTTTGGCATTCTACTAGCCATTTCACGCTTGAGAAAAAAGAGATTCCACGAGTGATTTATCACACAGAACTAATGATGGTTTCTCATGTGTGAGAGCTAAAGGTTCACTTGCAAGTTTTAACACTTTGATATGAAAACATATTAATAAGTGAAAAACCATGCGTGAGAGCAAAAAGGTACCACACAAGTTTTAGCACACAGAAATGAATGCTTATTTATAAGTGCAAAACCACAGGTGAGAGTTCAAGAGTTCATGTGCGATTCATCACATATACATATCTGGAATAAGTTAAGTACAATTTCACACATGATTATGCTAGTCATTCACAAGAAATTACACCAATAGATAGAATCATTGTTCCAATAGTCTATCAACTACCAAAACTATATTTGTGATTCATTTTGAGCCAAAATGAGAACTAATGATCTTTGAGTGAACTAATATTTTTTTGAGCATTTGAAAAGCTTTCAAATTGTTCTTTTATGTATTGCATTCATTTATTATTCTTGAAAAGAATTATAAAAAGTTTTCATAAGTTTATAAGCTTTCAATTGTAATTCCATCTACTCTTTAAGAGAGTTTTCTACAAAAGTTTATTTCATTCTTTAGAAATCTTGAAAAAGTATTTTTCAATTATTTGTAATAACTTGCTAGATTATAGCAAGATTTGTTGAGTGATTCAAAACAAGTTAAGTCTTGAGAGTTGTATTGTGGTGGCAAGCACCTATTGAAGCTTGGAACTTAGTTAAAAATCTCAAGTGTAATCTTAAAAATTGAACGTAGGCCAAGTTTAAGGTTGAACCAATATAAATTTTGTATGTCACATCTTCTTCCTTCATACTTAAGTTCTTCACTATTTTTAGTTTCAAAAGTTTTTAAGTGTCACCCGATTCATCCTCTTACTTGGGTGCCAATCTATCCTAATAGTGAGCATCAGTAATTACAAATAGAAGTTATGATTAATGATGAATAAATCTATTATATTAGAAACTTATGTTCTATTTTAGGCTAATAACTTAATTAAATGCTAACTTATGTTTTATGTCTCTTTGTGAATATGGAAATTTGTGCAATAATTACTACTAGAAAGGAAAAGAGGAAGTAAGACACAAAGTTGAGAGGTAAATTACCTTTACTTTGCAATTGGAATACAATATTTCTTTTCTTTTTATTTTTTCATTTCCTTTACTTTTAAGAACAAGTCTTTCTCTTGGAACGAATGTACTTCAATTCTTATTTCTAGATACCATTTCTCACCACCTATCTTATTGTGGTAGAGAACCAGAGAGCTCATGAAGCATTATTGAAAGTGCTAAAACTCAATGGGTTTGTCTCTTATATTCTCTTAATTTTTTATGGTTGAATTTTTTGAAAACAAAAAACTTGTTATCTAATATAATGGAAGTCTTATATGGTGGGTTTATCATATACAAGGGGGCTCAAGAGCCCATTTAAAGGAATGGTCATATAGAGTTGATGTTCATGACATGCTGCATGAACCAGTGGGTTACTATTCTTTTATACTCTTGCAATTAGTAGTTGGCATTGATGTGGTAGGGAAATATATTCTTACTTTTATGTCCTTAAAGTAGTTAATTGTAACTATTTTATTTGTATACCTATGTTCTTATGTTGGCATAACTTGCCTATTGAGAGATAAAACATCCAAATCTTGTGATCGATGGCTCCTTCATATTTTGACAGCATGTAACTATTGTCTTGAGCTTATCTCTATTATGCTTGAACATGGCTTAAGAATAGATGCAAAAGGAATAAGATTTTGACATTTCATCATGAATGCAAGCATTGGTTCATTCCTCTATTTAGTGGCACAAGAAACTTTTTATGCATTAGATTCTGGCTAGTGACCTTGAAGATTCAATAAAAAGGAGAGGTTACTTTATGTTTTGATTTCTTTTTCCTAAACATTTATTGGTTATTTACATCAATTTTGACAATTGTTTGTTTTATGTTAATGTTGCAGAATCCTAATTCTTACAAGGCTATATGGAAGTTATTGAAGTTTGTTTTTAGACTCTTGAAATGAGCCACTTGTTACTTTAGTTATAAAAATCCTCTTTTAGTTTCTACTACTCTTTACTTTTTAACTTCACTAATATTTGGCTTCAGTGACCTAATGGTGTCCTTGTTCCTAGAGGATTTGGAGATAGAGTAGTGCAAGGAAAAATTCTTGCAACTGAACATACCTTGGCAACTAGAATAACCAAAGTAGAGTCTAGAAGGTGATTAATTATTCCCTGAGTTTGTCCTTTATTTTATATTTGAGTTACTTTTAGAACTCTTATAATATTATATGAGTTTATTACTTCACACTTCTTATAATATTGTATGATTTTTTATGTGGTTGATGGATTGAACCACTTATGTTATATTATGTTATGTACTTTAAATTCCTTATATAGCTCTTGTTGACAAATTGGACTACTTGCTAATACAAATTTCATTTGTGAGTTAATTGCTTGATTGAATATGATTTATTTATAACCAATAAATGTTGATTCTTACAAAGCCAATGTGTAATTTAGTGAGGAAATAGTGATTAGTGAGGATGTTATCCTCTCTAATTAAATAAATTTGTGAGGAAATGGCGAGGAATCAATGTTTCTAAATTTAGCTAGGAAAATAAGGTCTTGCTAATTTGTCATTATTAATGAAATATTAAAACAAATTAACAAGGATTTTGCTAGGACACAATTCCTTGCTAAATTTAGTAATAATGCCATTCCTTGCAAATTCCTAGCTAAACACATTGAATTAGTGAGGGATTAGTTAGGACCTAATTTCCTCACTAGTATTAGGTAGGAAAATACTATTCCTTGCTAATATTAGTGAGCTATAAATTAGCTACAGATTTAGCAAAGAAATTAATTCCTTACTAAACACAAATTAGTGAGGAAAAAACTAGATTTAGTAAGGAATAAGGTCCTTGCTAAATAGTGATTTTCTTTTAGTGTGAGTTATGAAAAAATTGTTTTACTTTGTCCTTGAAAATCTTGGAAATTATTTTGGGAAAATATAATCTTTGGTTTCTATAGTTTTATCGAGTTTTGCTTTTAATCTCTGTAGTGTTTTTAGTATTTTTAGTTCCTATAGAAACTAAAACCACCGCAAAATGGAAATCATAGGGACCTTGAAAATAAAGGTCACCCAATCTTTTTGAAACTACAAGGATTGAAAACATGAGAAAAATACTATAGCGATTAAAAAAAAACTCGATGAAACTATAATGACCAAAGATTGTGTTTTCCCAAGGATTTTCTAAGTGAGAATTACAATAGCTTACTTGTGTAAGTTAGTGTATTATTGAAAATCAAGACAGTTTATGTTTTGTGGTTGTATTGTGGTAGAAAGCACCTATTGAAGTTGTGTTCACAATGAAAAATCTCAAGTGTGATTTTGAGGATTGGAGGTAGGTCGAGTAGTAGGCTAAACCATGATAAATAATGTAACATCTTAAATTTCTTAATCCTGAGTTTAGAGGTTAATTGAGGGTGAAGTAAAAGTTAGCATGAGATTTGAGATTCGGATGATTAATTGATATTTTAACTTGTTTGTGTGTTGTATGAATGGACATGAGTGATAGGAGTGCATTTTGGGTCGAAGTAAGTGCACATGGTGAGAATAAATCTCACGTGCCATGCACCGCGGCTTGTGCTGCATGCGCCGCGATATATGGATTAGAAAATCACTTCTTAAGTCATGAAATTAGGTGATTTTCAGAAGTAAAAATTTGAGAAACACATGAGAGAGGAGAGGTGAAGGGCTGAGAACTAAGTCAAGCTATTTTGGAGCGGTGGAAGGTGATTCAAATTGATAACTTGTTAGGCAAGCTACATATAGCTCTTACCTTCCATTCTACATAAATTTTTCTAAAAATACGTTATAGAAAAATTGAATTGGTGGAATTTGAGGGGTTTGATTCTTGCCCAATAGTAATAAAAAGATTTTTAAAAGTTAAATTAGAGCTTCGTGACTAGTTTAAAGCTAAACAATAGAGTTTTAAACTTGTAGGCTCAATTTTAGCCCTTAGAGAGAGAAAGTTAAGGCAAAAATTTGATTTGAATGAAATGAGACTAGTTGAGGTGATGTAAAGTAGTAATTGGGTAGTCATGAACTTAGAATTGATAAATGGAAAAGAGTTTACGGATGAATATAGCCCTAAGTAGTAAAAATGAGTTTTTGGTCAAAATGGACCAAATGATTAAAATGTGCCAAATGTGTTTAGATTGATATATTGGATGTGAAAGTAGAGAAAGGAAGTTTGAGATAAGCTTGTGTGATAGTTGAAATCCACGAGTAACCTTTCTAGTGACGGAAGGGTTGAAGTAACTGAATAACTTTCTTTATTTAACTGTTGATTGTAACTATATGTTAGTATACTATGTAGTACATGAAGTGATTTTAAATTGAGCATGTTATATAGCATTGAGTGACTGTTGTGTGAAATGGCTTTTGGTTGAAATAAGCATAGAAATGTGTTTTGTGTAATGTAAAGTATTAATTGTATATATTATGTGTAAGAAAGTATGAAATGGTAAATGGGAACCTTAAATGATTTGGGAAAGCATGATTATAGGGGTGGGAGTTCACCCAAGTGTAGGAGATGATAAAGACCATATGGCAAGGTTTCTTTAGTACCTGTTATATTGTGGTGTTGGAAACAATTCTCCTTAGTTCATTGAAAGGTGCGGTATTGGAAGAGATTTCCTTAGTGCCTATTGAGGTACGGTGTTAGAGATGAGAGACTCCTTAGTGTCCTTATGATGCGGTGTTGGAGTCAACGATACCCTATTGTGTGTATTAGGGGAAACCAAAGTCCATATTATGTGTTAGAACATTTTTGGTTGGGTGAGTCTACAACTGTAGGTGAGCTCAAGACTAATGAAAGTATACATTAGTCTAAGATGAGCCTTTGGTTATGTCGGGGTGATTTGGAGGTTCGGTTGGTAGAGATCATGTTAGCATGTTATGTGATATGATGAAATATGTTGAGATAACATGGAATCCTTTGTGATTGAGGAAAAGTTGAGAAAGGAAATGAGATATGTAATATAAATGCCACTTTATGAGGTTTTAATGATATACTATGTTTACTTTCATATTGTTTCATGTGATAGTCAATAAGAGTTAGTTTTTCTGTTATTGAGATTTTTATCTCACCCCTTATGGTTATATGTTTACAAGACTGGGAAGTGATTAAGGTAAGGGAAGAGAGTCTGGACTGACTTGAGTGTGAAGCCGTGTACTCTAAGTTTATGTAATGAACTAAACTGAGATTGTTTATATAAGTGTATATGGATTGCCATAGGGTTTCATGTATGTATTGAATTGAGATTTTGTGAAATCAAGCCCGATTATGTATATATGTGTTGCTTGAAACAAGGGGGCTATGATTTAAGTATATTGTGTTGAAATGATTTTGTGTTGGTGAATCTTAAGCCAAGGGACAAATTATCATGAAATGAGTAATTTGGGGGCTAAGATTGTATTGTGAATATGAATGTATATGTATGAGTTGAGAAATAGTCAAGTGGGCTAAGTTATGTGTTGCTCACCGCAAGTGCACGGATTGTAGCAAGTGATATAAAATGAGTAAAGTATCGTTCCCTCGAGGATTTGTTCAAAAACAATGACCAAGCAAAAGACTAAGTAAATTCGATCAAGTTGAGCTACATAAAGTTAGGTGAAATGATTTTGCAAATGAAACTAACACTAGAAAATAAAGAAAAGTGAGCGATTCACAAAATTCAAACACAATTTAGGACCTAGGATTATTTATCCCCATTGCATTTCATAACACCAATATTACCCCTTCTCATAAATGCTTTTAATGAAAATAAGTGCTAATCTAGGGTTCTAAAAATACTTGGACAAGCTCTCTCAAGTCATGAACAAGTGTTTAGTTAAATTAATTGCCCAATCTCTTGTTACAATTAATAAAACTTAATTTTAAACATCAACCCTAATGTGGCTATGCAAGGCTAGCAAGTATATCTCTATCTTACTAACAAAACCATCAATTCAACATGTAAATATCAAGTTCTTGCACAATATTACCCAAGTTCTACACTTAACCTAGCCCTCTCAAGCATTAATTAAGTGAACTCAACATCTAAATGGTGGCCAATCATGTAGAAGCATTAAGGAAAGAGTAAAATAAACACATATATATCATTAATCACAAAAAGAGAGGAGAAATATAGTGTTAATTCATACAAGGGTTCCAAATAATCCTAGAACAAAGGGTTTAGCTACTCATAATCATCCACAAGCTACAAATATACAAAATAAATGGACCCATTTCAGATTACAAGAGAGGAAAGGGAAGAGGAATAGAAAAATCGAAGAAAATGAGCTCCAAATGTCTTCAAAGCTTCAATCTCTTGATCCCAACTCTTCCAATGCCCAAACCCTAGCACAACCAAGCTCTAAAAGTGTCTAAAAGTTTGAAGAATACGTTCTGGGTCGAGCTCTCAGCTTATATGTATCCTAGCCAACTAATTTCTGATAAATGAAACGCAGCATTTTTCTGACAGCGATGAAAGTCGCGAACAAAAGTCACGACTTTGGGATGACTTTGGCAGTTTTGCACTGTTTTTATAGCTAACGAAAATCATTCATTTAGCTCTTGATTTCTTCATCCAAAAGCCTTCCAAAAACATCCACAAAGCTACAAAAATGCTTCTAATCAAAATAACATGAAATTAGGCTAAAAATATCAAATTAAAGCCAAGAACACAAGCCCAAAATAAAATGCACATTTTCCTAAATTGGGCAATAAAAACATATACAATTAAACCAAAATGGACTAGAATCTAAGGAAAATGTGATAAAATAACATGAACTTCTTGAGGTTAACATTATGCCAAGAAATGGCAAAGTATGTGAAGTTAGTGAATTGTGAAAATTGACTAGAAGGGTCAAATTTTGATATATAAGTATGATTGTAATTAATTATGGTGAATCAGGTGTATTAGATCCT
Source organism: Prosopis cineraria (assembly GCF_029017545.1). Classification (NCBI taxonomy): domain Eukaryota; kingdom Viridiplantae; phylum Streptophyta; class Magnoliopsida; order Fabales; family Fabaceae; genus Prosopis; species Prosopis cineraria. Next base: position 7,421,085 of record NW_026555336.1, on the reverse strand, counting down.
TTTGGACTTGGTTCAAGGCGTAGTGTGGTCTAATGAAAGAAAGGAAAAAGTAACTTTTTGCACCCGGGTGTCTCAATTTTGATTGGATCGATAGATCATGCTCAAACTTATCTCATTAGTTAGTATACAAGCTAAGCTTCATGTGGGCACTTAAATCACTCCAATCGAATATCGTATGTGAAAATGGTGCACACCAAAATTTCATCATTTTTGCTATCAAAATGACAGCAGAAATTCTAACAGGTGTGTCAAGATGCATGGTGACACATGCTGCGACGTATGGCACAGAAAGGTTGAGCATGTGGCTCTGTGCCACATGCCGCAACGCACGAACCAAATTTGAATTTTATTTTGAGATGAAATGCATGCTATTGGGATAGGAATGTTAGTGGGTTATGTCTATTATGTATTAGAGAACTGTATGATCTACTTCCGTTGTGTATTTCTCTGATTTTATTGTGAATTGATTGATTTTACAAAATAAGTCTTCGATTGAAACTTTTGAAATGAAATTTGATTATTATGAATGATGTGAGGTAGTGGTAACACCATAATCTTCTCTTATATTAAGTAAATATATAAGAAGTTACAAATAATCATCAGTGTTTAGTTCTCTTCTCAATTGAAAATTCATTTCTTACTTCCAAACTTATGCTTAAATTATTCTATACTTTGCTTCATCTTTTAGTTAGGAAAAAGTTTCTAAAATTTTTTAATAAAGCCCAATTCACCCCCTCTTGGGTGCCAGTCTAATTCTACAAACTTAGTTAAACTCACAAGTTAACACTCCAAGTTTATTATTTTTATGTTTTCAACTTAAAAATTGTGTCAACTTATTTGGATCAAATGCAAAATTAGTTAAACTTTTTAAACTTGTTGATTTTTTTTATTGATTTGAGCAAGCTAGGTATATTCTGTATAGAATTTGATTCATAGTAGTAGTAGGATATGGTTTAAAGAAAATAAAACTCGAAAAAAAATTAATATTAATAAAAAAAAGAAAACAACAAAAATAAGTTTTCATATTTTGAAATTTCTATGTTGATTATGATAATCTATTAATGTAGTTGAATGTAATTTCAATAATTTATATTTGAAATATATTTGAATCAAATTATGGTCATATTTTATATTTTATTTAATATATACTTTTAAGGAAAAATGATAATAAAATCCCCTCAAATTATATAAATGACAATCTGGTCTCTCGAAATGCATAATTTCATTGAAGTCCTTAGAGACCTCTTTATCAATATAAGTGATTTCTTGTTCAATTTTGTGATTCACAGAAAAACGTTGTTATTCTTTAAGCAAAAGTTATAATTGAGGCTTGTTTGTCAATAATAGAAATTACACTTGATAAGTTATGATTTCTTCTTCAATACCTACGATTCACAAAATAAAATTTGTTATTCCTTAAATAAAACCTATGATTGGGCTTTTCGCGATAGATGTTATTATAACTATCGTAAAAAGTTAAGATTACAATGACAATTATATCAATAACTATTGTTGTAAGTTTCATACTTTTAGCCATAGTCCCTCCGAAGACTATTGTGAAAAGTGTCAACTTGCAATCACACCGATTTTCACTACACCGCTTCTTGTGTTATGAAAGGTGGTTTTCAACTATCGCGAAATATGCCTTTTGCACTAGTGATAAAAGATTTATATTTGAATAAAGTGAACTATAACCATATAGGTGAGGTTATTCTAGAATAAGGATGCTTATATCCATATAAAGCTTGTTGTACCTAAAGAAATTTTCTAAGAATTAAGCCATTATACTGATATAAAGTAGTTGTACCGGTATAACTAGACACATATAGGAATAACAAAGCTATATAGTCTAATGTAGAAGTTAAGGGAATAAGTGCATACAAGCTATATAGGTACAAGGAAGTTTACACCGTTATAATATTTCTACTGGTATAAAGGACCATTTTAACTTTAAGTGCACAAGACCTTTTAGAATTTAATTTTGATATGAAACAAGGATTAATATCTTCTAAAAGACTTTTCAAACAAAGACTTTGGTCCAAAGAAATTTCAAGATAAGCCAAATAATTAAACTTGAAAAGAATCTTAAAAGAATTTAACTTAGAAATATTGTGAGACTCTTGGCTATTTCGGAATAGAGAGGGTTATATAGGTATAAAGGTAACAAGTCATAATTTAAAGAAATTTAAGCCAGTTACCTTTAAATGCCGATTAATCTTTAATGATTTTCCTTGTCAAACTAAAAACTTGTCTCACTTCATGATCATCAAAACTAGTGGTTTAACAAAAATGACCCTATGCTAAAATGCAATAGGAGTGGCCAAAGTTGGTGTGGTCATTTTTAAACGGAGGGATAGTATTAAATTTCATAATCATGCCTCATAGTTTGTAGCATATATAGTTATATACCAAATATTGCGTCCTTAATCATTGAAACTTTAAATAGCTTGGCTTTAAATTAAGGAAGAAACATGAAAGTGCTCCATACAATACTACCTAGGGGATGTGGAACACAATGAGTTATTCACTCAGCAGTAGAGTTACACGGCTTATCTAAAGATTGAAACTTTAATTAGCCACTGATATCTTATCTCTTTTTGAGTAATTTATAATTATTTTTTATTATAAATTCACTCGTATATTCTCGCTGTCCACCATGACAAAGTAAAAATTTAAGGCTTTTTGCCTATTTCATTTCTGCTTGATCTTTGTTTGGTTGTTAATTGAAATATACTTTGGTTGTAATTTTTTGGCTAGTCCCGAAGAAAATAAACTGTTATTTATATATCCAACACTTTTATTTTGAAAATCTTGTTTTCTTAAAGAAAAAACACACTTTTCTGACTTCTATGTCTATTTAGAAGCCATACTTGCCGTTCTTCATCTACTCCTTCCAGTATTTAATATAAGGTAAACTTTTGAAAAAAATGTATCCTGATATATATATATATATATAGTCAAAATTAGAGTGATTAATTGTTTTTTCAATTTATTATAGTTTGAATTTCTATATAACAATTTAATATGGTTCATATTAATTGCAAATAAGGACAAAGGTAAATTTTTTTCACATATTTTTAACATTTTTAAGGATATAGCTACCACAGTTTAATGAGCGCGAAGATAATTAACTTTGTCTTATATTAAAAATTGATGAAATATAAATTAAGTGGTGATGAATCATAGATGTCATACGTGAACTCCATGTTTACGAATGACGACTTTGTTTTCTCAAAGGGCCAGCCTACCATTAATTTTTCACCTACAATACTTGACAACTGATGAAATATAATACCGTGATAATGAATGTGGTTTTTAATTGATAACATGAGACACCACACTTTTTACATATCATTTTGGGAGAACTGCACTGCGGGCCCTGGAATCAATATATTAATAATTTTGCAGGCCCAAAGACCTCTCTTGCGATTAAGTTTTTTTTGGGTGAAAATATAGAATTGCTCCTTTGTGAAATAAATGAACCTTTTGTTGAAAATAAATGGAATTTGTAGTACTCGAAAATAAGTGGACTTTAATTATTATTTACCAATGTTCTGTCATAAATTTACTTGGAGAACTTGTTAATTTTTTGAACAAGTGCAAACCACGTGAAGTATAGTAAATTAACAAATATTTATTGTAAATAAGTGAATTTTGAACGTCAATTATGGAGTTTTTATTGTAAATTTCATTTAGGTAATAACTTGTGAATTTCTTTTCTTTCAACAAGTATAAACCATGTAGAATATGTAAAATAAATAGATGTTTTGTTGTTAATAAATAGCTTTGAATGTGTATGGAAATACATCACTTAGGAGGGGACAACCACTTAAATGGTGCTTAGATTCCTCAACCAAAATAAACATCTCATTTCAATATGCATTCATAGTTTTTAAAACTCATTTCACATTCAATTCCCATTTATGTAAGATCAAGATTATTATCCTAACAAATAATTCATACCATGCTTTCACATTTACAATTTCAATTTCACATTCAAATAACCAATTTTCACACATTAAAAACTCAATTAACAAACAACTCTCCAAAACAAGATTCCCTAAGTTATCTTAAATCTTTAAAAGGTTGAAAGTTTATTCATCAATATTTTTCTTTCAAGCTTGTTTTCCAAGCCCAAGTATGATGCCTGTACAATTAATTTATAATCAATCAAGTTCAAAATCATCAACATTGTTAAATACCAAATTCCAACTATCATTTTCTACTTCTAAAATATCCAATGTCTTTACTTCTCATATTTAGGCATACCATTAGTTTTATTAACTCTCTTTAGCTCCTAATAGCTTCATCAAAGTCTCATCCATCATTAATGGTTCCAACAAACTCTAACTCCCCCATTTATTCCAAATTTTCAGGGCATTAATGCCTTCCCAACTATCAAAGCTTGTAAATTTATAACTCTTAGATTTAGATATCTCAAACAAGTCTCATTAGCTCTATTTAAGTTAATAGATTTGGACCCATAGTTTTATAGACTGAAAAATTATTATCTTCATTCAAATCCTAACTCAAATATTTAAGAAAATAGAAGGGAAAGGGAGATTAGGGGTTGGGGAACTTACCTCAAGTGATTGGAAGATCTAAAATGCTCCCAAAGCTTCAAGTCTTTAGGCCCTGGTAGAGCAAAAGACATTCACTTTGTTTTTCCCTTCTTCCTCCCCTAATTTTTGCCTCAATTTATGAGCCACTTATCAGAAATTTTGGCCATGCGTCACCTTCCTTCTTTGTTTGTCATTTGTGCATTGCGACGGACATGCTACAAAATATGACATAGAGACAATTCCTTTAGATTTTCTCACCCTTTAATGTCCAGTTGGCCCAACTTCACTTTAAACTTATATATAGGATTGAAATTACAACCAAATACACTTAATAGACCTTTCTGACCACATATCACATTAAATCACTCAATTATCATAATCAAATTTAATTAATTTGGGTTAAATTTCCCTAGGATGTTACATGTAACCTTTACTTTTTCTTGATAATTGCGTTATCCGTGTAAAATTTAAATAAAATGAATTTAAAGACATGAATTTGATATAATTACTTCAAGGGTCCAAACAATTTTGATGAAATTGGAGAATCATTTTTTTATGAAAGCTTAGGTAATTTTTTTTTAAAGGAAACTTATGAAAATTATGGTTATAATTAAATAAAAAATGTGATAGTAAACTTTTCCAAAACCTTATAACAAGTTTTTAAATCTCGATGGTAACTTTTAATTCTAACCAGATATATTTGAGTTTTGTCTGTTGTATGACATTTAAAAAGTCAACCATATTATCCTTTGTTTTTGGGGCTTGAAATCAGCATATTATTCATAATATATAAATAGTATGTCTCATTAGACTTTTAATATTTTATAATAACATATGTAATTACCATATGGCAGGATAATATGTATAATTTACCATGATTTTTTTTTTTTAGATTTTCCGATACATCTAGAAGCAACCATGCATTCACTTAAAGATAAATACATGCGAATCAAGTGTATGCGGCACAAATGGTGGTGGTTTAGGTATTTTAGATGTCATTTCAGAGTTTTATTTTTGAATGTGTGTATGGAGAGCATTATTTGAGAAAGGATAATGCCTTCAATGGTGCTCAGATTTTTTTAGAGATTAGTTTCATGGCTGCCCGCTGTGTGGATATCTTGGGAAACCCCAAAAAAAAAAAAAACAAAGTAAGGAAGGATCCTGATCCATCCAAGAGCATGATCAATGGAATTGATAGAGCGTTTTACGGCATGGAAAGATGTTAGTGATACTCATATATAACTGCCCAATTACATCAATTACTATTAATTAAGATTATCATTTTCATTCGATAATGACTATACCACCTCTTGTTTTACTCGCATCGATTACTTTATTCTTTGGTAATTCAGTTTCTTGTCACTTATAAGATAATGAAGGTTTCTTTTTGTTGTACTTGATCGTGTGTATTACATAATGCATGCTTCTTTACACTTTTTAAATCGAAGCCATTGAATTCCTACCACAATTTTGATTGCCTCCTTTGGATGACGATTGTTTGATTTGACTAATTCAATTAAATATTTAGTTAGTTAATTAATCAATTGTTAATTGATAGAATAGATACTAAAATGGACGAATTCGAACACCACCTCTTAAAAAAAAAGTTAGGGTCTGATTAAAAAAAAGTAAGGGTCTGATTTTTATTTTACATTTGGGGTCAAACAATTTTCTCTATTTTTCCTTTTTTGGAACAATAATTTATTATTTTCGAACCTTGTCTCAAATTATTGATATGGCTGTCATGCTATCCATTTTATAAGGACCTTTTAGTTATCACATCAATATTGAAAAAATTGTTAAAGTTCAAATTTTTATTATTTTTTTCTTAAAATTTACCCTATTTATTTTATCAATTTACGTGTCAATTAATTAAAAGGATAGTTAAAAAAGGATAAAAAATCTTGCGTTGAGAAAATATGGACCAAACTTTTAAAAATTTTAAAATGTGAATAGTTTTCATTGATATATAAGAAGTTTATTATCGATATACAATGAGTTTATCATTAATGTGCAAGGTTTTATCATTGAAAATTTTAAAATTTACAAAGGGTTTATCATTGAAATACAACGGTATATCATTGACAAATATAATAAAGTCATATTGTAAAATATAATAAATGTTAAATTGTTTGCTTAGTTTGCTCTTATAACATGGGCTACATTTGCAAAAACCCTAAAAAATAGTAATTAGTGGTGGAGAAAATTCATGAGGCCTTATATTTAAGCCTAAGACATTTTTTAGAAGGGGCATTGCCATAAATAAGGACCAAAAGAAGTAGTACAATAATAATCACTTTGGAGCTTAGAGGCATGTTTGGGTCCTTGTGAGTTCTTAAGACTTAACTCAAATCTTTTCTATAAAAAGAAAATCACTTTGGAGTTTTGACTTTTTTTTTCTGTAAGGATAAGGAGTAAGTTCTGCTAATAATAGAGAATTTCTCTCCCAAAAATACTGAGGGCAATGGGTAGACTTTTCTAAATTAAATTGCTATATATATAAGTATTAGGGTTCAAACTCGTAACCATTTGTTTAAGTGACTAGCATTTTAACTTTGTTTTCAAACAATTATTACTTCAAAATTTTAACGAAGCATTAATTATATTTTTTCACGATTCTCCTACTATTCAATATATTGTCATAGTTTAGGCGGCTATTTATTTTTTTAATCTACACATATAACTTCGAAACTTTAATTGATTGGTTATGGAGGGACAACTGATTTTGAATCTATAAATGGCTTTCCAAGTGGACACTAATTGGCCTTTCGTGATATTGGAAAGAGCCTTACATAGAAATTTATACATCAATTATTTGATATTTATTTTATATTTTGCACCTCTTTACTCCTCATTTTTATCTAAAAACTATAAAAAAACTAAAAAAGATATAAAAAAGGAAACATAATGGAAGAGAGAGAAGTCCATCCACGTGTCAGATAATACTGATTTTGTAAGCAAAATCTTGTTGTCTTCATCTTCGTTATCTATTTCAAGTTGTGGCGCAGAGAATTTGAGGTCAAAATGATTAAATAATTATGAATGATGCAGTTTTCAATGTATTTTATATTTACATACTATTATTTTACTATGCATATGTGTATAGATTGCATATATAGAATTAATTTGAATGTTAATCCATAATATATATTTCTATTTAATTTCTGATGATAACTTATACCATGGGCGGCAAAACTCGACTTATTAGTCATCTTGATCAGATTGTGACTTTCGGATTGTTACTTATTATAATTAATGTGAAATTATCTCTCCCTTTCCTTATCATTTTTATTCACGTTAATAATAATAATCTTTCAATACGAGTTACATAAGTCATATATGACTCTTGATCATTATTACTTGATGGATTTAATTCAGTTCAAAATAAAGGAATCTTATGCAGACTTGATTATTATATTTAAAGAGTTTGAAAAGCATGAAAATAGTTAAGTAATTAATTAACTATTTAAAACAAGAAATACATCAAAGTCTACAGTGTACCTAGATAAACATGAATATACTAGAGTGTTGCGACGTAAGAGGAAAGTATTTATTAGAATATTCGTGAGCTTTTTTTATTCATTCCACATAATGCAACCACATTTGTTAGTATTACCATTTTCGTATTCCCTGTCTTTTAAGAACTCAAGCTTCAAATTTTTATGAACTCCTGGCGTGCCGAAGCCTCAATTTTAAAAACTAACCAGCTAACTCCTAATAATTAATTGTGAGTTATTGGTTTATTTAATTTATCACACTTTATTAGTTTATTTCTGTCCGAGTGCAGAAATGTAAATTAAAACAATTAGAAGACTAAAATTCTAAAAGAGTGATGTATGTGGATATATAAACTGGATTTATGAACATGTTGTAGTTTTGTGTATGGACGAGTTAAAAGAAATCTCACATTGTCTAAGATTGAGAAAGCCTTACAGTAACTACAACTTTTTTGGTCTATAGCAACAATTGGCTATAACTATATTCAACAATGGTATTTGGCCATAGTATATGTTCGCATTAAGTCTAAAAACAATTTTTTTTTGAAAAAAAAATCTATAGTTAAGGAGGACAAAACCGTTGCCTATAGTTAAAACTATAAAGAAAGGGTTTGAGCTTTAACAATAGGCAACATTTTTTATATATTGTCAAGCTTTTTCAACAATTAACGCCTGTTGCCTGAAACTAATAAGCAACATTTTGTTCTCTTAGCTTATTTGTGTTCCCATTATTGTTCAGTACTGATCGTTGCCATACTATAATTTCTACAATACATAAACCGTAACCTTATAGTATAAGCATCGGCTACTAAGCGTTGACTTTGTTTTACTATAGGTTCTGCTTGTTCCCTAATGTATTTATTAAATTTTACTATTATTTAAATGATCCAACAAATGGAATTTCATACATTCCTATAAATTGACAACATATGTATCATAACAACAACAACAACAACAACAACAACAACAACAACAACAAACAATAAACGATAAATAAAAGTTCGATTTGATTGATATATAATTCAACAAATTTCTAGCATCCAACATATAAATAAACTTCAAAATACAATCTCTTAGTAATAAGAGTATCATATATATAAGCTCTCAAATACGGTCAACTCTAAATACAAATATAACCACAAAAAGTGATTCAATCCATAACTACTCTAATGTGTCTTCTGTAGCATAATTACTATAAACAGCAGCCTCCACCTTGATACATCCTCTCACATGTGCATGCGCATTTGCTTCGGTCTTTTCACCTACAGACCCTTTTTCTCATGAATTTCGTACCTCTAATATCTTATCTAGGAACAATTGAAAAATGTTCCTATAGGTGTTGCGCCAAAATCGTGATCTCTCCCAAAAAAAAAAAAAATCAATAAATATAGAAATCATTACAAAAATTTTAAAGGATAATTTTAAAAATCTCTTTTAAAAAACATGGTCTACAATAACTAAAATAGGGTTCAAGAATTGATTATGTATGGGGAAGGTATTAGGCATCCCACAGCACCTGTTTGCGAGAATGGTTATCTTAAGTTGATTAAACAAAATTGATATGGCTTTAAATAAAATTTAATTACCCTTAATAAAATAAAATAAAATGATAAGAAAATTAAAAAGGAAAAAAATTGCTTATTCACAAGTTAGGTTTGACCTATGATGAAATCATAGGTGACTATGTACTTTTTAGAAGGATTAAAGTTCACATAATTTGATGATAAAAATCCATGTTAATTTATCGGTATTTTTAGAAAGGATTTTTTTTTAAAATTTTTAAAGGAATTTTTTGAATAGATTTTGGAAAAAAATTAGATTGAAATTTAACAATCTACATGAAAATTAATTTACTTTATGCCTGTAGAAATTCCAAAAACTCTCATGACATAGAAATTACTTTTTCAACCTATTTATTTATAACAAAAAAATCCCTTTTAAAAAGAATAAATTTAAAACAATTAAACACCATGATTGGTGAAGTTATGGTAGCTTATTGCTATACATAGCATGCCAATTGACTAGTTACTTGTGGACACTCTAAAAGTCTCACATAGTATGACTAGGAAATACTCACGCACAAAGTTTCAAAGTACATACTGCTGTTGTGTGGGCTAGGGAAGGGAATAATAATATAATAGGTTCATAATAAGAAAATAAGGGATCAAACAATTGGAGCTCTACCACTTGACATGTGCTTGCGGATAAGAGTGTGTGTATGTATATTTAGAAACAAACACAATCGGGTGTGTTCTTCTATATTCTTCCACCTGTGACAATGAAGGGGTCTTGGGGCAAAAACTTTGTTCAAGCAAATTCGATTAAATCTGATTGTTAACAACGATGAGGTGGAGGAAAATAACAAAACAAAAGAAAAATAGCATAAATGGAAATATGGAAGAAGAGAATAGTGAATGCGAGGAACAGGCAAGGCACACACAAGTGTCTGTGTGTGTACAAGCATGTACCCACGTGAGACAAACAAAAGAAGAGAACAACTACTTTTGAAAAAGACTAGAAATAAGAATGAAGGAAGGAAGAAGTAGAAAGAAAACGAGAAAAACAAAAGAAAAAAAAAAACAATCTAAATCATTGTTATTCATACCCTTCACCATCAACACCCTTGAATATCACATATATGACCACAAGTATAAGAGCAACAGCGTTCCTTAGAGAATTATAGATTTATGAAAAGTAGACTATAAAAATATCGGAACCAATCCGTATCTCCGTATTTATGGCATCACTGCCCCGATCTTAACCCCATGTTACCATGAGTGGGGTTAATGGAAGAAAAAGCATTCTCTACCCTTTTAGCCAACTCCCTTCTCAAGCTCTCCTCTTTTTCCCTGCAGTTCTCTCCTCCCAATCCACCACCTTCCTCTCCCTTTTATAGATAAAATTAGGGTTTTCCATCCTTAATGATTGAATCCCATCAAATTGAAAAAATATTAATTTTATTTGACTTTCATTGTATTTAATTAAGGCACAAGTTTGGAGATTTAAATTTTCATTTGACTTTCCTCAATTGAAGATTCAAATTGAGGCCAAATTGTGGAGATTTAGATTTTCATTTGACTTCTCTCAAATCGAGGCTAATTGTAGGGGATTTGGAAGTTAACCGAAAAGGGAAAGTATTTTTTAATTTTAGTTTATAGAGGTATTATTTTATTAAAACATATTTCCCCTTATTTATTTATTTTATTTGTTAAAATTATTTTTGGAAACCTAGACAAAATAGGGTTTTCACAATAGGCTTGAAAACTATTGCCTAAAGGTAGTGGCAACAATTTTCACTAAAAAATGAAAAAAATCTTTCAACGACGACTTTCTATGATTACTCTAAAAAGTCATTATTGAAAGGAAAAAATATGTGGTGACAATGAAAGTCATTGCTGAAAGTCTAACCTTTTGTGGTGACACTCAATGTCACACTGAAAGTTGCCATCAAAAGTTTAAGTTTTAGGGACAAAATATAAATTGTCATTGAAAGTTAGATAATCAGCGATAACTTTTTAGAGTCATTATAAAAAGTGTGACTTTCAACAATAACTTTGAATGTCATTGCAGAATGTTAGACTTTCAATGATGACTTTAATTGTCACTGTAGAAGGTTCGACTTTTAGAACTATCACCTGCCAAAAAGAATGACATTCAATAGTAACTAGATATCATCATTATAACTTTTTATTTTTTTTGTTTAATCCAATATTTAACATTTTAAAACATTAATTTTGTTGTATTACTTCAATTTTTTGATGAATAAATAAAAAAAGATAGCAAGTTTTCATTTTATGATTAAATTGATACTTTAAAATAATGAAATTATTTTAAAATAATATTAAGGTATTATTTAATGCTAATAAGATGGACTAAAGAATCAAGCCCAATGATATTATTTTAGGTCAATTTTGGTTATTAAGTAATGTTTGGTATGATTTGGTCTAATTATTTAGGCCAATTTGATTCATTGGTGATACTCAATTAAAATCAAATTTAACTGAATTGACCTGTGCACACCTCTATATGCAATAATAAATTTGTTCAAAAACTCGTTGTTTGATATCTTAAATTGAAATGCATATAATGCGATAATGAGTCTCTGTTTTCCTATGTTTTATAATTAAATTAATATTTTAAATAATAAGACTACTTTATAATAATTAGACATGTGATAGTTAAATTGATTCATATATAGAATGATATTTTAACTACCAAAAAACACGTAGTTCAATTGGTAAGAGGTTATGCTAGTTTAACCAGTAGTCTCAAGTTTGAGTCCTGAGTATGCAGCTATGTTTAATACTCATTGAGAGAGCTTTATTGCCAATGTGGTCCTACTCTGCTTGGCCCATGAATAATGGATAGTTATATAATAATGATATTTCAACTAATCTAATATTTCAATTCAAATTCTTCATTTAAAAGATACATGATTCTTTAGATACATAATTAATATTATCTTATCAATTAGATACATTATATTTAAAAATATATCCTTTGTATTAAGATCACAGTTCAACTAATTAGATACAAAATATTTGATCACTTTTTAATTTTATCATTTTCTCAATTATTTTAAGTCTACATATCAATTATGGTAAAATAATTTAGGAAAAATATAATATTGGGTCTTTGTATTTTGTTTGAGTTTTGCTATAGGTCGATCTTGCACTTTTTTTTTGTTTTTTAAGTTCCTACACTTTTTTTTAGGGTTTTCTTAGTATTATAGGAACTTAAAACACTAAAAAATAAAAGTATAGGGATTTAGAATACTGAAAGAAAGTATAGAGACCTATAGCAAAACTAGAGCAAAGTATAAAAATCCAAAGTTGAGTTTTCATCTATGATTTTGACTGTTACTACTGAAAGTTTGACTTTTGTGACAATTAATAGTAACTAGATATTATCATCATGATTTTTTATTTTTTGTTTAATCCAATATTTAACATTTTAAGACATTAACTTTGTTGTATTACTTTAATTTAATGATGAATGTATAAAATAAGTAATGAGTTTTCATTTAATATATTTTATAGTTAAACTAATACTTTAAAACAATGAAATTATTTTAAGATAAACTCAATGTATTATTCAATGCTAGTAAGCCATACTAAAGAATCAAGCCAAACTATATTATTTTAGGCCAACTTTTGCTATTAAGTAATGTTTGGTTTGATTTGGTCTAACTATTTAGGCTAGTTAATTTGGTTCATTGTTTTGGTTAATTAACATTAAATCTAATTGAATTGACCAATGTACACCCTTATATGAAGTAATAAATTCATTCAAAAACTTATTGTTTGATATTTTAATGTGGAAGGCATATAATGTGGCAATGAGTCTCTATTTTCAAATGTTTTATGATTAAATTGATATTTTAACTTATTTATAATAATTAAACATGTAATAATTAAATTTATTCATCCATAGAATGATATTTCAACTAATCTAATTTTTTAATTCAAATTCTACATTTAATATTGGTAACTTTGAAGCTTGATGCTAGTTTAGAGGTTTCCAATTTGATGTCCAATGATAGGAAAGAGAAAGATAAAAAGAAGAGAAATAAGATATTCTAAAATTCTAATTTTAATTTTTAGAATATATGAAATATATCTATTATGTGATGTTATATGATTTTCTTGTTTAGTTTGATGCGATCTTGAGACATAAGCATAAACAAAATTAGATAATATAGTGTATAATTTTCTTATAAAATTATCATTTAAAAATAAAAACTAATTAAAAGATAAAATGTAATGTAAAAACAAGTCAATTACATTACTTAAGAGTTATTGTTAATGAAAAGTAAAAATAAAATTTTAATTAAAACTAGCTGGAAAAATAAATAATTACAACATAATGTATACTCATCTATATTTTTATTATTTATTCTTATAAATTTCTTATATTATAATTATCAATATGAATATTAAAATAAACAATACAATAACCTCAAGTAGCACAAAAAATTAAAATAAACAATATAAATGATATTATATCAATTATATTTATACTTTACTTTAGACAAATAAATAATATAATTTAAAATTTTAATAAATTAAGAGAATTAAATTGAAGTATCGAATGATAGTAAAAATATTTTATAATATTTAATATTTAAGTTATACGTGTGTTTGTTTATTTTAATAACATATATTTAACATTCTAGCTTAGTGGCAAAATAGTGGGGTACAAATAAAGGAGGTTGTGAGTTTGAAACATGGAGGAGGAAATTTGTGAAATGAAAATATAAATTAGTGACATGGTAACATGCGGTGAGGGTGACGCCAATGACATGTGGCAATGACATGGAGCCATGTGGGGGTGATTTTGGTGAGCATGGTAGGTGATGTGGTGCCATGTGGGAGGGTGACATGGCACCATGTGAGATGGTGACATGGCACCATGTGGCAATGTATGCTAGCATTACTTTTTAGTGGCGATAAAAAAGTTGCCGCTGATTAGTAGTTTTTGTAGCAACAAAATATGCACCATTTAGCAACAACTAAATAGTCGCTATTGATTTATGATTTCTAATGTTACTACTGATTGTATATTTTTAGTGGTGCTTTTATTATCGTTATAGATAGAATAAAAAAAAAAAGCCTCTTCTGGTGAGTTGCCATTAAAAACTTTTAATGGATAAAAATGTTACCGTTGAAAGTCAATTTTTTTTGTAGTAATATAAAATGCTAAATGTTATAATACTTTATCTTTATCTTTTAATAGGGATTAAGCTATCTACAACATAGAATTAGACATTTAATCCATAGAGACATAAAGGCAGCCAATTTACTGGTAAATCTCATGGGGAACAAAAAAATTATTGATTTTGATATCAATGGTAGGTTATATGTTCAATTATGTCATTTGTCTATATGTGCAAATTGATATAGAAAAAGTTGTAGGATCTCTTCCTTGGTATTCAAAATCCTATGTTGATTGTTTGGAGTTATGTTTCTATTACTAGGTTCTTCATTGTGAGTAAATTAATTTGGATACTATGATCCCTTGTTCATTTTTATTTTCTTTTATCACTTATTCAATCCAAAATTCCTTTTGGATCATTCTTTTAAAATAAACATGACAGTTTTGGTTTGTGATACAAGAATGTGCAGGTATGTGCCTCTCATTATACATGATTTTATCCAAATTTGAGAAGGAAGTGAAAAAGTGCATGGATGATTTGAAAGAGATGAACATGAAACTTGTATCTATAATAGATGAGTAGCAACAAGACATTTGGAATTGTTATAATGTTATTTGAATGTTTTAGATACTTTTAAATGATTTTAGATTAGTTTGACATTTGAGTATGATTGTAACATATTTTTGAATAATTAATGTGATACTTAAAATTTTTAATTTTTTTTTGAAATAATTGATAATGATTTCATTATTGTTTTAAATAATAATTATAATTGCAAAGTAATAATGGAAAAGATAGTTTAAAATTATTGCACATGGACAGTGATATGGTGCCATGTGGGAGGGTGACATGATGACACGTGTGAAAGTTTACTAGCATTACTTTTTGGTGATATGGTGCCATATGGAAAGCATTAATGCAAATCAAGCAAATTTCTCATAGGATAGAATAAACATATAATCCATATATGAGGACAACATCAAATATACTATAGCCAATTTCAATATCTAATTAATTTTATATCAAACTAAATTAAAGCTTGCATTACATAAAAAAGTTTAACTTATACATAGTTATAAAAATGTGTTAAATACATTGTTTTGATGAGAACAAACTCAAGAAATGGGTTTGCTTGTGCGTATTATACAATTAAATATAACAAAACCATTCTAAGAGATCAAATGAGCAAGAACAAGAGAAGACTTAGTGTTAATAGGTTTAATCTTAGTATTCTCTTAATTCTTTGTTAAAAATCAATTTATTTGGAGATCTTCCAAAACTTGGTGAAAGCAATTTTGAAACACAAGTCTTAGGCTTACATACTCTTTTGTTTTGAACTTAAAAAATATATATTTGCACATATCATGTTAACACCTCATCCTCATGATTTTAGCTAAAACATGTATGATCTAGAGAAAATGCCTTAGATTGTTCTTTATGTGTTGTAACTTATACCTACAAGTTTTAAATGCTTACTCATAAGCTTTAAGAGTTGCACAATGCCTTTAATTTTGTGATATTCAAACAAGCTTGTTTCAATGGTAAAGCATGCAAGTTTTAGAATTCAATAAAAGATATTTCTACCTTACTAAAACATGTGAGCTTAAGAGGTTAAGCACAAGAGTTTTTATAGTGATAAAGAAGAGCTTGCTTCTGTCTAATTAGAACAAGTTAGTTTTAGTACTGAAACATGTTGGAAATTGTGCCCTAGGGCCAATTATTGTACTATGCACATTGTTATTTAATGAATTTCTTTTTTATTATCATATCAATTGCATGTTCAATATAATAACTGTATCATTGGACAAATAATAGTGATTGTCCTAAATGTCTCTGGTTGGTCATCTATGAGGGATCATAGATGAAAAAAGACTAGTATGATTTTAATTAATTATAAAGATACAAATCAAAGTCATAGGCACCTGAAAGAGTACAAGGTGCTGGACTGACTTGCTATGAGACAGCTGCATGGTATAATTCATAAGCTTATCTCATATGTAACTATAGTACTAAGCCCTTTGACCTAAGATCATCATGAATTTTTATATGATAACCACTGAACTTTGACCTAGTCAAAAGTCACAACTGGGTGATCATAAAGGCTATGATTGAGTTTAGTGATATTCATGTAGAAGAATATGAGTGGTTAAGATGGAATTTGTCCCTTGCATTAAGTGAAAGATATTACTGGGCCCCTCAATGAATAAGATTAAGAAAATGTATGGCCATACTATAATGGAAAGGGTTTTTCCATTGCTATTGTCAATCCACTCAGAGATTGAGAAAGTAATGATTAGGTAAAGAAGAATGACAATTTCATGTCTTATACTTGACTAAAATATCGCGTGACAAAAAGGATGTAATACGGTTGCATGATACATTATATTAGATCATCGATACCCATGTGAATTGGGTAGTTGCAATGTCTTGCTAGAAATCACTTATGACTTATGAGCTAATAGCGTAATTAGCCTACTATCAATTTAATATGGGCCTATAGGGTTGCACACAAGAACAGTCCAACCTAATAATGTCTAAGTTCAGTGAATCTAGAATATGTTTAGATTCAATGAATGTAATATAGGGTGAATGAATTATATACATATATATATATATATATTTGAATATTTATTTGATATATATATATATTTATATGAAATATAAAATTTAAAATATAATTTTATATATATTTTTTTCTAAACATATATATATGATATGTGTATATGATATATAAAATTAAATATATATAATATAATATATTTATATATATATATTGTGTATACATATAATATAATATAATATGTATATGTATATATTATATTATATTATATTATCTTATATTAGTTTTAAATTTAATTTTATATGATAGATTAAATTTAATAACTGACATGATATGAGAGAATATCATGTTAGTTTTATAATTTAAACTTATAAGATAAATTTGAATTAGATATGATATCATAGATTAAATTTATAAGATAAATTTAATTAAATTTTCGTGGACTTTTAAGTGGAAGATAAAAACCCTGATCCACATACTATATATAGATAAGGACGTCCTTTATGAAGGATGAGAGAGTTAGAAAAGTTCTGATGGCAAAAATACTTTGAGAGTCATGAAACATCCTATAGAAAGGAAAACTAACGTTTAAAGAAGAACGGACAATGGGAGTACTAACACACTGTTTGAGTTAGAGAGCTAATCATGTGAATACCGGTAGAGAGAGCATATCTACATTGTCAGCTCCTGAGATCCAAACTCTTGAAGAGAACATGCACCAGGTTCAAAGAATTAAACGAGTTCATTTGGTCTATGTTAGAATAGAGACTTTAAAATTTTAATCTTCTACTGTGCCTACCTATCCAACAAAACATGCAAGTTTTAAAGTGACAATATTAACTAAGGTTCTAGACTTCTAATAATCATTAGGTTATGTTCATATCCTCATGAGCATTAGTTCACTTGTGTAACTTGAGTTCTTGTGCCTTATCTATCTTTGTGAGTTCTAGTGTTATCCTCGTGAGATCTAGTATCTTACTCAAGTTTTAGCCTTGGACACTTAAGCCAACTTATTTCATTTTAAGTGTTCAAAATTTATCCAAACCTACACTTATGAGTTACACATTTTTCAATGTGTTCAAAAAGTCATACTTCTTGCTCCTATTCCTTGTGTGATCAAGATAGCCTCTATGCATATTTTAGTATGCCTTTACATGTGTTGTAAACAAACCTTTCCTATTGCCTTTATACACTACTCATTCGTGCAAGGATGAAGCTAAAACACATGAGTTACAACATGCAATGAGTACAACATGCTATATCACTAAGAGAACCTATGTAAGACCTATCTTGGGCAAGATTCCATATGATCTTTATAAGGTGTGCATGCCTAATCTCTTTCATTCATATGTTTTTGTTTGTAAAAGTTTTATTTTAAACAATGTAAAAGAACATTTAGAAATATTTGATTCAAAATCTAATAAAGGAGTTTTTCTAAGGTATTTAAATAAAAGTAAAGCTTTTACAGTTTGGGGCTTTTGTATATATAGTCTGTAATATCCCAAAAATTTTAAGACTTGAATTTATTTCAAAAAAATAAAATAAAATATCTATAATTAAATTAAAATTTAGAACAATTTGATAGAGGTATAGAGTTTGAATTTTTCTCAGCAAAAGTTTGGTTTTATTTGATTTTTAACTATGGAAAAAATTATTAAAGTTGACCCGAGCTTTTGTGCTATAATAAAAAATGTTGGGCCATTTCTTATAACTTTCCCCCAAGGCATTAGATCAGCAATTTAAAGAGAAAAACAGAGGTAGAAATGCAAAAAAGGAAAAGGAAAAGAAAGAAAACGCGTGAGAGAGAGAGAGGAAGAAGAAAGGAGAAAGAGAGGGAGTTAGGCTCGAATCCAGGAGACTTTGCGGTCGTTGCGAGCTCGACTATGCGATAGGTAAACTCCTTACTTCAATCCTCTTCCCTTCCCTTTTTTTCTCAATTTTTGAAAGAGAAAATTTGTGGATTTTGATTCTAAAGGCTTTATTCTTATAAGCTTTTGTTTCTTTGGATCTTAGGGAGGATGTTTTGAGTTTCTATATAGTGATATAATATTTTGAGTGGATAATTGATGAAAAGAGGTGTTTTGGGACAAATTAAACCTTGAGAGATTGGGTTTTGCTCCTTAATAGTTTAAACCTATTGATTTAGTTATAATTTTGCTATTTGAGCCCAATAAGATTTAAATTAAAGTTTGGTTTTCATTACAAGGGCTAATAGTAAAAGTTGGTGACACTAAGTGAAGGTTTTTAATTGATTAAAAATTAGATAAATTGAAAATTAGCCTAGTGATGGCTAATAAATGGTTTTAGTGGTTAAGTGATGCTATGTAAATGGTTGGTTTAATATATGGACCATTGGGATGGACTATGGCTCATAGACCCAAGTTGTGTGGTATGAGTTATAGTCTTCATTAATGCTATTTGACATGATAAGTGATGTGGTTCACTTATATGTTATAGGAATTGTTGGTGAAATTTGTTCAGAAGTTAAGGAACAAGTCGAGTCCTATTTTGTACAAGAGGAACCCTTTTGGTACCAAAGGGTTAAGGTAACAGGGGAATTTATATTTCTTATTACATTGTTTGAGCCATTTTTGAATAAATATTACTAGCTATCATGCATTACATGTTTTAAAAGATTAAATGTGCTTTATAAGGGGTTATGGGGTACTACTTTGATTATAGTGCAAATATGTTTTCTAATTGTTTAACAACAATGTTTTTATGGAAACGAGATTTGTTGCATGTATTGTAATCATAAAGAATAGAAGTTGCACTTAAGGAAGTGTAACTAAGTAAGGTACCTTAGATAGGCTAAGGAACTATTTAAGGGAGATTTATAAATGTTATACTACCTTAAAGTGTTGAAGTGTCAATACTTAGGAAAGGTAGACATGAATAAAAGGCATGATCTCGGTAGGAGTTCACCAATGAGAAGGTGTGGACTTTTGATATTTTGTGGCACATTGCCAGTACTCAGTGTTTCTTTACGTACTGTGGGTTCAGTGCATTAAAGTGGTTAGTGTATTGGGTGTTCGACACCTCTCAGTAGAGGGAATTCAACATATGAAGTGTGAGGTTGAGTGCCTAGGCCAAGGTAGCCCTCACATGGAGAGTAAGTCGGGCTGGCTCTGGGAGGGAGTTAGCTTTGACTTCTCAAGATTCACGTCGAAGGGGCATAGGTGGTTCGGTGGATTAGATCATGTCTTAGATTATGTTTTGTGCCTGTGGAGGGACAAGTAGGTACAAGGTCTATCTGCGAGTTAAAGAGTGCTAGGGGGCATTCTGTTGGTCATGAAAGGCCATACCAGCCTAGGTCATGCATTCATGCATTTTAAATGGCTAAATTATATACTATGTTGAATTTATTATTTGTTTATTTGATTATGGCTTACTTTGTAATAATCAATGTAGATTTCTCTGTTACTGAGACTGTAGTTGTCTCACCCTTTTCTTTTCAATATTCTAGGTCCAGGCGAAGGAACTAGTGGAGGACAGGGAAAAGAGCAGAGCTAGGGGTTGTTTGTGAATTGTAAAGAACTGAACCCCTTTCTTTTGAGCAAATATATTGTAATGTATTTAGGATTAGGGTGCCAGTAGGATATGATTATGTATATGTGCGTGAGTATGTGTGGATTGTATGACTTGTGTATGAATTTTTGATTGCTTGTAGACTTGTGGCTAGGAAACTTGGCTATGGTATGTGGTTTTGATGGATTTATTTGGTAGACTAAGTTTCCACTATAAGCAAATATTTATTTTGATATATATGTGATTCCACAAGTAAATGCAAAGTGGTTGCATTGCAAATGGTGTGTTATGGGCAAACATATAACTTGGATAGAGAGAGTGGGTGTGTGGGCCCTACAGAGATCTCTGAAGCCAAGTGAAAATTTTTAGCGTGTGTATTCATATGTGTATATGATATTTGGAATAGTTTTTGGCCACTCTTGCGATTTGTACATTTTGAGGGTTTAGGGTCCATTTTGGGAAATGGCACCCGAATGGTCAAATTTTGGTATAAAGGGTTTTTTACCATTTAAATGTTCTATCAGGTGTTTTTAGTCCTATTTAATGTGTCCAAAGTGTTTACACAAGTTTGTGACCATAGGATGAGATTTGGACAATTTTGAAAATGATTTTTATCAAAAACCTGTACTTTTGCATCCGGATGTCTAAATCTTAATCCGACCATTGGATTTCTCTAATCTTTGGGTCACAAGTAAAACCTTTTGTAAGCTTTGTGTGGGCTTTGGAATCATTTCGATCGGATATCAGGTGGAGAAATGACGCACTCTGGAATTTGGTCCGGAGGAGTTGTCATGACAGCAAAGGTGCTGTCATGACAGCAATATATGTTAATGTTGCAACATGCACGAAATTTAATCCATCCATTGGATCTTTCCAAAATTTGGTATCTAATAGTACTATTTAAAATTGACATGTGAGATTTAGAATCGCTCCGATCGGAGGTCGGATGATGAAATGATGCACCCCGGAAGTTAGTCCAGAGGTGTTGTCAGCTGTCATGATAGCAAAAATAATTAATCTTTTAACATGTTTAATTTTTAATCTGACCGTTAGATCTTTTTGAAATTTGATACACTTATAGTACCCTTTGAATGTGACATGTGAGCTTTAAAATCACTTCGATCGGAGGTCGAATAATGGAACGGTGCCTCCCGGAATTTAGCCCGGGAGAGCTGTCATGATAGTATCTTTTTATTTCACTTTTGTCTAGCTTGCTCCCGTGCGCTATAGGTAGAACCTATAATTTTTTTAAGGTTTTAAATGATTTATTTCTTAAGTTGGTTAGAGGATCAACTCTTTAACCACACTTAGTTTATTTGAATTATGTGATTTCTGGATAACACTCGGGGCAAGTGTTACATAGTCCATCTTATAGGACCAAGCAAAAATAACAACCCAAGATTTCTTAAATTTTGTGGCCATTTTATATTTAATTGATATTTAAATGATAAATCTATGCTTAAAAATATAATTCCTTAGAGGGAAAACCACATTAAGCCTTGTGATCTATAGAGTTTGTAACAGTGAGAGATGAACACAAGGTGAGAGACAATAATTGCTTGATGGATTGGAAACATGACACTCAAGAAAAATGAGGAGGCAGACTTTGATCAACTACTCAGGTAGCAAGCGAGGGTTTCTTGACTTTATGAACCCCATTTACAAATTGTTTCTCATCATTGGTGATATAGAGTTGTAAATGATTTCTTTCCAATGTCTGTTGCTGATATAGGGGAAAAAAGGAGAGGCATCTTGTTTTATTGAAATGATGTCATGAATTCAAGTGTTAGAGGGTTAATTAATGACCTACCAAAATGGAATTTGACTTATACATTCTTAATTAACACAAATTGGAGATGCATGACTAATCAATCATCAAAAAATACTAATATATATACAACTAAAGAAAAAAAGGCATCTTAGTCTAAATAGTTAGGTCAAGCACGAACCTATCATATGTTCTTTTATTTTTCTTGAGAGTCAACCTATCCATGCATGCAACTGGCTATATTCAATCATATAACTCACTATTTGGAGCTCACATCATGTTAAATTTTCTTTCTTGTTTAAGTTATAAAATGTTGGCTAGTTGTCTACTTAAGTGTTTATGATATTGTGGATATCAACAATAAACTCTTTTGTAAATTTTTACTAAAATATTGTGATCAATATTGTTTATCTATGATATATAGATTTATAATGACAAACCATTAGTACATCTGTTATGCTTGTGGATTTCAAATTTGATTTAATCAATGATAAACTACTTAAATTTTGTTACACTTTTTAGAAATAGTAGAAGCAACAACTTTGGAGATAGTTTGTAGGACAAGACAACCTTCAATAAAAGAGAAAAATCAAGGGCAAATAAATACAAGAAGAGAATATATAATGAGTAGAGATCTTTAAAATCTGCTTTAAAGAATTTTGCATGGTACAACATAGAAGTGATTGAAGTAAACATGAAAATGTTTTTGCATCCATAACTAGTTTGAGAAATTCAAAGAAGGCCTAAACATGAAAATGCATGTTTTTGTAAGAAGATTAGTGCATTGGTTAGTTTGAAGCCAATGCCATAAGGAAAAGGATGATAAATTATACTTCCTGATTGGAGGGAAAGTATTGACATTTAGATTGAATGAGTTTGCATCCATAACTAGACTAATTATAATTCTTTACTTACTATAGACTTTAGTAAAAAGCCATACCAGACTTCATGGATAAATTTTTTCAAGTGAAAAACACATTGCCTAAAAGAAAGGAAGTCTTACTTGTGTTTAGCGACAATATTCTAAAAAATGATGGTGATTATGTGAAGTTGGCAAACTCAATTGTTTGGAGAATATACTCTTGTCAAAGCAAGATTGCAATGTTGATCCCAAGTATTATAAGTTACTTGAAGATGATGATGAGTTTGAAAAATATCAATGGGGTAGTGTGTGTTACAACATAACTGTGGAATTGTTCAAGGATGAATTGATAAGGTTGGTGTTAACTACTAGACTGAAGGATTTCCCTATGCTATTATTGCCCAGGCAAATAAAATAATACCAATATTTAAAAAGCATGATTATGTTAAAAAAAGTTGGAAATGCACGCCTAAGAGTACTAAACTAAAAAAAAATGATTACTATAAGTTGTTGCATGTTGAAAAGAATGTAATCGATACTAAAAATGTAAGTATATTCATAATTTTGTATTTACTATATAAATTGGTTGTTAGTCATATTTTCTTTTCTAGATCATTTAATAATGTTTGCATTAGTGGCTTTTGTCACTATATATTGGACATATATGGATGTATGTCAATGACATACATTAGTGGAAAATGTTAATGCATAGTTTATGGTCTTGTATTTCAGTGGTATATGCTCGTAAATCAGTGATATACATTAGTGGAAAATTTGTTAATATTGTAATTCATGTTCTTGTATATGAGTGATTTATGATTGTTTATCACTGATATATTTAATGATAAATTGGTAACTGTTATTTGTATCTAACATTAACTAATAGCTATAAACTATAGATGCAAAATGGCAAAAGGATTACGTGAAGATTTTATAGGAGGGAAGATCACAACCTAAGTTACATCAGGAAAAAAACATTGAGATACCTCCAATTGGTGAGGATATTGACAACAATGATCCACAAACAAGTATGTGAGGTGAAATTTCTGGATTAAAAATTGAGAAATATACAAAAAAAACTAGAAATAATTGAGAAAATGGAGGCAAAGAAATAAGTACAAATTATGCTTTATATATAATGCTATGTCAAATAATCATTTGTTGAAGATGTGACTCATAGACACCATAAATTATGGATTAATAGATAAGGGTAAAGCTCAAAATAGACACAAAGTAGGATGATTAATATGACAATCCAAGTTATGAATTGCTCACTCAAGCAATAGTAGAAACATTGAAAGACTAATACTATGGAATGCAACTTTAGCCCTTTTGCTTTCAATCCATTTTCGTCCTTTGTCTACTTTAGTACATCACTGATTAACTAAATGGGGTTTTATTTGTGCACATATTCAATGTCATATGTTTTTTTGAAATTAGTTTAAATAGTTGTCTAGATTTAGTACAACAATGATGAAAGCTTAGTGATTTATGACATCATTTATTAGTGTTTAAGCAAATTTTGTCTTGCAAGTTGTTTTTTGTTCATGTCATATGTTTTCATATATCAATAATATACTTCTATTTATTAGTGATATATAGCTTATAATAGAAGTAATTGAATTAGAGATCATATCATTAGTAAAGCTATCAAGTATAGAACTAAGAAAGATGTTCATCATCTAAATATATGAAGGGGCTTTGCAAATAGCTCATGTTATAAAACCAAACCAAGCAAATATGTAATGCATAATACACGTCCTTATCCATCAAATTCTTATACACATGCCGTAGCACATCTAGCACTTACTATGATGCGTGGCACAGAGAGGAAAGTCCTTATCATGCTCACATGCTCTGCTTTAAAATGTCATTCTTTCACTCTAATTTGTCCATACAACATTCCAAAAAGTCAAAATAATATTCCACCATCCAAAACCCTAATATTACATTAATTTACTAATTCACCCCTTAATTAGCATTAATACAAGAATCAAGAATTTTGATGATACAAGCACCTTGTTGTAGAGATGATATGTGATGCATATGGAGTTCTTAGTGTGAGTGATATAGATATCGGAACAAATGAGAGTGAAAAGCCTAATGTTCATGCTAGAAGATTTTATAACTTATTGAAAGATGTATGGATTGAACTTTATCTAAATTGTGACAAGATCTCAAAATGATCTTTTATAGTAAAGTTGCTTCAATTGAAGTTCTTTAATCATTGGAGCAATAAATCTATGGATACTTTGTTAGATTTATTTAGATATACTCTTCCAAGAGGGGCTTTAATACCTAACTCCATCTATGAAGCTAAGAAGATAATTTATGATTTGGGGTTGGACTATGAAAAAAATTAATGCATGTAGTAATGATTACATATTGTATTGGCGTGAACATAAAAAATGTAGAATTATGTTCTAAGTATAATATGCCTAGATAGTAGTTGGACAAGTAGGGAGAAAGAAAGTTCCACAAAAAATATTGCTTTCTTTTCAATAACACCTAGATTGCAAAGACTTTACATGGTGAAAGACATCGTGGGATGACATAAAGAAAAAAAATGCATAGAGGATGATGTCTTGCAAGTCCTTAGATCAACAATATCCTAGCTTCTTACTGATCCAAGGAATATACAACTAGGTTTGGCAAGTAATGGGTTTTTTAAACCTTTTACAAATATGAGTTCTAATTATAGTATATGTCCTTTTGTTCTTGTACCTTATAATTTACCACTATGGCTTTGCATGAAAAATTCATATTTCATTATGACACTCCTCATTCTAGGTCCAAGTGTCCCGTAATGAAATAGATGTTTACATGCACCAATGATTGAAGAGTTGAAATATTTATGGAAGTTGGTGTATAAACTTTTGTTAGAGAGGGGTGAAACATCATAAACAAACAATTATAACACTAGGGGATTAGGATTCATTGATGACACTAGTTACACAATCACTAATGAACAACATAGTAAGGAAGAGGAGTTACTTGATGAAAATAGCACAGACACTAAAAGTAAGAGTGAAGAGAATGAATTATTGGAGATCGAATCACAAGTGAAAGTGATATAGAAGACTAATATATATGCATCTTAATGCTATACATTACTCCTTACTTAATCAAAATATTTTAATGCTATTAATTTTGCTTCATAACATTACTACTTGTATTCTTGCAAGATATGTCTTTAATGTATAAAGGTAGAAGTCAAGAAAGAGATTGGGTAGAGGTCTTACACTTAGAAGAGGAAGAGAAAGGCCTACTAGGAAGCTCCACAACTTTCAGCCTTCAACTAAGATAATAAAACATTCAATCCCCTCAACAGATTTGTAAAAGCCATTACTTAAACAAGAGCAACCTCCCCCACTCCTGAGTAGTACAAGCAAGTTTTTTCAACTTTAAATATACAAATTAGCTAGTTTCTATATGTATTGCATCTAATCTTTTTCTTTTTATTTGATATATAAATTCGAATAATTTCTCATAAGAAGGGTAGAAAGTATTTATAAGGCAACTAAACCTGATCTCCAGACAAGCATGGTGTTAAGCTTAATTTAAAACTTCAGACAATGCAAATATAGCCTTGGGAGAAATGTGAGGGTGTTGTTTACATTGTGGTATGTTGTTAGGACCACAACATCTTATAATAATTATTAGGCAATCCCAATGTCTTTGTTATTGAATGTTATGGCATTATTTCACCCTATATATATATATATTAACTATATTTTTCTTATTAAATTCTAACAAGCATATATGTTTCTGTTTGCTTTAGGAGAATCTTAACTAGAGGAGAATCAAAGAAGAGCATTTGAATTATTATGTAACATCTCGAAAATTAAGACGCAGATTATTTTAAAAACAATAAAATATCTATAATTAAATTAAAATTAAGAATAATTGATAGAGGTTTAGAGTTCAAATCTTAATTAGCATAAGTTTGGTTTTATTTTATTTTTAACTATGAAAAAATTACCAAAGTTGACCTGGGCTTTGTGTTATAATAAGAAATGTTGAACCCTTTCTTGTAATTTTCCCCAAAGTGTTAGACTAGCTTTTTTAAAGAAACAGCACGCAAGAGAAATGCAGAAATGAAATAAAGAAAAAGAACAAAGAGCATACGAGAGAGAGAACAGACAAGAGAGTAAGAGAGAGAAGAGAGAGAAAGAGGAGGGAAGTTAGGCTCGAATTGGAAGGCTTGTGGCCATTATGAGCTCGACTACGCGGTAGGTAACTTCTTATTTCAATCCTCTATCTTTCCTCTTGTTTTTCTTCAATTTTTGGAAGAGAAAATTTTTAGATTTTGATCCCAAAGGCTTTATTCTTATAACTTTAGTTTTCTGAGTCCTTGAGAGGTTGTTTTGAGTTTTTATATGATGCCTTAATATTTTGAGCATTCAATTGGATGAAAAATAGAGTTTTAGGGCAAAAGTTAAACCTCAAGAGGTTGGGTTTTGCTCTCAATAGTTTAAGCCTATTGATTTAGTTAGAATTTGCTATTTGAATCCAATGAAGTTTAAATTAAGCTTTGGTTTAAGTTGATGACACTAAGTGAAGGTTTTTAATTTATTAAAACTTATATGAATTGGAAATTGGCCTAGTGGTAGCTAATAAATGGTTTTGGTGGTTAAGTGATATTATGTAAATGATTGGTTTAATATATGGACCATTGAGATAGATTATGGCTCATTGATCCAAGTGCGTGGTGTAAGTTATGATCTTCATTAATGCTATTTGCCATGAAAAGTGATGTGGATCACTTATATATTATAGGGAATTGTTGGTGAAACTTATTGAGAAGTTAAAGAACAAGCCAAGTCATATTTTGTATAAGGGAAACCCTTTAGTACCAAAGGGTTGAGGTAATAGAAAATTTATATTTCTTATTGCTTTGTTTAGCTATTTTTGAGTAGATAATATTATCTAACATGCATTACATGTTTTAAAAAATGAATGCAAATAAATATATTTTAAAAAGGTTTATGGGTATTGCTTTAATAATAATGCATTTATGTTTACTGTCTATTCAATAACGATGTTACTTATGGAAATAAGATTATTAGCATGCATTATGATCATAAAAAATGAGGAGTTGCACCTAGGGAAGTGCAACTAGGTTTGTTACCTTAGATAGGCTAAGGAATCACTTAAGAGATGAATTATGAATGTTATACTACATTGGATGTTGAAGTGGTCAATACTCGATAAAGGTAAAAAAAAGGGTAGGAGGCATGATTTCGGTGGGAGTTCACCAATAGGGAGATATGGTGATATTTATGATTCACTGTCAGTACTTTGTGTTGCCTTTTATGTGGGCTCAGTATACTAAAGTGATTAGTGCATTGAGTGTTCGACATTTCTCAGTGGGCAAGGGAACCGACATATGAAGTGTGATGTTAAGTGCCTAGGCCAAGGTAGCCCTCACATGGAGAGTAAGTCAGGCTGGCTTTAGGAGGGAGTTAGCTTTGTTACATCAAAGGGCACAGGCAGTTCGGTGGATCAAATCATGCCTTAGTTTATATTTTGTGCCTGTAGAGGTAAAGTGGGTATAAGGTTTACCTACAAGATAAAGAGTACCAAGGGGCATTCTGTTGATCAATAAAGGTCATATCGGCCTATCTTATATATTCAAGTATTTTAATAGTTAATATATATGATTTTGAATCTATTATTTATTTACTTGATTTTGGCTTTCCTTGTAATAAGGAATATTGATTTCTCTATTACTGAGATTGTGGTTATCTCACCCCTTCTTTTATAATATTTACAGGTCTAAGTAAGGATCCAGTAGTGGACAGGAAAAAAAGCCAGCTAGGGGTTTGCTTGTGGATTGTGAAGATCTACAACCCCTTTTTTTAAGCAAAGTATATTGTAATGTATTTAGGTTAGGGTGGTACCAGTAGGATGTGACTATACATAAATATGTGTGGATTGTGTGCTTGTGTATGAATTTTTGCCGCTTGTAATCTTGTTTAGGGAAACTTGGTTACGGTATGTGGTTTTGATGGATTCATTTGATAGACCAAGTTTCTACTACAAGCAAATGTTTTATTTTGGTGTGTATATATATATATATGAATATGTGTGTTCTACAAGCAATTACAAAGTGGTTGCATCGTGAATTGTATGCTAAAGGCAAACATACACTTTGGATAGAGAGAATAGGTGCGTAGGCCCACGAGGAGCTCTGAGCCAAGTGAAAAGTTTAGAATGTGTATTTATATAAATATATGGTATTTGGATTGATTTTTGACCAATCTTATATGATTTATGCTTTTAGGGGTTTAGGATCCATTTTGTGAAATGGCACCTGGGTGGTTAAAATTTAATGTATGGGTGTTTTCCATCATTTGAATGTTCTATTAGGTACTTTTATTCTATTTGACACGTCCAAAGTGTTCCCACAAGTTTGTAACCTTTAGGATGAGATGGCAATTTTGAAAATGGTTTTTACCAAAAAATTATACTTTTGCATCTAGATGTCAAATCTCAATCTGACTGTTGTATTTCTCTGAAATTTAGATCTCAAGTAAAAAATTTTATAAGGTTCATTGTGGGATTTAGAATTATGTCGATCGGACACCGAATGAGAAACGGAGCACTCTGGTAGTAGGGATGAGGATCAAATTGGTGATAGGTTTTATTAACGATATATTGATCTACTCTAAAGATGAGGAGCAGCATGCTAGACACTTGAGGACTATCTTAAGGTTTCTGTGAGATCATAAGCTATATGCCAAGCTCAGTAAGTGCACCTTATGATGTGTATACTGATACCTCTCATAAGGGTCTTGGTTGTGTTCTAATGCATGATGAGAAGGCAGTGGCATATGCATCTCGATAACTTGGGCTATATGAGGATAATTATCCAACGCATGATCTCAAGTTAGCTGCAGTGGTCTTTGCATTGAAGATCTGGTGTCATTATCTTTATGGAATAGAGTTTAGGGTCTTGAACGACCATAAAAGTCTCAAGTACTTAGTAGATCAAAAAGAGCTAAATATGAGACAGAGGCATTGAATGGAGTTTCTTAAAGATTATAATTTTGAATTTAAGTATCATCCGGGGAAAGCAAATGTGGTAGCAGATGCTCTTAGTCGTAAGACCTTACATGTGGCCTATTTAATGGTTCGGGAACAAATTGATGGAGTCTTTGGTTGAGACTTCTTTGGGTATGACTAAGTTCTCCTTGAACGGTCTTAAGACTACGGTTATTTCCAATAAATTTTGGAAAGAAATACGAGATGCTCAGTTTCAATATCCAATTTTGTTAAAAGTAAGTCAAGTCATTGAGAATGGTGAGACAATGGACTATTAGTTTAGTGATGATGGGTATATAGTTTTCAAGAATAGGGTGTGTATTTCTAACGATGAGTCTATTTGGAAGAATTGTTGGATGAGGTGCATCGTAGTAGCTATACCCTTCATCCCGGTGCTATTAAGATGTATCATGACATACAATGTCACTAGTGGTAGCCAGGCATAAAAAAGGATGTCACATAGTATTTTAGTTAGTATTTGACTTGTCAGAAGGTCAAGATAGAGCACCAAAGCCATCAGGGTTGTTACAGCCATTGGAGATTCTTGAATGAAAATGGGACAGTATTTCAATGGATTTTGTATCTGGTCTGCTAAGAACCCAGGCTAGTTTTAAATCTATTTAGGTAATTGTATATCGTTTGACTAAGTCAGCACATTTCTTACTGGTCAAGACCACTTATACGTTGATAAGTATGCTGCGATCTACATCAAGGAGATTGTGCCACTACATGGGGTACTAAGGGATATTGTTTCAGACTGTGATCCTCAGTTTACATCGAATTTATGGCAAGCTATGCAAAGGGCTATGGGCATGAATATGAAGTTCAGTACATCTTATCATCCATGGAAAGATGGACAGATTGAGCAGACAATCCAGACATTAGAGGATATGTTGAGATCATGTGCTTTAGAGCTTCAGGGAAGTTAGGATAAACATTTGCCTTTGGTAGAGTTTGCTTATAATAACAGTTATCATGCCAGTATTCCGATGGCCCCTTATAAAGCATTTTATAGAAGACGGTGCAGATTGCTTCTCTGTTGGTATGAGTTGAGTGAGAGGATAACAATGGGATAGGATGTGGTAGATGAGACCACGAAAAAATAAAATTAATCTAACAAAAGCTTCTTACGGCGTAGAGTAGACAGAAAAATTTGCAATAATCGTCATAAGGACCTGTCTTTTGAGGTTGGGGATCATGTTTTCTCAAAGTTTCCCTATTAACGAGCGTTGGATGCTCAATTCAGGCAAAGAAGTTAAATCCTCAGTATATGGGTCCTTTTGAGTTTTTGAAGAAAGTTGAGCCGGTGGCTTATTAGTTGGCATGTTGCCTCAGTTAACGAGTCTACATAACATGTTTTATGTGTCACAACTGAAGAAGTACTAGGCAGACCCATCGCATGTGATGGAACTTGAGGAGATTGAAATTTAGAAGAATTTAACCTACCAAATTGAACTAGATCGTATTGTAGATACTAAGATAAGTAACTTAGAATAAGACAATCCAATTGGTAAAAAGTGATCTGGAAAAGGACAGCTCTAGGAGATGCAACCTGAGAGATTGATGATCAAATGAGGAAGGAGTGTCCACAATTGTTTCCTTAGGTATGTTTCTCTCTTGATTCATGAATTAGCTTGGATTTTGGGGACAAATCCTTTTTAAAGGAGGGGAGAATGTGACATCCAAAAATTTTAAGACTTGAATTTATTTAAAAAAAAAATATCTATAATTAAATTAAGATTAAGAATAATTTGATAGAGGTCCAAATTTGAATGTTAATTAGCAAATTTTGGTTTTATTTTATTTTTAACTATGAAAAAATTACTAAAGTTGACATAGGCTTTGTGTTATAATAAGAAATGTTAGGCCCTTTCTTGTAATTTTTCTCGAAGTGTTTGATCAGCTTTTTTGAAGAGAAACAGCACACAAGAAATGTAGAATGAAACAAAGGAAAAGAACAAAGAGTGTGCGAGAGAGAGAATGGACAAGAGAGTGAGAGAGAAAGAAAAAGAGGGAAGTTAGGCTCAGATTTGAAAGGCTTTGTGGCCATTGTGAGCTCAGCTATGCGGTAGGTAAACTCCCTATTTCAATCCTCTTCCTTCCTCTTGATTTTCTTCAATTTTTAGAAGAGGAAATTTCTAGATTTTGATCCCAAAGGCTTTATTCTTATAAGCTTTAGTTTCCTTGGGTCCTTGGGAGGTTGTTTTGAGTTTTTATATGATGCCTTAATATTTTAAGCACGCAATTGGATGAAAAATGGAGTTTTAAGGCAAAAGTCAAACCTCAAGAGGTTGGATTTTGCTCCTCAATGGTTTAAGCCAATTGATTTAGTCATATTTTGCTATTTAAATCCAATAAGGTTTAAATTAAGCTTTGGTTTTCATTATAAGGGCTAATAGTGAAAGTTGGTGACACTAAGTGAAGGTTTTTAATTGATTAAAAATTATATGAATTGAAAATTAGCCTAGTGGTGGCTAATAAATAGTTTTTGGTGGTTAAGTGGTATTATGTGAATGGTTGTTTAATATATAGACCATTGAGATGGATTATGGCTCATTGACCCAAGTTGTGTGGTGTGAGTTATAGTCTTCATTAATGCTATTTGCCATGAAAAGTAAGTGGATCACTTATATGTTGTAGGAAATTTTTGGTGAAAACTTATTGAGAAGTTAAAGAACAAGCTAAGTCACATTTTGTACAAACGGAACCCTTTTGGTACCAAAGGGTTGAGGTAACAGGGAAATTTATATTTCTTATTGCTTTGTTTAGCTATTTTTGAGTAGAAAATATTATCTAACATGCATTACATGTTTTAAACAATTGAATGCAAATCAAATGTGTTTTAGAAGGGTTTATTGGGTATTGCTTTAATAATAATGCATCTATGTTTACTGTCTATTTAATAACACTGTTACTTATAGATAAGATTATTAGCATACATTGTGATCATCGAAAATGAGGAGTTGCACTTAGGGAAGTGCAACTAGGTTTGGTACCTTAGATAGGCTAGGAACCGCTTAAGGTATGAATTATGAGTTTTATACTATCTTGAGTGCTGAAGTGATCAATACTCGAGAAAGGTAGAAAAGGGTAGGAGACATGATCTTAGTGGGAGTTCACTAATGGGGAGATGTGGTCTGGTGATATTCTATGGTTCACTGTTAGTAACCAATGTTTACCTTTTGTATTATGGGCTTAGTACACTAAAGTAGTTAGTGGATTGAGTGTTCAACACCTCTCAATAGGGGAGGGAATCTGGCATATGAAGTGTGAGGTTAAGTGTCTAGCCAAGGTAGCACTCACATGAAGAGTAAGTCAGGCTGGCTTTGGGAGGGAGTTAGCTTCGACTGCTTAGGATTGTATCGAAGGGGTACAGACGGTTTGTGGATCAAATCATGCCTTGATTTATATTTTATGCCTGTGGAGGTATAGTAGGTGTAATGTTTACCTACAAGCTAAAGAGTGCCAAGGCTTAGTGGGAGTTCACTAATGGGGAGATGTGGTCTGGTGATATTCTATGGTTCACTGTTAGTACCCAATGTTACCTTTTGTATTATGGGCTTAGTACACTAAAGTAGTTAGTGGATTGAGTGTCAACACCTCTCAATAGGGGAGGGAATCTGGCATATGAAGTGTGAGGTTGAGTGCCTAGGCCAAGGTAGCACTCACATGAAGAGTAAGTCAGGCTGGCTTTGGGAGGGAGTTAGCTTCGACTGCTTAGGATTTGTATCGAAGGGGTACAGACGGTTTGGTGGATCAAATCATGCCTTGATTTATATTTTATGCATGTGGAGGTATAGTAGGTGTAAGGTTTACCTACAAGCTAAAGAGTGCCAAGGGACATTTTGTTTCAGGAAAGGTCATATTGGCCTACCTCATATATTCAAGCATTTTAATTAGTTAATATATATTATTTTGAATCTATTATTTATTTATTTAACTATGGCTTTCCTTATAATAAGGAATATTGATTTCTTTGTTACTGAGATTGTGGTTGTCTCACCCCATTCTTTACAATATTTACAAGTCTAAGCAAATGATCTACTAATGGACAAGAAAAGAGCCGAGCTAGGGGTTTGCTTGTGAATTGTAAAGATCTATAGCCCTTTTCTTTTGAGCAGTATATTGTAATGTATTTAGGTTAGGGTGCCAGTAGGATGTGACTATACATATATGTACATATGTATGGATTGTGTACTTGTGTATGAATTTTTGCTGCTTGTAGTTTTGTGTTTAGGAAACTTGGTTATGGTATGTGGTTTTGATGAATTCATTTGATAGACCAAGTTTTCAATACAAGTAAATGTTTATTTTGGTGTATATATATGAATATGTGTGATTCTACATGCAATTGCAAAGTGGTTGCATCGCGAATTGTATGCTAAGGGCAAACATACACCTTAGATAGAGAGAGTAGGTACGTGGGCCCCATAGGAGCTTTGAGCTAAATAAAAATGTTTAGCATGTGTATTTATGTAAATACATGGCATTTGGATTGATTTTTTATCACTCTTGTATGATTTGTGTATTTTAGGGGTTTAGGATCCATTTTGTGAAATGGCACTCGGGTGGTCAAATTTTGATGTATGGGTGTTTTCCATCATTTGAATGTTCTATTAGGTACTTCTATCCTATTTGACGTGTCTAAAGTATTTCCATACGTTTGTGACCCTTTGGATGAGATTTGGACAATTTTGAAAATGGTTTTTACTAAAAAACTGTACTTTTGCATTCGGGTGTCCAAATCTCAATTCGATCGTTGGATTTTTCTAAATTTAGGTCACAAGTAAAAATTTTTATAAGCTTCGTGTGGGATTTAGAATCACATCAATTGGATCCCAGATGGAGAGAAATGACGTACTTTAAAATTTGGTCCGGAGGTGCTGTCATGAGAGCAACAGGATGATGTTTGGACATGTATGAATTTTGATCCAACCGTTGGATCTTTTTGAAATTTGGTAAATTTGTATTACCCTTTGAATTTGATGTGTGGGCTCTAGAAATCTCTTGATCGGAGGTTGGATGATGAAATAGTGCACTTTAAAAGTTAGTCTAGAGGTGCTGTAATGATAGCTAAAGACAGCAAAAATGACCAAACTTGTAACATATTCAATTTTTATTCTGATCGTTAGATCTTTTTGAAATTTGGTGTATTACTAATAATAATTAAAAATGACGTGTGAACTTTAAAATCACTTTGATCGGAAGTCAAATAGCACCTCTCGGAAGTTAGCCCGAGAGGGCTGATGACAGCAATTTAATGCTATCATAACAGCATCTTTTTATCCCACTTTTATCTAGCTTGCTTTCGTGCACCATAGGTAGAACCTAAATTTGTTTAAAGGTTTTAAATGTTTATTTTACGATGGTGTATTTGTTTATTGATTTAAATGATCTCTTTCCTAAGTTGGTTTTAGATCAACTCCTTAACCACACTTAGTTTATTTAAATTGTGTGATTTTTAGATAACATTCGGGGAAAGTGTTACATACTATATTTGAGATGAAAAAACAAGTTAGGGATTGGAAAGTAAGTTACTTAGAGATTATTATAAAAAATGCACTACTAACGAAGAGAGGTTAGGTAAAATACCTTTATCTATTAGTCTTAGTGAGTGGGCATGGCTTGTATAACATTTTGGGTCTTATAAATTTAAGGTATGCTTCTAAATTATTGTAAAGTTATAATTTTCATAAGTTTAATATTAATCAATTTAAAATTTTATTATAAGCAATAAGTGTAAGAAGAAACAAAGTAGATAGAGGAAAGCAAATAACAAAACATACATGTAGACGTCAATCATTTGTAAAAGTTGAAGATAGATTGGTAAGTTCTTGTTTTAATATCTTTATATCTTTATTGTATTTTTCTATCATATTATTATTATTTTTCTTTTGTAGAGAGATCTTTCTACTGGAGTTTGCCTCTACCTAATTGGATGTGAGTGATAGAGCATACAAGGAAGACTATAATTGGACATTTTAAGTGGGCAGATATGCATTCAAAGTAGATTCATATATGCATTTTCTTCTATCATTCAACTCTAAATTATTATATAATTTAATTTATTAATTAACTATAATTTATTTACGGCTCAACTCAAAGATGTTATATAGCAAAAAGACTCAAATAATGATTACTAATTGACCTCAGATGAGATTTTAAGCCAAGTTCTTTGTAAAAGGTTATAGAGTACATCTATGAAAAAATGGCTTAATCTCAATCTTTTGAGATGGAAAAAGTACAATAACAAATGGAAGTAGATTTTAAGAGGATACTTCGATAAGAGCATAGGAGACATCAAGAAGAGCGTAAGCAAATGGAACAACATTTCACAAAGGAAAGGATAAAGTGGCTGCCATCATGGCTTCATTTCAGTAGGTACTTATTAATTTTACATTACTTATATATGTGTGTGTGTATATATATATATATATTAATATTTCTTTTTGCAAACAACTTTTAGCGGCGATAATAAGTTGCCACCAAAGAGTTGAAAGATTAGATATTACTTTTAGTATCAAAAAAAGTAATAGTTTTTTTTTGCGTTGACCTTTAGTGACGACATAATTTTGCTACCATAACTACCTTCGGCAACGGCAAACTTCATGGCCAAAAGTAAATAAGATTTTTTTCTACCTAACTTTTGTGTCACAGCCAAAATATTTTTATCATTAGTAGCCACATAACTCTAAACTTTTGGTGACAACCTTTAACTTTTCTTGATGACGTAGTCCTTTTGGTAATGACAATTTTTGTCATTGCTAAAATCTTTTAGCAATGATCGTTGTGATAGCAACTTTTATCACCACTAGGTCGCTACTAAAGACTTTTAGTGATGACATTAGCACTTTTGATAGCAACAAAAAGTCACTGCCAAAAGCCTTTTTTTTTTTTATGGTGCTTCCTTGTATTAATTTTATTCACATGTTTAGAAGGAGGAATAATGTGTTAAATACAAGACAGTAACAATAGTAAAAAACAATAACAATAACAATAACAATAACAATAACAACAATAATTATGAAAAATAGATATCCAATATTCTCTTACTTGGTTCGAACGCCATATATCCTCTTCAAGACAATATTATCTTAGGTGGAATATATGACACCAATAAATAAATAATAATTGCATTAAAAATAATACAAATAAAATAATATTAATATAATAATAATAAATATAATGACAATGAAATTGTTAGGCCATTTGTGTAATTTATACTAACAAAAGATATACTTGTTAGATTATTGAGCAAATAGACAAGAAGGCTAACAACACAAGGTATAAAGTTAAATATTTTATGATGTCATAGAATACTTTTGAAGATAAGAATAACACATAGATGTATTGAAACAAAAAGTAATGGGCATGTATGGAATAAATAAGGGTAGCTATCTTCTTATTAGTATATTCAGAAAACAATAGAAAAAGGCTTAAAAGAGAGAGATGAATCTAGAAAAAGAAAAAAATATTAAATTAAAACAGTTCTATAGTCTTACTGAATATTATTTTCTAATAATTTCTCCCTACTTCTTTATACATTTATATATGTATATGTCGTTTTATCATCTAAAAAATTTTTTTCCTTATATATATATATATATATATATTCTATTTATGATTGCTTATTTCATGCATTTGCAACCAAAAAAAAATTGCCTATTGACCACCGACACATACAACTAATATATGTGCGGGTGCACACTGTTAGTCATAACCATTAGTTTCATTATTGAAACCATTAATAAGGTCATTTCTTTACTATTGTTTAATCTTTGTAACACAGTACATAAACATAAGTGTTATTGAGAAATGTATTAAAAAGGTGATAGAGATATCACAAACTTGGCTAGTCATCTGTTTTACATTGGAGTTCTCCATCGTTTCATTTCATCTTTATTCCTCTAGTAGGAATATGCAGTTTTGCTTGCTTAATTTTTATTCTGCTTTCTATCTCTTACTGAAATTGGTAGGGGTATATTCTAAAATTTGAAAAAAAAAACTCACTGCAAATTTGTTTGTCAATCATTTGATAAATCTTCATTTTAGTAATCTCATTTTTTTTCGTCTTTTCTTTGTCTTTCATTCTTTTTTTTTGTCTTTCTTCTTGATTTCAAGGCTTCTTCATCTTCAATCTTTTCTAATCTTCTTGCATTCTTTCTTTTCCTCCATCCCCTTTTTATCTTTTTCAACAAAATCAATCGACACCAAGTTGATCATTTTACTCCAATTTAATAAAATATACTTAAATAATATTCTAGACTTATTACACGGTCAATTCACTGATTTATCGGTCTAACCGATTGGTTAGATTTAGCTTTTCAAGTAATGTTGAAACTATGCAATCAAAAATATTATCAAGTTAAAAATTAAATCTGAACCTATAATAATCAACCACACTAGTTTATGAGTATCAAGAATCCTATAATGAGTAAAAATATCTTTTAATTAATCAAAAGATAGTGGATCTGTGTTGTCAAACATTTGTGAATTTAAAACCAAAGAATTGTAGCTTGTCACATGAAAGTTTACTAAAAACAATTTGGACAGAAATATAATTACCTCTTTAAAAAAATTCAATAGTGCTAAAAATTATACTATTAACCATGTGCAATATCACGTAGTATCCATATTTAGCAATTAACTTAAGTTGCTTGTAACTCTATAGAGAAGAACATATAATTAATATCTATATAAGCTCCTTTAATTCTAACTAATTGTTGAAAATTAAGACTAAGAACTAAGGTAATATTGCTTGAAACCTTACAGAAGAAAACATGAAGCATCGCACTATCTATGGACATAACCATTTAGAAATGGTTGTCGTGTTTGTTTAGCAATAGTCACATATGACATTAGTATTTGTCATATGTGAACATGTTAAGACTACTCACTAATAAAGCCCCTAGGGCAAGCTTCTAGGTTCTAGTTAGGATTGCTTGTTGATGAAGACCACAAAGCATCTCACCTTGAGGATTTTTACATTGAAGAATTTGAAAATGCACAAATAAATGAGGTAATTGAAGAGCGATGTCAATACATGTTTCATGTGTGGTCCTACACAAAGAAGAAAATCAATAGAGTTAGTAGAAGTTGGATTAGTGTTTATAGTTTTACTAGTTTACTTTAGAAATTAAAATTAGTTTTTGTTACTAATTGGTAAATTAGTTCACGTCAAAGAACTCTATACATTTATTACTTGATAGATTAGAATAAGAGATGCATTTTTATTTCACTTTGTGTAGGTTTTATAAGGGCTATTATAAAAAACATCTCACCTATTAAAAAAAGTCATAGAAAAATTACAATTATTTCTGTAACCGTCAGTTATTTGGGAATAAATGATGAGTGAATTAATTACCCATCATTTATTGTTATTATAAATGATGGGTAAATAATTTATCTATCATTTATTGTTTGGTAAATTTTGGTAACCAACTTGGAACCATAATTTACCAAAGAATAAATAATGGGTAAATAATTTACCCATCGTTTACAATAAATGATGGGTATTTCAAAATAGATAATTTATTATGTCTTTCTTCACATAAGGACCAAAAATATATATTTCAAATGACAGGTTAATTAACCATTATTATACACAATGATAAATGATGGGTATATAATCATAATTTATTGGGAGGACTTTAAATGATAAAAAATAAATAATCCTTCATAATCATCATTTATAGGAAAAACCGTAATTTATGCCTAAATTGTAGTAGTGACTCTGGAATATAACTACGTCGAACTTGAGCACTTTTGAGACTAATCAAGTTTTTGGCACCATTATCGAAGAGAATATATAAATTGGTTATTTTCCCTTTCTTTGTCATCACTTGTTGCTATTATTTTGATTTTTTTCCTTAGCTTTCTTATGCATACTAAAAACTCTAAGAATTTCAGCAAAGCTAAATTGACCCCTATTAATAAAGAAATTAAATGTTTGTGCAGGACAAACATAAAGAAAAAGAGGCAATAATCTATGTTAGAGGAGTCTAAGCAAGAGGAATCTGAATAAGCAAAGTCTCCATAAGAGGAATATGAGACAATAATGTTATTGGCTGATCATAAGTTAGTAGTTGCCCTTATTAGAGGGACATTATAGTTCCTTATGTGATTGTTGGTCCTTCCTTTATCCACCTAAGTGCCTAGGCTAGAAATTATGAATTCAAGGTAACTATTTGATTAACCTTTCCAACATGATTAAGGATGTAATTGAGATTTTTAGGATGATTTTTTAGTATTTAGATCCTTTTATATATATATATGGCTAATCTTTCTTGAGTTTTTACAAAGAAGTTGGGAGACCAACCTAGTCCTCAACTAGCAGAAATGCCATTTCATGGTGAAGGAAGGCATTATCTTGGGCCATAAGATCTCTACTCATGGCATCAAAGTTGATTGTGCTAAAATAGAGGCCAATGAGAAGCTTCCTCCTTCTACTATAATAAAGGTGGTTTAGAGTTTCCATAGCCATGCTAGATTCTATAGGCACTTAATGAGGGATTTTGCTAAGAACTCTAAACCTTTAACCAATCCACTTATGAGTGATGTGCCTTTTAGGTTTTTGATGATGCTTGTCTATTTTCTTTTAATACTTCAAAAAAAGGCTTTGATTCCTAACCTAATTGGAACTAGCCTTTTAAGTTGATGTGTGATGCTAGGGATTATGCTCTAGGGGTTGTTATAGGGTAAAGGGTTGATAAAGAATTTAATGTCATTTACTATGCTTCTAAGGTTTTAGATGAACATTAAGTTAACCATGCTATAAAATAAAAAGGAATTTCTAGCTATCATTTTTGCCTCGTAGAAATTTAGATCCTATCTTTTGTTTTCTGTGTAATTGTTTATACTAACCACATTGCTCCAAAATTTCTTATTAGTAAAAAGATGCTAAAGCTAGTCTAATTTGATGGGACCTTGTTCTACAAGAAGTTGATATATATATATATATATACTCTAAGAACTTAGTTTGTTGATCATTTGTCTAGGTAGAGCATAGTTTGAACTTATTGGTCATGATATTAATGATAATTTTCCTAATAATTTTCCTAAATAACTTGTCTAGGCTAGAGCATTATTTGTTGTCATTTACTCATACCCTTCATCATGCCACCATAAAACCCCTTAATTTACATATCTCTCAACATAAATTACCAATCCATTATTTAACATTACATTTCACACATACATTTAGCTTGTCAATCATCACATAAGTCATGCTAAATATGTGTTCTACAATCACATCATGCCACACATGCATTACAAACAATTTAAAATTTACAATATTAATTAGTTCATAATTCGAAGTAACTAATTAATAGACAAGAGTATAAGAAGATTTTTTTTGGTTACCTCAAATATATGAGAGGTTAAAGGTTTACCCCCTCAAATACATACCTCCAAAGCTTCTCAAAACTTGAATGATGCTGATATAGTCTATAAATTAACATACCAAAATCATCAATATTATGATTTCTACTTCTTTAACTCCCCAACTTAACACTTTAAAATTCTTAAATCATAACTTCTTTACTTTTCAACATACCTGTTGGGTTCATTAACACCTATTAGGTCACATTAACCTTATTGAACTCCCAACCAACCATTAATGACATAATGCTACTCCAACTATGACATTTATTATGGGCTTTTGGTATCTATAGTCCCCAACTAATCAAACTCATTTATTGCTCTTGCTAGGGTTTAAATACCTTTAACAACTCAAATTAACCTATTTATGTAAATGGGTTCAGACCCATAGCCCTATTAATCTGAAAATAAACTTCTCTAGCAAACCCTAACTTTCAAGCTTGAGAAAAATGAAAGAGAAAGGAAGATTAATGTTTAGGAGACTTATTAGTACATGTTGAAAACTTCAAATACCTCTTAAATGATGTTCTAATTCATGCCCTAACAAAGCCCATTTTGTGTTCTTTCCTTTCTCCCTCAAACTCTAATATTTTCTTTCTATATTTAGTCTCACATTTGGTAAATCAAAAATTCTAATTGTATGTCATAGTGCATGATGGCCCTACCATGGTATATAGCACAAAATGAACCATGCACCATTATATATGTTCCCTATGACACATTATATAGTATAAG
This sequence comes from Prosopis cineraria, assembly GCF_029017545.1. NCBI lineage: Eukaryota > Viridiplantae > Streptophyta > Magnoliopsida > Fabales > Fabaceae > Prosopis > Prosopis cineraria. Next base: position 7,378,492 of record NW_026555336.1, on the reverse strand, counting down.
AGCTCACTTTAATTATTATGGGTTCTACATCGTGGCACACGGTACACTTGTATGACACAAGTACATAGACTTCTTCCTTATATTTTCCTCCATAATTATAGATCCTTGAAGATTAATGTTTAGGAGACTTATTAGTACATGTTGAAAACTCAAATACCTCTTAAATGATGTTCTAATTCATGCCCTAACAAAGCCCATTTTGTGTTCTTTCCTTTCTCCCTCAAACTCTAATATTTTCTTTCTTTCTATATAGTCTCACATTTGGTAAATCAAAAATTCTAATTGTATGTCATAGTGCATGATGGCCCTACCATGGTATATAGCACAAAATGAACCATGCACCATTATATATGTTCCCTATGACACATTATATAGTATAAAGAGCTCACTTTAATTATTATGGGTTCTACATCGTGGCACACGGTACACTTGTATGACACAAGTACATAGACTTCTTCCTTATATTTTCCTCCATAATTATAGATCCTTGAGAAAAAATTCTCAATTTTCTATTGAGCTCCATGTATTAGTAGTTAGAGACATAAACCTTTCTCAAGATCGTTTAAGGCTTCTCCCATGTTTTAATGGGCTTTTTTCTAAGTTGGCTTCTTTTGTACTATAAATCTGGCTAGTAATAAATAGCATAGTCAATGAAATTCAAAGAAGTAATTTTTCCTTCCTTGACTCAGAAAAATCAAGAGTCATAAAGATTTGGCCCACTTTCATTTCTCAATTAAGGTATTTTTTCTAAATTGTTGCTACCATTGAATGAAGGATACTTTACTTTCTGGTCCGATAAGTCAAGATCACACTTTGAGGATTTCTTTCTCTTAGGAGAAGGGGGCTCTTCATACTCCTCATCATCATTGGGTATCTCATGCTTCTGCTCTTTAGAAGAGGAAGTCTTTGTCTCATCCTTATCCTCCTTATGGAACCTATGATCAAGTTCTAAGAGAAACTACTACAACTATGCTTTAATAAGTTCTAAAATAGAGTTCATATTAATACTAAGGGATTCATTCTTGTTACTCATGTTCACAGAAGCATTATAAACTCATATAAGATAAAAATGGATCTTTACACATATAAACTCACATGTTTACTCTCAAGAGAAATGAAATCACTAATGTTTCACTAAAAAAGAAAATAATAGCTTTTTTTTAATGATGAAAAACACACTTGCCTTTTACCACTCATTAAGCTTGTGGATAGAATCTAATGGTGAAACTAAACACCAAATCAAGAAACTAAGAAAAACTAAGTGAATATCTTTTAAATTAAGGAAACTAGAAAACAAGCACAAGATGAAAAGATTTTTTTTTTTTGCAAATTTTTGATATTTTGGAACCAAATAGGAAAGCAAAATTTTCAAATAAAATCACGTTTGCAAAAATGGAAAACCACATGTGACAACAAAAATAAGAAAGAAAGAAATGGAAGTCAAAAAGTCAAATACACAGATAAAAATAGAAAGCCAAATAGAATAGGGAGTAGTACAAATAGCAAAATAGGAGAGTATAGAATTCGAAAAGTGCTACAAAAAATTAAAAATAAGAAAGTGATCGAAGTAGAAGACTTTCTTATCACCCAAGTTGACTTTTCTCTTTAGGCAACTTTTTAGTAACTTGGAGTTTAAGAATAACCATTTTCTACAACCACAACTCACAGCAATATATATGTTTTTTTTTTTGAATTTTTAGATTTTTTCTCTTTTTTTTTCAACAAACTAACCCTTTTTTCTATGAATTTCTAGGTATATTTTTTCTTTTTATTAGACTAATAAAATAAAAACTCATATAAGATGAAAAAATCACAAAGGTGAAGAAGAGAAAAACTAAAAGATAGAAATAAATAGGATAGATAAAAGATGATCACAAAAAAGAAATAACTCAAGTTGAAGAAGAAGATGGAAGTAACAAAAATGAAGAAGAAGAAGAAGAAGAAGAAAGGACAAGAATTTGAACCATAACTAGCAAACTAGCAACCAAAGCTCTAATACTAATATGATAAAAGATGCAGAAGCAAGATCATGCTAGTTTAGGGATAAAAACTTGAAATATAACAAAAACACAAGAACAAGAAAAAAGGGATAAAATTTATGATAAAAATAAAGAAAGAAATGAAATAAACAATGGGATAATGATTAAGGATAAGATCATTTAGAGCACCTACCACTATGAACCTCAAGCTTCAAAGACACTACAGGAGTTGATCATGTACTTGATTATGTCTGTTTCTCACACGGGATGCCACCAAAAAGCCATAAGGCTCACAAAAGTTATAAACTCTAAATGAATAACTTCATTTAACTTCTCTTCTGTTTACATGAGGGAGCATGCCTAATGTATATAGGCTCATGGAGAAGACTATTTTCTAAAATTAAAATCTTAATTTTCTAATACTAAAAGAAGAAAGAAAATAATATAAAATAAAGGAGAAAACATTCAGCCACGTAGTTTAGGAGATGTGATCCTAAAATTATGGGATTATAAAATTTAAAAATTAAAAATAATATAATTAATTCTAATATTTAACTAGACTCAAAATAAGAAACTATGACTAGTCTTGCTCCTTAAGAAAGGGAGTCTAGTCAAAAGACTATTAAAATAGAAAATAATAAAGGAGACAATCAAGGGATAATAAAGGATTCAAAATCATGTCACCTTTGACTTCTTCACTAGGGTTTCATGCCTCCTTACTTCCAAGAGGCTCTACTTGTAGTCTTCCTTATATTGGGCTAGGGTTTACACCTTTTGGGCTTGACTCTTCATAGATTTGGATTTTAAGTACATCATACATGCCTAGATGCTCTTCTTTAGGCTTGAGAGGAGTGCCCCAATTCTCTCCAAACTCTTAGACTTCTTGCACAAGACTGGACAAAGCTTGCTTCATGGCTTTAGTTTAGCCTCTTATCATTGGATCTCTAATATATTGTAAACAGTTTTTAAGCACATTGAATTGAAAGTTTTGGGCTCCTTTCTCCTTGCCTTGGGCTTCTTTCATGCCATTATACTCATGATTACCATCCTCAAGCTTCGTTGCCATTAGTATCATGTCGCCTGTACCATGGGGTTTATCAGTTAGAGTTTAGTACCTCTTTTCCATTATAGGAAGCTCTACAAATAGCCATGGCTACTACTTAAAAGTTTAGTACTACATATTATCCTTAAACTGATAGGAAGACTAAGTGAGCTATCTAGACTTTAGAAGATATGTTGCGGTCATGTGTATTAGAGTTGCATAATAGCTGAGACAGCCATTTACCATTGGTTGAGTTTGCATAAAATAATAGCTGCCATTTTATTATTCAGATGGCACTCTATAAAGCTCTAGATGGAAGGAAGTATAGATTGCCATTGTTTTGGATGGAGTTGAGTGAGAGAAGTATTGTGGGACTTGATATTGTGGACCAAACTACATAGATGATTGAATTGATAAGGCAAAAACTGTTGATAACTCAAAGTAGGTAAAAGAGTTATGCCAATCAACATAGAAGATCGTTAGTGTTTTTAGTAGTTGACCATGTATTTCAGAAGGTTACACCAGTAATGAGAATCAAGAGGTCAATTAGAATAAGAAATTGACTCCTAGATTCATAGGTTTGTTTATAGTTTTAGAGAGAATTAAGCTAGTTACTTATTGAATTGCCTTACCTCCATAATTATTTAGGATTTATGATGTATTTCATCTCAACTTAAGAAATACCAACAGGTCCTTCTTACATGATTAAACATGAAGAAGTGGAGTTGCAAGAGAATAAGACTTATAAGGTAGAATCAGAACGAATAGTGGATGTAAAAGACAAGTAGTTGAGGAATAAAACTATTTGACTAGTAAAGGTGTCTTGGAAGGGCATGACTGCTGGTGATGCAACCTGGGAGACAGAAACTAAGATGAGGTAGAAATACCCTCGATTGTTCTCTTAAGTACGTGAGTAACAGTAGTTATTTTAATTTTAGGGACAACATTCTTAAAAAGAGAGTAGAACTATAACATCCTAAATTTTTAATTTCCTGTATTGATACTAAATAAGAGATGAATTAGTGATTAATGTGAGATTAATATTTCGGATGGTGGTGAGCTATTTTGACTCTTTAGGGTGGTATATGAATAGATTAGAGTGAGAGAGTGGTGTTATGAAGTAGAACATGTGGGTAGTATTGTAGAGTAGAGTGTGTGAGCATGGTGCGGAGTTTCCTCTCTATGCCATGCACCGTGACTAGTCTAGGATGCGCTACAATATAGGGCATAGAATTTTGATTAAATAAGACGTGTCTTGCTTAAAAATATAGAAGGAGAGATAGAGAAAGAGAGTATGAGGGTGGAGAAGAGAGGGTTCTTTGCTAGGGCAAGCAATTTCAAAAGTAAGGATAATGTTTCCGACCTGTTACTTATCGGGTAACTCTAATACTATCTTAACCTCTAATTCTATCATATTTTATCTTAGTTTTAACTATTGAAAAATTGAATTCAGAAGTTTTAAGGAGTGAATTTCTTACCCAATAGTAATAGAAAAGTTTTCTAAATCTAAACTAGGACTTTGTGACTGGTTTGACTTAGAATAATAAAGCTTTAAAGCTATAGACTCAAGTTAACCTAAATTAGAGAGATTTAGTGTGTTAGTACTTGAATTAAGTAGTGATAAGGTGTAGAAGGTAGGAATGAATATGAGAAGAGCAAGGATAGAAATTGGATGCTTATATTGCTATAATTGGCAATTAGTCAATAAGATAATTGACCCTAGGTGCTATTAATTGTGTAGATTTTTATGTGCGACAAGTTGAATAACAAAAGAAACTTGAGTAAAGTTATGGAACATAAGTATGCCTTTTTATCAGACAAAAGAGTTGAGATAATCATATAGTTTGATATATTTATTAGCTATTATAATTGTGTAGAAGTAAACATATACTTGTGAAATTATTGTTTTGTAAATTTTTGTGCATGGTTTGGTAAATAATTTTAGCATGAAAAGTAAATTTGATCAGGTCATTGTATAATTACCACTTTTGAATGAAAGGGATTGTATGTGTGTGTGTGTGTGTGTGTATTTATGTGTAAAGGTTGTTGAATGTGGAAAAACAATGAAATGTGTGAAAAGTATGATCATAGGGGTTGGAGTTCACCCAGGGCATGCGGGATGTGTGTGTGTAGAGATGTAAGTGAACAACTCCATATGGTTAACCTAGCAACATGAGACATCTGGTGCAACATTATATTCAAGTTGGTACCATAGGTAATTTGGTACAATAATATTAGGATAGTTACCATGAGACATTCGAGCAGTCTGGTAACCCTTTAGTGCTTATAAAGGTGCAGTTAGGTATAAAGTCCAGATCGCACAACCGGCTTTACTATTCCATACTACACTATCAATAAATTAAAATTATAATAATATTAAAGTAATAGCCCTTTATTTTGTTTTTAAATCATGAGATCTTGACTTTTTAAAATATATATTCAAATAAGAGTGTAATTGAAGCATAAATATAATCAAATGACTCAAAAAGTCATAACTGCTTAACCATAAAAAAGGGCCATATGCCACAGCTTGCAACACATATGCAATGGCATGTGGCATAGAACTACATCCTCTATTTTTTATTGAATCATGCGCCACAGCGAGCACATCATGCACTACAGTGTGCCAGTCTGAATTTCCGCTGTCGCTTTAATAGCAAAAATGATGAACTTCCATCATGCATCATTATCACATCCGACATCCAATTGGAGTAATTCAAGTACACCCATAAAGCTTACAACGTGCACTAGCTAATGAAATAGTTCAAACTTAATCTGATGGTTTGATCTAAATTTTTATTACTCAGGTGTAAAAAGTCACTTTTTCTTCTAAAAAATTACACTCTAAATGCTCAATTCTTATTCCTTGTCCCATTAGATCTCTTCAGGCCTTAAACCAAGTCTAAAAGGACCATATACACCTAATTAACACCACAGTGCACATATATCACATTAATAGCCCATTTTGGTCTCTCAAAGCCACATTATACACTTATGGTCTTATATGAGGAAAAACACATATATAATATATAATCACATATATAACTAGACTTGTTCTACTTTTAACCCTTTGACTCTTATATATGGGGCTCCGCCTCACCATATGGTTGAGAGTAATAATGTATTTGACTCTTTTAAATGGAGCTCTGCCTCACCATTTGTGTCAAGTTCTCATTTTACAACATAATTGACATTCAATTCACATAATCAATCATAATCAACACATATATACACAAGTGGAACAAGTTACAATATAACAAATAGTTTCTTGGCTCTCATTTAAGCCTACCCACGTACCCTCCACTAGGCTACCCTCGGCACAATGCAATATCATATACAAATATACAAGCAAGTTTCAAAATGCAATCCACTTTCTCATATTCACAAACATTTATGCATTCTAGTTGGCAACTTATCAACACATTATACATTCATTTTTACTCAAAGGTAGTCAGTCATACCACTACTACTTGAGGCTACTCTTTCCTTACTTCTTTTTCTGGCCTTCTCAACTTCTTTTCACCTGTGTTTAAAAGTAACGGAGTGAGACATACATTCCAGTAACTTAAAGGTAACCCCAATTACTGGTTAGTAAGCAAAATCATAAACAATTAATAAAGTAGCATGTGTATTAATAAAAATAATATCATATCCATATACAAGAATTCATTCTCATTAATCTCATTATACTTATGTAATGCATTCTTGGTTCCCCTTGGTAGAGTAAATTCTACACCTGGACCAGGACTTCTAGTCACAAAGAACAAGGCCGACCATACCACTGCTCAGACCAGGTCATTCTTTCGTATGGGTAGTCTTTTAGGTTCGTTATGGCGGAGTCAAGCTTTATGCTATAGATTATTAGAACTTCCTAGCCTTATACAAAGTAGGATCATGACCCCCTAACTTAGTCTAGGGTAACCTCATGAATTATTCAATATCCTAGGTCCATTATGGAAGAGTCAAGCTCTACGCTCTGGATCATCAGGATTCTTCTCCTAAGTCCATCATGGTATAGTTAAGCTTTATACTCTAGATCATCAAGACTTCTTGGACCTCCTCATGTAGAGCTACATTTAGCCCTACCATAATCTAGGGTATATCTTGTGGATGTGATGCATGTCAGTGCACATGCCATCTCATATTTATTTTAATCAATACTCACATACTTACATGCATATACTTTCACAATACTGCTACTCTATTAGTTCACAATATAATGCATATAGTTATATTAATTTACTTGTAAACAATTTCACAAATAAACAAGTAAAAAGGTTACTCTAGTTACCTTTAACCCTTACTACTATGGGTTATTAACCATACTAAGGTACTAGGGATGCAGATTCTCACGAACAACTTTACAAATGCTCAATCTACATAACACAATATCCCTCAGTCAATTTCTAACAAATTTCATAGGCATTAATTAGGCTAAACTGAATTCCTTAATGCATAAAACGTTTTAATTGAACCCTTTTCAATTCACTTATCTATTATTTATAATAACTAGCCTTATAAGCTACTCAAAAAATCATAACAACTTCCTAACACATTTCTTCCATTAATTTCTCACTATTAACCTAGCTTTTAAGCCATTTTGATCCTAAATGCTCAAAGGTCAACTATTTAAATCTATACTAGTCATAAAACCTTAACTTTATATCCGATATCCTATTTTAACCTTTTCTTTTAGATTACAACACCTTAGAATCTCATGATTCAATTTCTCAACTAATAAAATTTAATAAAATAGAGGTAGAATTGAAGCTTAGGATTGCGCGATACTTACCCAGCAAGTTATTAATTGAAGCAGGGTCTCGAGCTCTAATTATGGCTTGCCTTAGTAGAGATGGCTTCCTCTTACCCTCCAAACGTGTGTCCAATAATTTCCCTTCTATTTTCACAAGCTATTCATGTTAGCTTTAAGTGATTCCTGGATGGTGCACTGCGACGCACGTAGCTTTCACCATTGCATGTGGCACAGTGAGAAAATTCTTACTTATGCTTGCACGTTCTGTCCCAAACAGCCTTCTTATCCTTCAATCATATCATCACAACATCTAATTAACACAAAACACTAACTCAACATTCAAACCACAATCAATGCACTAATTATTAATTTGCTCTTAATTAACAACTAGTTTTTGGGATTGAAATTTAGGATGTTACATTAAGAGTTAATGATACTTTTATCACAAGTGAGTGAAATGAGGGAGACCATAGTCTGAGAGTAGGATAAAATACTACTAAAAAATATTAAATATATGACAATGTATATTAAACGTTTATTATGGAAAACGTTGAATAAGGGAGGCGGGAAATTTGAAAATAAATATTAAATGATTCTAAATTTTAACCATTGCATATACCTAACAATATTAAACTGTTATTTAATATAACTATTTAATATATGATAGCTGAACATACAAGTCAGTTTTTTGACAGAACCGTTTAGCTTCATATGAGTTTACTAAACGGTTCATATAGGACAACCGTTTTATATGTCTTTATTAAATAGTTTCATTGAGAAACCATTTAATATTGTGATTCAAATTCATTTCTAGTCGTACATCCTTTCATTTCATTTTTTGTCATGCTGAACTCTCTATTTCTTCTCTTAGTTGTCTGCCATTTATTTCCCATATTCTTCTGCCATGGGTTGTCACTGTTGGTACTTGTGGGTGGTTCTAATTTCTCATTTTTAGTTTTGCTTCTCATGGGTTTTCGGTGGCTGGGTTCATTTGCTCAAAGTTGTGGGTTAGATGTCTTAGTGTGTGTGGTCTCGAAATGGGTCTTAGTCATTTCTCCAGCCACTACTCAGTTACCCCCTCAACAAACGTCCCCTCATTTGGCTGAAGTTGGTCTGGACAAAGGTAAGTTATTTTTTGCAAAAAAACATTTCTAATTTATTTTTTAATTGCACTTTCCATTAATAGGTAGCCTCAAAATATGATTAGCATAGAAACTTTGAAGAATTAGACAAATTTTAAAGTTAGTTTACTCATAGATTATTAGTTAATATTTTGTTTTGATAAAGTTTCTTTGATATTATTATTGAGAGTTTCTTTTTAGTTGTAATTAGCATTTTGTTCTAAAATTGATATATGAAAATGTATTATGTGAATGTTGGTTGGAAATTGTTGTTAATTTAATGTTAAATTTGTGAAAAGAAGGCATTTAGCCTGGAAAATGCTCAATCTTATGCTGTTATGCTCTTGAAATTTTTTTAAAATTTTGGTTTTGGCTTTATGTAGAACAACTTGAAGTTTTTTGTTAAGTTCTTTGAAATTGTCTATCATTTTATTTAATTAAATTAGTATAAATTGAGGACATAAGGCTCGAGAACCACCAATTTTAAGCTATTATGCTAACCTTTGTAATAAAAAAGTCAACCTAATTAACAATAACAACAACACAACAACGACAACAACAACAATGAAAAAGAACAAATAAGTCGTGCAAAATTAACATCCCTCACAAATTAAATTTAAATAGAATGTGAAGATAGTGGAACTAATTACCTCCCACTTAAATTTAAAAGTAATTAAATTTTTTTTAAATATGTTGAGAAATTTTTTTATATGGACAACTTATGACTCACTAAATGTTTTCCTTATTTTTACTATATTTCTTAAATAAGGGCATGGATAAGGAGTGGATGTCTGTCAATCATTTGTCTAAAGAATATTGGGATGGAGTGATAGACTTCATCACATTTACAGTAAATAATGCAAAAGATCATGACCGAATTATTTGCCCTTGTTTAAGCTATGGTAATGTGAAATCAATTTCTCCTAAAACATGTAAACTCCACCTATTTAAGTATGAAATTGATCAGAGTTACAAGTGTTGGGTAAAACATAGAGAGATACCAGATGATGTGAATAATAGTAGCTAAGGGCACATAGAAAGTTGTTCATCATCACCGAATTCTAACATAAGTGCATATGAGGCCAACCATTATCTCAAAGAATTGGCCAATGAGATGGAAGGGAAACTCAAGAATTTACTAGAGAAGTTGGAAAGGTTAAAAACTGATGCGGAGACATCTGTGTACAAAGGGTGTACTAAGTTCACTCTATTGTCTCCTATGCTAGAATTATACAACTTGAAAGCTACAAGTGGGTGGAGTGATATGAGGTTCTCAAGCTTGCTCTCTTTAATGACACTAATGCTACCGAAGAACAACTAGGTCCCGGGCCGGCTATATGATGCAAAAAAGGTGTTACGCACAGTTGGCTGAGCTATAAGAAGATATATGAGTATCCTAATGATTCCATCTTATTTAGGAATGAATATAAAGAGCTAACTCATTATCTTAAGCGTGAGGCATCACGCTATAAGTATAATGGAAAGAATGTAGAGAAGCCAATATGGTATTTTTCTATTATTCTAACATTCAGGCACTTGTATAGCATATGTGTAGAGGCAAATAATTTAAAATGGCATGCAAATAGGAGGATGAAAGATGACAAGATTTGCCATCCAGTTGATTATCCTAAATAGACAAGGTTTGATTGTAAGTATCCTGAGTTTGGAAAAGAAGATAGGCCTACACCTTGCATTATCTACTGATGGGATGAGCCCATATGACATGTAGAGTAGCACTCATAGTACATGGCCTGTGATGATAATTATTTATAACCTTCTGCCTGGCTTTTCATGAAGTGAAAGTATATCATGCTGTCATTGCTAATCTTAGGACCTAAGTAACTTGGAAATAACATAGATGTTTACTTGAAACGATTGATTGAAGAGTTGAAGCTACTGTGGGAGACCGGTATAGAGGTATATGATGCCTACAGAGAAGAGATATTTAATTTGAGAGCTATGCTTTTCAGTACAATCAATGACTTTCCAGCATATGGTAATCTATCAAGGTATAGCATTAAAGGCCAACTTGGATGCCCTATTTATGAAGAAGGCACACATTTCATGAGGTTGTAGTATGGTATGAAAAACGTGTACCTTGGGCATCACAGATAGTTGAGTGATAATCATCGGTATCGTCGATGGAAAAAGTCATTTGATGGAAAGTCAAAAGAAGGGAGACCACCAAAGTAGTTGACTGGTGAGGAACTATATCAAAAGGTAAAAGACATTAATATTGAATTTGGTAAACTATTTGTGAAGCATGTTGGAACAAGCGGGTGGAAAAAAAGGTCAATTTTTTTTTAGTTGCCATATTGGAAGACCTTGAATGTAAGACACTTTCTTGATTTAATACATATTGAGAAAAATATATATGATAGTCTTGTTGGGACATTGCTTAATATTCCAGAAAAGACCAAGAAGGGATTAATGCGAGGTTAGAAATGATTAAAATGGGGATAAGAGAAGAACTGGCACCACAAGAGAAGGGAACCTATATCTTTCTTCATGCTGCAGCTCACACATTGTCCAGAAAAGAGAAGAAAAGTTTCTGTGAGTTTCTTGCTACAGTCAAGGTTCTAGATGGGTACTCTTCAAATGTTAAGAACCTTGTGTCAATGAATGATTTAAAGATGAAGGGTTTAAAGACTTATGATTGTCATGTTTTAATGGAAAATTTTATTTTGATAGCTATATATGGTATTTTACTTGATAATGTGTGAGCTACTATGCTACTTCTTCAACTGTCTCTATAGTAAAGTAATTAATCCCGATAAATTGCCGAGATTGCAAAGTTGAATTGTGCAAACATTGTGCAAGATGGAGATATTTTTTCCTCCCGCATTCTTTGATATTATGGTCCACCTAACAGTTCATTTGGTGAGAGAGGTATAATTATATGGTCCGGCTTATTTAAGGTAGATATATTCGTTTGAGCACCATATGAAAGTATTGAAAGGATATATGAAAAGTCAAAGTTGACTAGAAGGTTGTCTTGTTGAATGATATATTAGTGGAGAGGCAGTTTACTTTTGTAGTTAATACTTAAAGAATTTAAGGGTTATTGGTGAAAAAGATAAAGAAAGGACAATAGGAAGGAAAGTTGTCATCATCTCACGCGATCAATGAGAGAAAGTGCACCTTTTTGTGCTATATAACTCTCTAGAGGTTGATGAGTATGCAAAGATTTATAAGGTAGAACTTAAGAGGAAGAACCCTTATTGATTAGACAGTTGGATCAGTAAACTACACTATAAACAATTTATACAATGGTTGAAAGAGCACATTGAAGGGAAGTATAATATCGAACCAAATTTAGTTCTTGATAGGTTGAGAAGGTTGGCACTAGGTTTGAACAAATATGTTCTTCTTATATGAGCTATTTCAGTAATGGGTATAAGTTCTACATGAAAGAGCATGATGACTGAAGTACAATATAAAATAGTAGTGTATCCACAATAGCTGATGGAATGCACATTTTCAGTGTGAAACACAAAAAAACCATCTATGCAAAAATGCATTACTTCGAGGTAATTGAGCACATTTGAGAGTTGGATTATATCTCCTTTCAAGTTTCGATCTTCGGTTATAAGTGGGTTGAAAATAATAATGGGTTAGATATCGATGACTTTAGGTTGATTAGGGTGAATTTGAATAAGGAAGGGTATAAAGAGGATCCTTTCATTTATTCGTCATAAGCTAAATAAGTTTTTTATGTCCATGATCCTACTAATAAGGAATGGTCCATTGTTTTGTGGAGTAATAAGGAAGTTGAAGAAATGGAAGCATCAGAAAGTGATGAAAATAGAAGAAATGATGAAGTTGAGGTTGATCCATTTTGTGGGACACTATTTGAAAATGATGATGGTTTAGACAATATTGAAGATAACACATTTTATGTAAGATATGATCATAATAAGGGTACTTGGATTTCTAAAAGAGGGAAATCAATTCACATGAAAAAGAAAACAATTAAAGTTGAAAAGGAATTAGTTAAGAAAGTAGTTAGAACAAGAAAAAGGAAAAGAACCAAATAAACAGGTAAATGACTATTAATTGATTATTTTTAACTAATTGTTAATTGCTTATTATTATTATCTTTATAGGTAAATGGCTACTGAGGGTGATCATCCTAACACTGGCTCTAGATTCAGTAGTCTTAGTAGACAAGATGATGATAATGGGCAAAATGTGACTAAGAAGAATGACCTTGAAAGGGAGGAAGAACAGTTAAAGAAGGGGTTGGTTGTGATGGAGCAGGTTACAAAGGCAAGGAATGAAGGCAAGAAGCTTACTGTCAAATAGAATAATAAAAATCTAGTAGTTGATAGTAATAACTTTATTAGTTATATCCTAGCGGCAGCAAAATCCTCTGTGCTCATCACTTTAAAATCATGGAAGAATGCAATGCTAGCAATGAGGGGTACGGTGTGGAATACTATAACGGTAAGATACTATCACTTTGATTATTATTTTAACCTTTTTTGTTACATATGTCCTTACAAGTTGACTTTATTTGTTGTGCAGTCAGGATTTGAGATTAAGGAGAGACATAAGAAGTTTATCTTATAGAAGGCTGGGATAGCCCATAGAGCAGTTAGAAGTTTTGTCACCCATAAATTCTTGCCAAACCCTGACATAGAGGGTATTGAAAATACAGTTCCATCCCTTATTAGGCCGATTGTTAATTTAGATGAATGGAAAACTTTTGTTGACTTACGTTGTAATCCTGATTTCAAGGTAATATTTCTAACATTCTATCTATATAAAGTTGATCTTGTTAGCTTTTACTTTAATTTATTTTTCATGTTTTGTGTTTCCCAAGGCATTAAGTGTCAAAAACAAAGAGTTGGCAAAGAAAAATGAGTACACCTATAAGGTTGGGCGTAAGGGATATGTGGGTGTTAAGAAGGGGTTGATTGAAAAAGAGTAGGTGCCTGAGGGTTCTATATCCCATGGCAGGATTTAGGTAGAGGCTTAAAAAAATAAAGAAGGCAATATTAACAATCCAAAAACAAAAGCGCTTGTCGACATAATAGTAAGTATTAATGATATAATATTATCATTTATTTGCTTTTAGTTATTTACTTTAGTTTTGCTATTTCACAGGAGAGCTTGACATATAAGGCATCAGCAGGCACTCTTATTGCTAATAAGGATATCTTGGAGAAGGCTTTAGGGAATACCGACCATCCTAGTCATGTTCGAGGTGTAGGTTTTGGTGTCATAAGGAAAGAATTCTTTGGAGAGGGGTCAAGGCATAGTAAAAAGTTTGCTTCGTCGATTAAGGTTCAAGAATTAAGGCAGGAGCTAGCAGAACATAAATAGCAAATACAAGCACAGTCGCAGCAGTTACAAGAATAATCTAAACTTATTGAGATGCTACTGAATCATCACAAATTGGGGTTTCTACTGGGCGATGCTAGCCCTAATGTGAATGATAGTTGCACAGTTCCATCTTAGCTCTCACTTGAGGTATTATTTTTTATTTTACTAGCCTTATTCATTTTAATATTACTCATATTATATAATGATTTATTCTTTTTTTAGGATCAGGTCGACGTTGATTGTTTGGGAGAAGATGGCACTATGGTTGCACAAGGACATATGCACAACGTTGCTGGACAAATCATGCTTCACAACGAACCTATCCCTGAAGGGACTATAAAAGTCAATTTAAAGATGGCTGAGAAGCCTTATTATGATTTGCCTTACCCCACTAAAGACATAAGGACAATATAGATGCAATTGGAAGCTTTGTAGCATGGCTAGCTCATCTCATACATATTTCAATGCCATGTTTAAAGGTATAATAATTAAATTCATAATTAAAATTTAATTTTCATCCTGCATGTATTTGTAGTTAAACTATAACCTTCTATATGTGGAAAAACTAGCTTGTTAGTAAGCATGTAGGAAAGAAAGTATCAGAGGCTAAGAAAACATCAGAGGTCAAGAAAGTATCAGAGCCTTTGAAAGCATCTGTGACTAAGCGAAAGAGGGGAAACAATAAGAACTCCGTTGATAAATCCAAGGAGTCTATCACATTTTCCAAGAAGGCACCGAAGGCTCTCCCTCCTCCTAAAGCCTCTCAGTCAGCATCTCAACGTGCAGTAGTTGTTCTCGACAAACATCGAAAGTTGCTCAAGACTTATACAGAGACACAAGAAGGAGTATTGCTTCCCTTCCTTGTAGAGATATATGCAGATCTTGAGTCTGTTGATCAAGTCAACAATGAGGTGTTGATGGACTTATTCAATCATGCACATGCTACCACTACCTTATGTAACTTATATATGTGATATGTGTCTAAAATCTTAAATTAAATGTTTAGCTATATGTATATATGTGTGTGTGTATGTGTATATATATATATATATATATGCTTTAATCATTTATTAATCTACTTATTTTGACATTTGAGGAACCTGTACACAACCATGCTTGCTGGGAGAGGCAATGTAGCGTAAAGGGTAATACTCATCAATCTCCACCTAGTCTCTCCTCATGGCTATGAGACAATGACTCTTAAACAAGGATTAGAAATAGCTTAAAGGCTTTCTAAGTACTTTGAGCTATGTGGCGCCGATAAGAATAGAATATTCCTTGTGCCTTATTGTGAAGGGTAAGTCAAGTTATGATACTTTATTTGGTTTTTTAAAATTAAATTATGATATTTCCTAATTGTAATCATTTCCATAGGGGGTACTGGATGTTACTTGTCATCAATCCAGTCATAGGAAAAGTATGGTACCTCAATCCTATTAGGGGTGGCGATCCTAATAACAGGCTGCATATTGTTGAGATGATCAATAAGTAAACTCATTAATTTTTATACTTATATGTATGTAACTAGTTCTTTTTATGTGAATATTTCTTATATCAACTTTTATATTACATGTTAGGGCCATTGTCATATATCGTACTGAGGTTGATCAGCAATTCTGACAACTAATAGAGGGTAGTAGTCGCTTTGATATAGTGACATCATGGACAGTTATGAAGGTATATGTATTTAATTATAATTAATTATGTTAATAACATAATTATAAGTCATGTTATGTCATTGATTAGTTTTTTTATCCATTGCGTGATTTTAATGCCCAGAACAACATGACAAAGCCAGGGATTGTGGGTATGCTATCATGAAGTTTTTGAAGGATATAATCCATGCTCTTGTAGGATGTCTTCCAAACAATGTATGTATATTGTTAACATTATAATCATTATATTATTTTTATTAATTAATATGACTTTAATTTGTTGTTGTTTTTGCATTGATCAGTACTACGAGGACACTTACTGTGATGTATATACTAAGGTTGAAATGGAAGGAGTCCTTGAATAGCTAGCATGTAGTATTTTTCAAGCATAGTTTAGTTATAACAACTAGTAATAGTGAAGAAATACATCATATAGGTATATATTTAAAGTTGACATAGACATAAGTGTACTTTGCTAACTTTTTGGGATTTGGAGCTTTATTTTGGCCATTAATTGTTTTAAGTTATAAGCAACATCAAATTTTATATTGTTTGTGTAGGAATTCATAATGTAAATTTCATGTATATAATTATTGTTAGTTATTGAGATTCTGTTCTGGTGTTGGAATTGTATTTTATAAATGTTCAATATAGGAAGGCTGTAAAAAACAAAGAAAGAATAGAAAAAAAATTGGTCACAATATTTGACGGTTATTTTAGAAAACTTTTTAACAATAATATTCAACGATTTGAAATAAAAGCGTTAAATATTTTTAAATACTAAACAATTATATATATGAAACCATTTAATATTTAAACAATATGCAACGTTTATAACTAATAACCGTTAAATATTAATATATATTAAATAGTTTTTTTATAAAATCATTGAATATCTGGACATATTCAATGGTTAAAAACCACTGAATATATGCATCAAGAATATTCAGCACCTTATTATTCAACGGTTCATAACTGTTTAATATTATCAAAAAAACTGTTTTATATACCTTTTTTGTAGTAGTGAAATACCTTTGGTTGGGTATTTTTATCACTAAAGGCATGCTCGGGTTAATATGCAATTGATCTAGGAGAGTCTATTTTTCATATTGGAGAGCTTCAGAGGCTTGGTTGATAGATGTTCATGTGAGTGTTATGATTGCATGGAAACACTTTGAAAGGAAGAAATTTTATATTTACTTTTGATATATAAATCATTTCTTTGGTTTTTGTTACTTTAATGTGGTTATTTGTGTTAGTAAAAATTAAATGAACTATGTTATTATTGAGATTTTGATCTTATCTATGGTTATATACATTTTTCAGGTTCTGATAATGGTAGTGTAAACGGAACAGTTTTAGGCCAGGAGTAAAGATTTCTCTATAAAAGCCATCGTAAGACAGTGTAATGAAGTTGCATGATTGTATATGGTACTTGTATATAAGTTACCATTCATGAGCTTGTGAAATGTGTGAAACCTTAATTTCTAGCCTAGTTGATTTTGTATATATGTGTGTGATGAAATTTGATATCATAGGCTAGAATTTTAGGTTGAGGTCATGTGGGAAAGATGAATATATGATAAGACATGGAAGCTTGGCTATTTTTTTTTTGAATTGAAATGAAAAATGAAAAGGTTTGGCTATTAATGTATTGGAAATGGGAAGAATGAGATGTGTACCCAAAAGTACGGAATGGGTGGTTTACAAGCGAAATGTGTGTATGTGTGTGATATTGTGAGTTAAATTATTCAATCATGTGTACATTGTGTATTTGGATGTAGTCAAGGCCTTAGAAGTGGCCAATGACTTGTAGTTTCAAATAGTGATGCTCAAGTGGTGAATTTTACTTAAAATAATTAAAATGCATTTAGGTGTTCAATACTTTTAAAGAAAATATTGAATTTTAATGAACCCAATGTCATTGGTTAGAGTGTGAAACAAGCTTCGTGTGGGTGATTGAATCACCCCAATCAGACATTGGATATGAAAATAGTGCACGTCAGAAGTTTGTACCAAAAATTGATATTTGATAGTAGAATTTGGTTTGTGCACTATGGTGCATGGCATAAAGCATGAAGCTAGTATCTCTATGCCACATGCCATGACACACCGCTCCTGTTTTTTAAAAATTTTAGTAAATTGAGTTTGTATTCTTTAAGATTTACTTATGCCTAATTGAATGGTTTCGATGTGTACTGTTTTGTATATTTTAATTTATATTTATGAAGTAATTTCAAAAGTTTTACATTGGGATCCTAAACTTTCAAAGTAAATAGTTTTGAATTGATTAATAGATTGTGTGAAAAGTTGAATGGTAATTTCAGTGAGGGCATTACAAGAATGATAATTTCGTATCTCATACTTGATCAAAATATCGCATGACAAAAGGGATGTGATATGGTTACATGATAGGTTAGATCGGATCATCGATCTCCATATGAATTGGGTAGTTATAATGTCTTACTAGAGGTTACTTGTGACTTATCAACTAGTAGCGTAATTAGCCTATTACCAACTTTATATAAGCCTATAAGATCGCACACAAGAATAGCCTAACCCAAGTTATGATGTTCAAGTTCATTAAATCTGGAAGGTATTTGGACTCAATGAATGTTATGCTTTTATCTAGAGTGAATGAATTATATTTATATATATATATATATATATTTGAATATTTATTTGATAAATATATATATATATATGAAATATAAAATTCAAATTATAATTTTTTATATATTTTCAAAATATATAGGATATGTGATATATATATATATATTATATTATATTATATTATATTGTGTTAGTTTTAAATTTAATTTTATATGATAGATTAAATTTAATAACTAATATGATGAGAGAATATTATATCAATTTTATAATTTGAATTTATAAGATAAATTCATATTAGATATGATATTATAGATTTTATTTATGAGATAAATTTAATTATTTTTCCCGTTGGCTCATACAACAAAGACAAAAACCTTAATTTATATATATGATAAGGGAGGGGGCGTCCTTATGAGAGAGTTGGAAAAAAAATTGACGGCAAAACTCATTGAGAATCACAGAAAAATCCTAGAGAAGAGTAGTTTGATGTTTAAAAAATGGATGGACATTTCAAGTACTAGCACATCATTTGAGTTGAAAGTTGCTCACGTGGATACTGGTAGAGGAAATAAATCTACATTATCAGCTGTTGAGATCCAATTACTTGAAAACAACAAGTAAGGAGCTCAAATTAAAAAGGTAATTCTTTTATCCAACTTGATTTAAACTTGTTCATTCAATCCACATTAAGATAGGAATTTAAAAATTTAATCTTTTATTGTGCCTTCCTTATCCAATAGTGGTACCAGAGCCAGGTTAAATTTTTGTTTAAGTTGGGTTATGGTTAATTATATTCTTGAATATTCATGTGATGAATTTCCTTAGATGGATGCTGCTATGAGATTTTTGAAATTTAATAAATTAATAGGCGTACCTAGTGCAAGTGGGAGAATATTGGAAATTGTATCCTAGGGTCAATTATTATACTATGAATATTGTTATTTATAGAATTTCTCTTTTGTTATCTTATTAATTGTATGTTCACTATGATAACTATATCTTTAGATAAACTATGTTGATTGTCCTAAATGTCCCTAGTCAGTCATCTATGAGGGATTATAAATAAAACAAGACTAGTATGACTTTGATTAATTACAGAGATATAAATTAAAGTCATAGGCACTTGAAAGAGTTTGAGGTACTGGACCGACCTGCTATTAGAAAGCTACATGGTACAACTCATAAGCTCATCTCATATGTAACCATATCACTAAAACCTTTGACTTGAGATCACCATTGATTTTTACATGATGACCACTAAACTTTGATATAGTCAAAAGTCACCTTTGATTGAGTGATCATAAAGGCTATGACTAACTTTTGTGATACTCATGCTGAGGAATATGAGTGGTTAAGATGAAATTTATCCCTTACATTAATTGAGAGATATTATCGGGCTCCTTAATGAGTAAGATTGAGAAAATGTATGGCCATACTATAATGGAAAGGGTTTTTTTATTGTTATAAATAGTCCACTCAGAGATCAAGAAAGTAATAGTCAGGTAAAAGAGAATGACAATTTCATGTCTCACACTTTACTGAAATATCACGTGACAAAAAAGATGTAATATGATTACATGATAGGTTACATTAGGTCATTGATCCCTATATGAATTGGGTAGTTGTAATGTCTTGCTAGAGGCCATTTGTGACTTATAGGCTAGTAGCATAATTGGCCTACTATCAACTTCATGTGAGCCTATAGGGTTGCACACAAAAACAGCCCAACTTGAGCTATAATGTCTAAGTTTATTAAACATAGTAGGTGTTTAGATTCAATGAATGTAATGTTTTGTCTAGGGTAAATGAATTATATATATATATATATATATGTATGTATATTAGTGTGTGTATGTGTGTGTGTGTGTCTGTGTATATATATATAATATAATATGTATATGTGATATATTATATTATATTATGTTATGTTAGTTTTAAATGTAGTTTTATATGATAGATTAAATTTAATAACTAATATTATATGGGAAAATATTGTATCAATTTTATAATTTGAATTTATAAGATAAAATTAAATTAGATATGATATTATAAATTTTAAGATAAATTTAATCTATCCCTTGGCTCATAAAAGGAAGACAAAAGCCCTAATCTATATATATATATATATATGATAGAGGAGGATGCGTCCTTATGAGAGAGTCAAAAAAGTCCTGACAGTAAAACTCATCGAGAGCCATAGAAAAACCCTAGAGAAGACTAGTTCGACATTTAGAAAACGGCTGGGTGTTTCTAGTTTTAGTATGCCATTTGAGTTGAAAGCTGCTTGTGTGGATATCAGTAGAGGGAGCAGATCTACGTTATCAGCTCTTGAGATCCAATTTTGCAAAGACAACACGTGAGGAGCTCAAAATTAAAAAGGGACTTTTTTTATCTACCTTAACTTAAATGAGTTTGTTCAGTTCACATCAGGATAGAAATTTAAAATTTTAATCTTCTATTGCATCTCACTATCCAACAACTACCTGGGAGATAGAGATATAAAATGAAGCAGTAGCTACCATATCTATTTCCTTAGGTATGTGTTATGGTTGTTGCTAAACTTTGGGCCAAAATTCCATTAAAAGAGGGGAGAACTATAGCATCTAGAGTTTTAATCTTGAATTATTACTAAGTAAAGAAAAAAATAGTTAAAATAATCAGTAATTAATTTAATCATGTTTTGGGTTGTTAATTGATGTTTTAGATTAGTAGATAGTGTAACATTCCTAAAACTTCAAATTTGGAAAAGTGGATTAATTAAGGGATAAATTAGTTAAAATGTGATTAATTTATTTAATTATGTTTTGGATGGCTAATTGAATTTTTGAGTCATATTTGGCTCTAAATTGAGATAGAATGAAAGTCGGATCAAGTCGGGAGGTATCGGGGAGTAAAATCAACTTGTTACTCACTGCGTCGTGAGTCGCGGCTTGTGTGGTATGCGCTGCGGCGCACGGCACAGCAAGCAACTTAAAATTTCAAGAATCATTAGAAATTGACAGATTTTGGGGTGGAAGACCTAGAGCACAAAAGGGGCAACTTTGGGAACTATTAGGGCATCAATTTAGAAGGATTTTGAAGATAATTTGAGCCTTCAAACTCTTGGGCAAGTTTCCTACCCTTCTCCTTTACCTTTTCATCTCATTTTTCATGAAATTTGGAAGAGAGAGAATTTGGTCCAATTGGATTAAGCCACGAGTCAATGTTTTGAAGGTTTCTATTGACTCTAAAGGTTTAATTTAGGTTTATTAATCTTGAATATGTGGTAATAGGAAGCTACTTTCTTGTTTGGTGAATTTTAGATCAAGCCCAACTTGATCATGGGATTTTGAAGTATGATAAGTTGAGATATTGAGTTTTATGTTATGATAGAGTTAGAAGGAGACTTGAAGGAATGATGTGAACAAATTATAATCTTAACAACCCTCTTTGTTGAGAATATGAGTGAGAAGTAGAAGAATTGGGAGGCTATTAGTAGTTAATAGTGCTTGTGTTAATTGAAAATTAACATATAATACTTGTTGTTGTAAATTGTAGTGTGGGAAGACTTACCTTGACACAAGAAGAGAATTAGTACCACGAGCAATCCTTTTAGTAACAAAAGGGTTGAGGTAACTAAATAATTTTCATTATTTATTACCTTGTATAAGTTATTCTCAAGTTCTTTTCTATGATTTGTTGAGTATATATGCATAAATTCTTTAAAGGCTAACTATTTTAGAAAAAGTGGAGTATTGGTTTGTAAAATTCTATATTTTTGAAGTAAATGGTAAGATTTTGTTATATTTGTTTGGAAAATTGTTTATGCATGGTCAAGTGAAGATATGTAGTGAAATGTGGCATATTAAAGGGTAGGAGGTCACCGTAGTGGAGATAGTGAAGATTAAGTCCATATGGTATTGCTGGCACCTCAAGACACCAGGTGCAGTACTTACTTTCCTTAGTGCTCGAAATGGGTGCAGTGTTGGAGACTTACTCTCCTTAGTACCTAAAAGGGTGCGGAGTTGGAGACTATGCTCCTTAGCATCCATATGATGCAGTGTTGGAGTAACGACACCCCAATTACTTGTAATAGGGGAAAACAATAGTCTAGAAATGGTTTAGGACACCTTGGCTGGGTAGTCCTACCATGGATGGTGAGCTTAGGGACCATACATGTGGTTTGGTTCTGTGAAATAACCTACTAGTTTAGTTGGGAGTATTGGAGGACCGGATAGTTAGAGATCATGCATGTAAATTTATGGTGATATTATATGATATGATTATGTTACTTATTTTAATGCTTGTGTATAACTTGGCTTATTAATCAATAATATAGATTATCTTAGTTATTGAGATTCTTATCTTACCTTGTGGTTACCATTTTACAGGTTCTACAGCTGAGACTGAGCGAGGGAAGGAATCGGACAATGATTTGTAGATTTGCTACATCAAATAGTAATGCCCGATTTTAGTTTGAGTGGTGTACATAAACTTATTATATGATATTATATGTTGCCAACTAGGAATGCATATCATTTTGATTGGTTGTACTTGTTTCATACTATGTTGTTGTGTATTTTAGCCCAATATTGTGTATGATGTGAATATGTGGGAATTTTTGTAATGATAGGCTAAAATACTAATACAAGTATAAGGAATGTTTTATCTATGTGGTGACAAGGTATATGTAATGTATTATGTGGCAATAGAGGCCAAATAACATATATGATGTTGATTTGGTATTTTGGCCATATTAGGCAAAATAGCCATTGAGTGGCCAAATTTTGTATTTGGTATGTTTTTGTGTGTTTTATTGGTCACTCAAGTGTATTTTGGTCCATTGAACTTGGTTCAAGCCTCACAATGGGTTAATGCTATAAGTTATGAGTTTTGGGCACTTGGATGGTTGAAAATTTTCTTTAAAAACTGACTTTTTCATCCTAGTATTTAAAATTCTCATATAATGTCAGATCGTAACGAAACTTGTACAATTAGTTAGCTTATTGAATAAGCTTCGCGTGGGTGCTTGAATCACTCTAATCAGACATTGAATGTGAAAATGGCGTGCATTCGAAGTTTGTCCTGAAAAGTTATCATGACAACATGCTGTCATGGATACGTGCGCTGCAGCGCATTTCGCGCAAGCCGTGGTGCATGGTACAGTAAGAAAACTTGGCTTTCTGTGCCACATGCCACAGCACGTGAACCACGAGCCATGGTGCATGGACCAAAACACTCAAAAATAACATTTTTGGCCCTGTTTTGAAGTGGTTCGATTCCCAAAACTTTTCCATGCTTCCAATACCTTTATAAATCATTAAGTTTGAGCTCAAACTATCAATTTAAAGGGTTTTTATGGGATTTCAATTATTCTACAAGATTATTAGTTTTAACCCTTATATGGATAATGTGGGCTTAAGAGCAAATTTTTGCTCTTAATTATGATTGTTTGTTGTGATTGTGTGGTGAATTTTGATAATATCAAGGTGGACATTATAGATAGCTCTAAAATCGAGTAGGGTTAATGTAGGGTCAAATCAAAGACAAGACAATATGATACAAGTGTGTTTAGGCTCACTGTGTATTATATTGCGGCTTAAATACATTATGCTGTAGCGTAGTGCTTGGAGTTTGCAATATAACTTGCATGAATTAGCTTGAAATTTCAAATGTAAACTTGGTGAAAATGACAAGCATTAAGGGAGATCATGGGCAAGTGAGCCAAGGCTTCAATTGGTTAAGATTAGAAGCTAATTTTGGGTTCTCAATCATCCAAGTAAGCTTGCTAGCTCCCTCTTCTCCTTCTCTAAGTCATTTTTAAAAGGGATGGGAGATTTAGAGATTTTGGGTTTTGAGTTGGGGAAGATTGTACATAACCCTAAGGATTATATGTGATGTTTAACCTTAGTTTAAGCTTCTTTATGTTGAATAATTGTTAAATTGAAACTATAATGTTTAGGCTTTGGGTTATAAACAAACCTTAAAGGTGTTGTTTTGCGATGTGTTAGAGAATGGGATAGCTCTTACAATGCTATATGAAATTGTTGAGGGTTAATTTGAGCTATGACTAGCCTAACGATAAAATTTAGGGGTTATGAGTAACTAAATTAAGTTAAATATAGTTAAAAAATTTAAAGTCCCCCATATAATCTAGACTTTACCATTTCACAAACACAATATCATACAATAACAATACAACATCAGAGTAATAGCCCTTAATTTATTGTCAAAATATGGGATCTTAATTTCGTAAAAAATAGATTCAAATAAAAGGGCTAATGGAAGTGCAATCATAATTTAATGACTTAATGAAATGTAAATATTTTTTTAAAAAACATATCATGCGCTGCGGCATGTGGTACAAAGCAACCTGCTTTGTTTCACCCTTTGCCATGCTCGCATCATGACACACAATGCATCATGGTGTATATGACAGCAATTTTTCTTTTAAATGAAAATTCACATGACAAACTTTTGCCGAGCGCCAATTTCACATCTGATGTTTAGTTGGAGTAATTCAAGTGCCCACACAAAGTTTTCAACATACTCTATCTAATGAGATAAGTTTACATACAATTTAATAGGCTGATCTAAAATTGGACACCTTTATGCAAAAAATTATTTTTCTTTCAAAACTTAGACCTTAAGTGTTCAATTCTCATTTCTTGTCTCATTAGACTACTTTAGACCTTGAACCAAGTCCATTAAGAATTAATGCACCTAATTAACGTAATAAATCCCACCTATAATGTTAAATACTCACTTTGACCTCTGAATGCCACATTACACACTCGTGACAATTACATAAACACATATACTTGTTTTACTTTCAATCACCTGACTTCCACATATGGAGCTAAGCCTCACCATAGGGTCGGGAATAATAAATATTCTTGTCTCACACAAATGAGGCCATGCCTTACCATTTAGTCAAGATCCTCACATATACACCCATTTTCACAACACATTCACATTCAATATAAGTGGAACATGTTCTACGACATAATATAAACTTGCTTAGATATCACCTAGGTTTATCCATATATCCACCACTATGATACACTCGGCAAGATGCTTACAAACATATAAGCAAGTTCTCAATAACAAAATCACATATTCATATTCACATACACTTATGCATCCTAGTCAGTAAACTCAAATTTCTAACCACAACTTTATACATTCATTATACATAATGATAGTCATACCACTGCCAAGTAAGGCTACCCTTTCCTCACTTCTTTTCTTGACTTTCTTGATCTTTCTTCACCTATGTACAAAGGTAACAGAGTAAGACATACATCCCAATAACTTGGATAAACCCCAAATACCAATTAGCAAGTAAAATCACAAACAAGAGATAAAGTAGCATGTATCTTAATAAAAATAATATAATATGCATATTCACAAATTCATACTCATCTATCCATCATGCTCATGCTCATGTATCCTCGGTTCCTCTAGCGAAGCAAGCTCTATGCCTGAACTAGGATTTCCAGCCTTACATGAAACAAGCCTACCAAACCACTATCTTAGTCCAGGGATCATCAGTATAGGTAGTCTCCTGAGTCCCACCTAGTAAAGCATTCTCAATGCTTAGACTGTTAGGACTTCCTAGCCTTACCAGAGTAGGATGATGACCCACTACCCTAGTTTAGGGTACACTCGTGGATCATTCCCCTAGGTCCTTCCTAGGGGAGTGAGCTCTACGCTCAAGACTTTTAGGATCTCTTAGGTCCTTCCTAGCAAAGTAAACTACATGCTCAAGACTTTTAAGACTTTTTACCCTTACACTACTCTAATTAAGGGTATACTCGCGGATGCAAATGCACATATCTAACATTGCACCTCAATAGGTACTAAAGAGATAATCTCTAACATCACACCTCAAAAGACACTAAGGAGATAAAATCTCTAATATCACACCCTATTGGGAACTAAGGAGAATAATGCCATATGGTCTTTTTTTACATCTCCATATAGGTGAACTTCTACCTTTATGATCATGCTTTTTGAGCTAATCATAGGTTCTCAATTACCACTATATACATAT
Organism: Prosopis cineraria; assembly: GCF_029017545.1. NCBI lineage: Eukaryota > Viridiplantae > Streptophyta > Magnoliopsida > Fabales > Fabaceae > Prosopis > Prosopis cineraria. The sequence continues at coordinate 7,351,966 of NW_026555336.1, read as the reverse complement.
GTACATATATAATACTATCACATGATTCTTTTCTTATTGTTTAGGTCAAAACTCACTTTCATGCAATAACACAAATCATGCTCAGTTTAAAATAGTTTCATGCATTAATTAGCCTACTCACATATATTTATAATAAATAATCAAACAGAGAAAGTTATTCAATTATCTCAACCCTTCCGTTACTAGAAAGGTTACGCATAATACTTTCTCAATCACTACTCGCCTTTACCAAATTTCCTTCTCACCATATGCGAAGATTATTCCAATCTACACATAATTGGCATTATTGATCAATTGGGTCAATTGACCAAAAACACTAAATTGCTACTTACAGCTATACTTAACCATTCATTACTCTCCACTTAGTCCATTTAAGTCAATTATTACCTAAATTACCACTTTACATCACCTTAATTGATCTTATTCCGCTCAAACATGATTTTCATCCTCAATTTCCATTGAATTAAGGCCAAATTGAGCTTACAAGTTCAATACTCTATTGTTCACCACTAAACCAATTATAAAAGTTTAATTTAACTCTCGAGAACCTTTTTATTACTATAGGGTAAGAAACAAACCTTTAAAATTCATCGATTCAATTTCTCTACAACTCATACTAAGAGAAATTATAGTAGAATCAGAGGTAAGGGTTGTACGAAGCTCACTTAAAAAGTTACCAATCAGAAATGCCTTTTTTGAAAAAGCTTTCCTTAACTAAGCCTTTGCTTCCTCTCTTCTCCCTTTCATGTTTTTTAATTTTTCCTTTCTAAAACTCAAGCCAAATCATGACTTATCAGGTCATTTTTTGGTAGATGCTCTAAGGTATAGGCAGTATTAGCTATGGTACATAGCAAGTAAGGAAAATCCTCATCGCGCGCACATGCTTTGCCTTAAAATACGGTTATTTCACTTGTACCTGTCCATTTAACATCCCAATAAGTCAAAATATCAAACAACTATCCAAACTTCCAATCATTTACCAAATTACTAATTCACTCCTGATTAATAGCTAATCACATGATTAAAAAATCATGATATTACAATTCTCCCATCCTTTTAAGAATTTTATCCCCAAAATTCAAAAAATATCTAAACACATACCTATGAAAATATATAGGGATACTGTTGCCTTATTCTATCCTCTATCTCACAAGTAGCGTTACTAGGAGCCATGCCCCATCAAAAAACTTTCACTAAATGTATAGTTTTATTCCTAAATTATTTATCCTTCATATCTATAATCCTCTCTGGCTCAACCTTATATGTTAGATTTTCCTAGAGTTCAACCTCTTCTAGTTCTATCACATGTGAGGTGCCTATTTGATACTACTTAAATTGAGATATGTGAAACACATTGTGCATACTACACAATTGCGGTGGCAAAGTGATTATGTAGGCAACTGGTCAAATTCTTTCTAGAATTTCAAAAGGAATGATGAATCAAGGAGTCAACTTCCTGGCTCTAATTGATCTCTCGATTCCTGTCATTGGTATAACCCTTAGAAACACATTATCTCTTAGCAGGAATTCTAACAATCTTCTATTCATATCAACGTAACTATTTTGCCTGCTCTGAGTCGTTAATATCTTCTTCCTAATCAATTCAATCTGTTGAGTCGTTTGGGCCACAATATGTGGTGCTAACATGCTCTTCTTACTCAATTCTATCCAACACAGAGGCAATCTCCATTTCTTCCCATACAACACCTCATACGGTGCCATCTAAATGCTGGAGTTGTAACTAATGTTGTAAGCAAACTCAGCCAAGGGAAGATGATTGTCCTAACCACCCTTCAACTCCAATACATAGGCTCTCAACATATCCTAAAGTCTATATAGTCCATTTCGTCTATCCATTCATCTATAGATGATACGCTATAATGAATGTCAACTCAGCACCAATGGCTTGTTGCAAGGCTCCCTAGAACCTGGATGTAAACCTTAAATCTCTATTAGACACAATATTCTTTAGCACTATATATCTCCTCACAACTTCTTGGATATAGATCTCTGTCAGTTTTTCTAGAGAATCAATGATCCAAATTGCAAGAAAATGGGTCGATTTCATGAGTCTATCGACTACAACCTAAGTGGCATCATGTTCTAACTGAATTCTCGGTATCCTAGTTATGAAATCTATGGATATACTACCCTATTTCTACTTAAAGATATCCAATGGTTGCAATATCCCTACTAGTGTTTGATGCTTTATCTTAACCTTTTAACAGGTTAAACACCTAGTCATAAACTTAGTCACGTCGCTCTTCATACTAGGCCATCAGTACAAAAATTTTGTCCAAGCAAAAAACAAACCTATCATTATTAAAACTAAAATTAATGGCCTAATTTTCTTTAATTTCTTCTCTGACTTTGAGGAGACACTCATCTTCTAGTTGTTTCATTCTCAATTCCTTCCAGAAATGATTACTAATCTTTATGGAATAAGCACTAACTAATGTCTTTAATGGCACATCCTGCTATGACTCAACAAAGAATTCCATTAATCTATATTCCTTTGCCATTAGACTTGCCACATGTAAAGTCTTTCAGCTCAGTACATCAATAACCACATTAGCATTACTCGGATGGTATTTCAATTCAAAATTATAATTCTTAAAAAGCTCCATCCACCACCTCTACCTCATATTTAGCTCTTTCTGATCTACTAGGTACTTCAAACTCTTATGGTCACTAAATACCTTGAATACCACACCATACAAATAATGGTACTAAATCTTCAGAGCAAACACCATGGCTACAAGCTCTAAGTCATAAGTAGGGTAATTCTCTTCATGTGGTTTTAACTATGAAGAAGCATATGCTACCACTCGACCTTCTTACATCAACATACATACAAGACCTCTCAATGATGCATCCATATATACCTCATAAGGCAACCTCAGATTAGGGATAATCAACTTTAGCGCTATAGTTAACTATTCTTTCAACCGCTGAAACGCTACTTCATACTGATCATCCTGAATGTAAGGTTGATTCTTTAAATTCAGCTTAGCTAAAGGAGAAGATATTTGGGAGAATCCCTAGATAAATCATTGATAATACCCATTTAATCACAAAAAACTATGTATCTCCGTGACTGAGCTGGGATGCTCCTACTTCAACACTGCATTAACTTTATGCAAATCCACAGAAATCTTATCTACAGACACCACATGTCTTAAAAATTAAACTTCTTTCAACCAAAACTCGCAGTTATTGACTTGGCATGCAATTTCCTATCTCTAAGAATCAGAAGCATTGTCCTCAAATGCTTCACATGTTGCTCCTTATCCTTAAAATAGATCAGGATGTCATCTGTAAAGACTATCATAAATAGATCCAAATACGGCCAGAAGATGCAGTTCATATAATCTATGAACATTGCAAGCACATTGGTCAAACCAAACAACATAACTAAGAATTTATAATTGCCATACCGAGTTATGAATGCTATCTTAAGTACATCTGCTGCACTAACTCTTAATTGATGGTAGCCTTACCTTAAATCTATCTTAAAAAAGACTAAGGCACTAGCTAATTGATCCAAAAGATCACTAATCCTTAGCAAAGGATATTTGTTCTTCCCAATGACCTTTTTCAATTGTCAGTAATCAATACAAAGGCATAAACTATCATCCTTCTTTCTTACAAATAGCATTGGTGATCCTTAAGGTGATATGCTTTTCTGATAAACACTTTGTCCAGTAAATCTTCAATCTGCTTCTTTAATTCTATTAATTCTAATGGCGATATCCAGTATGGGGCCTTTGATATTGGTTTAATTTTAGGAACTAAATCAATTGAGAATTCTACTTTCCTTTTAGGAGGTAATCTAATCTCTTCATCTAAAAATATCTCTACGAACTCAATCACTACCCCAATCTTGTCAATTCCACCATCAGGTAAAGAATACTGTATATGGATTACAATCATGCCACATCAACTTCTCAGCACTAACTATTGACAAGAACTTAGCTTGCTCAAAAGAATCTACTGCTACAGACCATATTAGTAGTGAAACTACCTTTCTAGCATAATCAAGGGGGAATTATTCATTGCTAGCTAATCCATATAAATAATTATATCTATTCCCTTTGTAAGAATACAAATTAGATTGATCTTAGAAACTCTATTCTTAAATTGAATCTCCATACCCTAACAAGCTTTACTAGTGATATTAAATGATCCAGAAGGCGTCGTTACTCTTATAAGCATGGATAACTCTTGCAACAACAATTTCAACCAATCCACACACTCCTTAGATACAAAGGAATTTGTGGCACCGGAATCAAATAAAGTCTTAACTTAGTGAGCACAAATAGAAATCATACCTTAGAATAAGTTCGGAGATGCTCTAGCCACTTCCTATGTAATTGCAAATACTCAGCCAAGAATCACAGACCTCCACTCAGTCCCCTTAATTTTGCCTCTGGGCACTGACTTACCAAGTTCCATAACTTGTCATACTTAAAGCAAGCCCAACATTTTTCTAGATGAGATTGGCTATAAATGTTGCACTGAGGCTAACTTCCAGTACTTAAGGTTGGTGCTGGAAAATTTGATGCTTGCCTTGAAGATTGTCGAAGCCTAATTCTCACATCCCCACTTCTCTGTGTTGATCCCTTTTATACTAATCGAGGCTGAGATCCTTTAACAAATATTTTTCTACCTGATGAACTAGAATTGCTAACATTATATCTAGGCTTCTTCAAAATTCCGCCTGTCAGACCCAAAGGGAATGGAAATCTCCTCATACTTTCTCACTTCCTTTCAATTTTTGCCTTTCTTCCTATTTAGCTGCTACTCTCAGCTTGTAACACATATCTCCATATGTTGTCACATCAAAACAGGGCAATCTATTGGCAATACTCAGGTCTCATCTTCTCTAACAGTCTCTCTGCCTTCTGCTTAGTGTCGTTGCTATGCTGGAGGTAGGTAGAATAAACAGATAGGTTATTAAGCTTTTGATTAACTCCTCTTCATCCATATCTCCCTACATAAATCATAAAATCCTTCTTCCTTTTTAATTCTAAATGAGAATGGGAAGTAGTGATCAAAGAACATCTTGAACTCTTCCCAAGTCAGACGAACACCACTAACAAGAATCTTACAGATTCCTACCATCTCTTCACAGCTCCAACTAGCTAAATAGTTGCCAGGATAACTTTCTACTCAAGGGTATACGTCATGACTTTAAAGATAGTCTCTAACTGTTCAATCCATAGCTCTGCTTCCCCCTCTCTCATATTGCCATCAAAAGTTGGCAGATTAAATCTAAAGAAAGTCTTCCAAGCACGATTAATTAATGGACTAGTGCCAGGAACATCTTGTTTGCTACCATAACCTTGAGATGGTCCAGGATAACTTTTTGCTATAGAAGAATAGAAGAAGAAATGATAATAATTAGGTTCTCAAAACTTAAAAAACTGGTACTGAAATGTAACCCTTCCCTATATCCACTAGATATTGGAAAGGGTTAACTTAATCACCACCACATATACCATATCATAAGGAATCACTTTGTTTGAAAAGCTTGGCCTAAGACTTATTTTGTAAAATCATCAAAATCATATGTTAAAGCAATACACAATGAAAATAAATCACATGTGTTCATATTAATCATTACAAGCATTTTTCACAAAGAAAACAAATTAGATTATGGGCCATGCACCGCAGTGGTTTTCATATGTGCCATAGCATATGTTATAGAGCAACATGCACTGATTTTCTCTTTACCATGTACTGTGATGTGGTGTGCAATGCATGGCAATGTACAAGCCCATTTTTGCTGTTGTCATTTGACAGTACAAATGATGAATTTTTGGCATGTGATGTTTTTACATATGACATTTGATTGGAATGATCTAATTGCCCACATGAAACTTAGCTCATAAGCTAACTAAGATAGGTTTGGACATGATCTAATGGTCTGATCAAAATTTATATACCCAGGGCACAAAAAGTCAATTTTTTTTAAAAAAATTTAATGCACCCAAGTGCTCAAATCGATCCCTTAGCTCATTAGATCATTTTAGGTCTTAATCAAGTTCAAAAGGACCTATTACGCCTGATTGACCACATTTCATCATATACACACACATATATCAAAATTTGGCTGTTCAACAACGCATTTCTATAATTATAAATTTTCACCACATAGCATAATAATGCACTCTAAGCACTACTATTTCAAAAAAATTTCACTTCATTTTACCATGGCATATTTATAACATATTCACAACTAAATTTTAGCCCATATTACTCATTTCATCCCATGTTTCACACATATGGAGTAGGATTTACACAAAATCACTATAATTCAAACAATCACAACTTAAAATCTGCATGCAAGTCCTATGGAAACTTATATATACAACATTCTCAAGGTTTAAGTTCATTACATTGACTCTAGAATCACCCAGCTTTAACACTCAAGCCAATCTTAACTTCTTTCTCTGCCTGGCTCACTACTCTGTCCTGTAAAAATGTAACCGTGGTGAGATAATAACCTTAATAATGAAATAACTCTACTATTGACTATCACATGCAACTATATGACAGTATAGCATAATATACCGTTAAACATGGTATATAACACATATTTTATTTTTTAAAATCGCATCAACATATCATTTGTCGTTTTACAATTTTGTACACCTTAATTAACCACTTTTTCACAACATATCTAACATATAGCATGATCACTT
>NW_026555336.1:5673223-5924529 GCF_029017545.1 Prosopis cineraria | reverse complement strand
TGGAAGTTGTGGTCTTCTTTCGTGTTGGTACTGAACTTTGCCAGTTGTTAGATCCACATCTGTCCAACGAAGCACCAATCTTTTCCAAACACAAGTCACTATTTTAATACTCCTTACATCTTAAATATGAATACTTTTAAAAAAATATTTTAAAATATTAAATTATAAGATACTTTTAAAAAAATTATTTTAAAATAATAATATTTTAAGTAGATTAAAATTTTATTAAATACATTATTTTAATTATACTTTCTCTATAATTAATTTTCATCACTTCTCTTTTTAATATATTAAATGATGAGTATTTTAAAGAATTTATATTTTTATTTAAAAGATAAAGTATTAAGTATATTTAGTAAATTTATTAATATAAATATTTTATTTAAAAATCTTATAGTTTGAAATGGAGGAGTGGTGTGTTTGTTACTATGATGACATCTGAGTCATTTAACAAGTAATTTAGTTGGTTTGAATTTTGTTTTAAATTATCAAGTAAAATTAATGTCGATGATAAGGTTTCTCGTTACTTAAATAAATAATTGAGAGTTTAAATTCTAACTTTTTTACATGTAGTTAGTTGAGAGCAGTCTACAATATGCTTTCAATATCTCATGGTACAAAAAATTTTTATATGGATCCAATATATCATGTCATTTATAAAATATTCAATAAAATATGTCACACATCAGATAATTATAAATATAAATTGATTATACTATTGATGATAATAGAGACAAATATAAGAAATTAAACAAATACTCTATTATAAAAATAAAATCATTAAAAGTAATTATAATAGATTTTTGGTTGGTTAAAATAGTGTAATTTTATTGGGTAGAATTACTTATTTATTTATGACTTCATAGTGACAATTATCATCATTTTGGATTTTTCATTTAATAATAGAAAATTTATTTTAAATATAAATGTTAAATTACATGAGTCCCCTTAATTCATTCTGAAGACCAACGGTGCGAATTGACGATGAACATTGGGCTCATAATTATGATAGGAATGGAATGTGATTTCCAATTCTAATGCTTTGTACTTGCAACTTACTCTTCACATCTTTTTGGGCTCAACAATTTACAAAATGGGTAAACCAAACCAAGTGATTTTCATGCCTTGTAGTCAATTTATTAAATCAGATATGCTAATGGTGATGGTGAATTATAAATATTTCCCTTAATAATATGAATATTGATTCATTCCACTTATCTCAACTTTTAGAAGAATTAAAAAATAACCTATAATATTATCATATTTTTATAGTTAGATACTCTGTCCTAATATGTTCCAAAATTGAGTAATTATTTTCTTTATTTTAGTCCACGTTAGTACAAATTTACAATCCTGGCCAGGCTAGTGGATAAAATAATATGATTTTTTCCCTGAATTCTTCTATGATTCTATGTCAAAATGCTAAAGAATAAAATAAAAATATGTCAGTGTGTATGTAGAGCTTAAAATTACATAAACTTTTGGCCTATTCTTAAAAGATGTGCAAAATAATTTTCAAAATAAAAAATTAAGTTAGTTTAAATTTAATTTGTTTAACTGGAATTCTTTGCACTAACCTCAAGATACATACTGTTAGTTTTAGTTAGATTCACGCTTTCATTTTTATTTGTCCACATTTAAAATAACACTAATATTTTATTTTCATGTGTACACATTTGGTATGATATTTAAATTAATAGAAAGTGCTTCAATAAAAATATAAAATTTTAAACTAAAATGTGTGTAAAAATAACATGAATTATAAAATTTGTAATAAAATTAAAATTTATTTAACTTACCCCTTTTTTTCTTAATTATATAGGAATTTTCTTCTAAAATTAAAATAATAATAAAACCATAGTTTTTAATCTCTAGATGTCAAATGGTTTGTTGAAACTTTTCATATCTAGATTGCGACTTTTCAAACGATTTTATCATAATTTTTTTTTTTGTCTGAGACATTGAATTGATTATTGGGGACATGTCGTGAATAAGTAAACCTGAGAAATCAGTATAGATCTGGAAATTTAATTCTTCACCACGAACATTAAAAAGAAATTCAATTAAATCAGTTGGAATTCAGAACTTCGGATAACCAAAAAAAAATATTATTTTTTATTTAATATAAAAATATATACAATAAATTTATAATTCTCAATATTTAAGACTCTTGTAAACTCTAACAAAATTTGTTTTACTCTTTTCTCTTTTTCTCTTCTTGATATGATATTTTTTGCAAATCCAAGCGTGATGTTGAATGCACAAATGTTTGGGCCATGAAAGAGAGAGAGAAGGGAATATTGTAACATCTATAACACTCAACAAAGATAAAAAATAATCATATAATTGAAATTAATTACAATACATGAAATATTTTTTTGTTTTGACATTTCAAGGACACCAATTGATGCCATCACACATAATTGAAAGCAATAATTAATGGGGAAATTAAATTCATCTCTTGTTATTTTCAAGGAAACCGCCTTAAAATTAGATATATGCATCCACACATACATGCATGCATGTTATGTATAAGCGCGTGTGCGCATAACACTGCTTTCAATTTTATTTTATTTATTTTTTATAAAGTTAAACCTCTCTTAATCAAATTACTAAATATATAAGGGTTAAAATTCAAACTCTTCATTTATTTAAGTAATGAGCTTCTACTATTCATGTTAATTTTTGTCGGTGGAAGAGTTTTTTTTTTTTTTTGTCTTTAATGTCACCCCCCCCCTTCCTCTACCTTTCATTTGGATTATTGGAATAAAATTTGGGGTGGATCAAATTCAATGTTATGTAGAACCATAATTAAAATAATAAATAATTGAAAAATAAATTTTAAGATTTCTTTTTCCTTTTTTGGCAAAAAGGAAGGTATCAATCAATATCTTATTAATTATTAGACGGTGCATTATTTTATATTTCTTCACATACGTTAAACTTGCGAATAATCAGCCTCCCTTACGCAAAATTGTATTTCATGAAAAGTTTTAAAAGCAAAATATGAGATTTACTATAAGCAAATTACTGTGTTATTTAAAAAATTAAATCATTAAAAGTATATTATACATATTTTTTCAAAGTCAAACATATCGAAGTATGCGTTTAGTGGATTAGGGAACCTCAATTGCTTAATCTTGAAGGCATGTGATGAGACAACACCAGTGCAGGCAATATATATATATATATATATATATGATGTATACATTTATTTCAATAATAAGTTGATATTAGACAAAATCCAAGGGATACACCCAATTCATTGACTTTACGTTATATGATGCATTATATTATTGATTTATAGAAAATGCTATGCATAGCATCTCGGAAGATGTTTCTCACTTCTTCTTATTCATCTTGAAATAATTATCCATTGAAAAAAATATTTTACTATAAATTGAGTTGAATCAGAACCTTTTTATAGTTTCACACTATATATAAATATATGTGCATATAATATAAAGAATCCACTCTAATTTTTAAAATAAGAAGGTTTAATTTTAGAAGTGGGGAAGATTAGAATGTTTCTCTCTCTCTCTCTCGCCATGGACATAAAAACATGTATTTTTTTATTGGATCAAGGAAGATTAATTAAATCTTATTAATAACAAATGTTGATCTGGTCTCATAATTACATGCAACAGTGTATGTTGGGTTGCAAATCCTGGTAAGATCCCACCAACTGTGTTTGTTTTGCCCACTTTTGCCCAGATTTGGTTCCAAAAAAGCCTTTCATTTTCTCTCTTTTCTAATTAATACATGTTTAATCATCAACTAGTTAATTACGAGTATTTTGTTCGCTAAAAAAAGTGACAATCGCATTTAGGGTCCTTAAAAGCCAAATATTACACTGCAAATACTTTCAATTCTAAAATTATTATACAGACCCAAGGATTTTCTTTGCAAATAAGATTTTCGCTGAAAAAATAAAAATACCCCTAATTTTTAAATATATGTTGCATATTTAGTGCCAAATGTTCACTTATTTATCAATAGATGTTCACATATTTCTCGTATCATAAATGCACATACTCACAATTATAAGTTCACATATTCACACAACATGATGTTCACATATTTACAACTATATATTCATACATAAGTTCAAGTTCACAAGTAGTGAATATGTGAATTTTTGTTGTAAATATGTGAACTTATACTTATAAATTAGTGAACATCTGGTAATAAATATGTGAACAAATGCTTGTGCCAAAGACATTTTCATCTTTTCAGCAAAAATCTTATTTACAAAGAGAGCCTTTGGGCTTTGACAATTATTTAAAATTTAAAGGGCTTGCAATGTAATTATTTTGCTTCTGAGGGTCTTAAGTGTAATTCTCCCAAAAAAAATTATGCCAACTCACCCTAAATTTAGTGGCCCTAATTTAGTGGCACTAGGGCCATCCACATCTAATAATGCACTTTTCACTAATTCACACTACTATTCTTTTCCAAGCATTTAGATTTTTCAATTAACACCCTTAATTAATTACATTTTTAACATTAATAAATTAAATTTATTGTTTGTTGTTATTGGACTCCAGCTAGTCTTTTATTGAGTAATGATAACATTTAATATCGCCATATAATTATTATTATACTAAGAATATATTTAGTTGAGGGGTTGGAGAGGAGGACAGAGGAGTATCCCCTCCCATCATTTGATTAAGAAATTTTAGAAGGGAGGGGAGTTAAAATAACCACTCTCCTCTCCTCATATTTCTCCCCTCCAAAAAACCCTCCCCTTAAGGGGAGTTAATTTTTTTTGACTATTTTAGCCTTATCTATTTTTAATATTTGAAGTATGCCGATAGCTAAAAAAAACTCTCATTCATATCAGATTGTGCTTCACTCTTAAACCTTGACTTACCTCATTGGATTTTTTTAAAAAAATTACATTTCATCATATTTTATTATATATTCAGTTATTTATTTTTTTAAAAAAGTATTATCATTATAATTATTGGTTCAATTTTTTTTTTCACATATTGACAATATGATAGGATGAAGTGAATTTTAAAAAAATCATGCAATCTAAATTGAGGTGTAAAATTATTTTCTACAAGAAAAATTTAAAAAAATTAAATGAATGTATAGGGACATAATAGTAATTAGTTATTACCTCACCTTCTCTCTCCTCCTAAACTAAACAAAGACTTATTAAAATCTCCTCCCCTTTGTTGGATAGGCTAGAACATAAGTAGGGTGAACTGGGTGATAATTAATTTTTCTAGAAAACTTAAAAGAGAGGAAGATAGATATAAGGAATTAAGAGATTTATTCTAGTTTAACCTAAATCTTGGCCTACGTTCAGTACTCAAGATCACCTTGAGAATTTCAACTATAATTACAAGTTTAAGTGAGTGCTTACAATCTCAATACAACTCACAAGACTTGATTAGTCTTGTATTAATAATCCAACTTTACTACAACTAGTAAGTTGTTACAACTCACTTGAAAAATTTCTTTTCAAGTTTTCAATTTGTTTATAAAGTAAATATCTCTTAAAGATAAATTATTTGAAAGAGTAAATTGAGTACAAATGAAAGCTTAAAACTTATGAAAATTTTTTCACCAAATTTATCAAAAATGATAAATGGATGAATGCAAGACTTTGATATATAATTTGAAAGCTTTTAAGAATATTCAAATGATGAATAGTTCACTCAAAAATTAGAATTCTTATTCTAGACTTATATAGTTTCAGTCGTTGATAGACTGTTCGAATAATAATGTTGCTGCTAGTGATATTTTTTGTGTGCAACTCTGAGATTCACGCGTGAAATGGAGCTAGGCAAGTTCCAGTCAAGCATATGTGACAATTCAAGCATGAACAGCAAGGTGACTCACGTGTGTTTTTTAAGATAAAGAGATGCAAACCATTCTGTATGATAAAATAGGCATGTTACCCTCAAGCTGTCATGTGTGAATTGTCTAACAGAATGCCAAAGCCAATATAGGTGACAAATCACCAGTGGGACCAACTAACTATCACGCACGAAATGGTTGGTTACAAAACCCAAACCATTCTGAATGAAAAATCACGCATGGAATACTTTTACTCACACACAAAAATGGTTAGTTATAAAACCAAACCATTCTGTTGGACATATCACGTGTGGAACCAATGTACATTCAAGTGTGGATTGCATGATTAAAAAGGCTTAGATCAATAAGTGACAAATCACACAAGTGTACAGTATGAAACAGGCTTGAAATGGCTTAACACTCACTTAAGCTAAATGTTTTCAAGAAACTCAATGACAAAACACGTATGAAAACTTTTTCTTTCAGGCATGAAACAACACTACACAAAATGCAATGGAATATAAGGTGATAATTCAAACGTGTGTACATAAGAGTATCTTGCATGAATTGAAGCACAGAAACTTCATCAAGACAATATATAAACAAAGGTGATAACATGTGGACCACTATTGATTTAGGCATGAAAGTCAGCCAGTATGCCTAAAGTAACAAATCACATGTGAACCATTACAGTGAAAAGCTCAACTTTTATAATCCAATTCAAGAGAGAATGACATTACATCAAGCTTGAATTGACTCAGAAAAGTCCTAATATGCATAAATAAGACTTGTGAGTCTAAGATGATGCATTCATTTTAAATTTAATAACATGTGATTAAGCTCTTGTAATTTTTACACTGAATTTAAAAGAAATAAATAATTTATCGTATAAATCTTTTTCTTTTCTTGATTCTTCATGCTCTTGAAAGTTTTGTTTCATCCATGAATCTTTATGTATCTACACACATAATACACAAATCTTCTCTTAATTTTGTAATCATCAAAATATATGATTCAACACCCTCCCCTCTCCTCCAACAAAATCAAACAAGGTAATATTAAAACTCTTCCCTCCCCTCTCCTTCCCTCCTATTGAACTAAACACACCTTAAGGTGTGGCTAAGTTTTTTTACCCTCTTATTATAATTTTTAATTTAATAAGAAATTTATGAGCTTACACATTTCATGTGTATACACTTTCTCTACTCCTAAATATAAGGTCCATTTGATAATTTTGGTTTGGTCCTAAGTATAATGTCTTTTTCTCATTTGTTTGATGTCTCATGTTAATTTTTTTCCTTAATACCTTCATTTATTGAGGCATTTTTATCTAAATGCATTAAATTTTAAGGGATATTAAAATTTTCAATCTCTCAAATTTGTCGAGGTTATTATTTGGTCTCTCAACTTTATTTTTTTATCAATTTTAGTCATTTACATTTTCTTAAATTAACATGTTAGTCATTTAAGTTTTGAAATGCAAATTTACTCTCAAATTAATCTAATGTGTAAAGTGTGTTGATAACTTGACATGTATTTAGTTAAATGAGAACAAATTAATCTCAAGTGAGCTTAATTTTTATCAAATTAAACACTTATGCTGTGTTTTAATTTTTTTTAATTCTTGAGTTTGTTATTTTCTTACCTAAATAATTATATTTTTTTTATTAACCTACATAGCGCTGCCCCTCAATATTCCATTATCCCATGCTAGCAAATCTTATTAGTTTTACCTTCTATTTAAACAATAAGGACCAAATAGATAACTGAAAATAATTTAAAAAATAAATTGATAAAAATTAAACTTGAGGATTCAAATCAATGATAATTGAAGCAAACTTGAGAGGACTAAAAGTTTTATTATCTCAAATTTTAATCATTAAATGGAAATGATATTTTTAGAAAAGTGTCACAAATTCTTTACATATTAATTACAAATAACCCACTTACCTACTGTTTTTGGTCTCTGCAAATTAGTTAAGAGGAGCTTGTATTTAAAGATTAGAAGGATGGTGTGTTTATGTATATATGTGTATTGATATCATGTGATAATATTTTTATATATTACAAGAATAAGTTGGGTTAATATACATTTTTGAATTATTTCACAAAAAATACTAGATATCTTAAACTATCTATTAGAGTAATATTGCCTTTCAAGTGTCGAAATCATTACAATGTTTCCCTCTAACTGAGGTACGTTGACATTGATAGTTAATTTTAGATTAGTTTTTGGTTAAAGACCATTTTATATCATAAAATATTTATAGAAGATTAACTCTAATCATAAATTTTTATAATGTGGAACACTTGACACCCCTTTTTTTTTTCTTAAAACATGATTTACCAACTAGGTATTCATTAATACATACCAACATACATTTTTAACTGATAGCTACCTAATTGGCAAGTCTTGTGACACCCTAAATGTATCATGAATACTTTAGAAGCCAAAATGCTCTTTACTCTTTAGCTCAGTCAATATGAAATTAACAATATTGTCAATATTTGTTAATCAAAAGGCAACATTACAATAATTTTGATACTTGATTAGTGACGTTGCTTCAATAAATAGTTTAAAATACTAGGTACACTTTTTCAAGAGCAAAAATGCCTTTAGATGTATTAGTGTATAATTTTTAATGTGAAAGTAATTTCATGCTATTGAAAAAATTTAATCTATTAGCTTCTTCAATTAAGTTTGGATGAAAAAATTTTACAAAATATAAAGGTCTCTCTCTGTAGTAAGGGACCTTTGCTGCTCCACCTAATGAGTGTTTAGGCATCATGGTGCTTTGGTTTCTTGACACATTTCTCTCTAATGTAGGTGTGCCAGGAGGTCAGTTGGGTTGGGGGTTTGTGTTTAGGGCTTCAGGTCTTTCTTTTTTGTGCTTTTCTTGTTAGCTATTGTAGTTTTGTGGGGTGGGTTTTAGGGGTTTGCGGTTTAAATTTGTGAAGAAGGGATTAAAGGTGATAGCACAAAGGACAAGAGTTTGATAGCTAGATGGAGAATTAAATCTTAAGTATTTCCTTGACACTCCCTAGATTGAAGGTTCAATGACAGTAAGACTTTGGTCACAAGACAACACTTGTTCTCATAAATATCTTCTTTTTGATAATGGTAAATTTCCTTGTCTTGCTTCTTCTAATCTTGGTTGGTTGGTGGTGAATTCTGTTTGCGCTTCACAGTTATGGTAGTTTTGTGTGGGGGCAAGGTTGGTGGTTTTGGTCAAAGTCTTGTGAAGCCAACATGTTGCCAAGATTTTTGTTTGTGCTTCTTTCTATGCAGTGATGGTTGTGTGGAGGTGGTGGTTTTGTTCCCTTGGTAGCAGTTTGAAGTTCAAAAGAGATGGGACTAATGGGGTGGTTCTTTAAACCCCTCCTTATTTGTTGGCATGAGTGCTATCATTTCTTTGGCTTTCTCGCATTGACAACATGTTTGCTTCTTGTCTTTACCCTAGGGTTTGAGTTGGTTGTGTTGTTTTTTTGATGTGGGTTGTTTGGGGTTTTAGTTGTTTGGGCTTGGCCTTTTTGCTTATTGTGGTCTTTGTACACTTTAGTTTCAATGATAATATTTTTTTTTGAAAAAAAACTTTACAAATCCATCAATTCAAGTAGAAAGTAAATTAAAATTTCTCATTCATCATGGACAAAGCTTAATGTGTATGCCTCAATGCAATGTCAACTTGGACATACAAGGTGGGGGTTGTTTTATAATGAGAAAGGGCTATAGGTTTCTAGTTTTATGTGTGACTTGGGACGTTGTTCTTCCTTAGAAGTTGGACTATGGAGCATTTATCATGGTCTTAGAATTGCAAATGGACTGAACTTTAATAACCTAATTATGGAGAGTGACTTGACAACTATTTGTCAACAATTTCAATTGCATCTTAACTTAGGACAAACTAAATTTTGGTAGCTCAAATATGGTGTTAGCTTTCTTGAGAGTGATGTTAATATTGTGGTTAAGCATGTGTTTAGCGACGATAATAAATTTATAGATTGGCTTGTTGAGAAAAGTGTGAACCATGCTAATAACTATATTATTATTGAGATGCCTCTTGTGGAGATTATTTCTTTGCTATACTGAGATTCTGAGGGGGCTTTCGTCCCTCATCTTGTGTATTAGTGAATAATATTATGTGGGCTTAACCCCATTTTCTACCAAAAAGATTCTCATTCAAACTTCTACTTTATAAACTGGTTCGTAAACTTTGAAATATACAATATATTTAACTATTTTAGAAGGATTAAGAAAAGTAGTTAAACATAATTTGTATCATTAGAAGAATAGTAAAAATTATCAATACTTCTCAAGATTACTCTCCAATTACAATCAATCTATGTTGATTATCTTTAATTTTTTATTACATGATATTTTTTCTATAATTCAATTATATAAAAAAGAATTTAATGCTATTGAGTTTTTGTAAATTGTCCTACTTTTTGGATGAATACTAATGTTCTATATTTTACTAGGAGGGAATATATATCTATCTATCATCTATATAATTTATTGAGAGGAAATGGATGAGCACATTGACTTCGTTGTCGTTCTTTCTTCTTTTCTTTTATCCTTCATTTCTTTTTTGTATTTTGCTGAAAACAAATCGAATTATGTCCGTGCAAAAGTCAACAAGATTGCGTATTGGATAGATAAGAGCAGCTTCATTCTTCACCATAACTTTCACGCTAGGTGTCAAAAGCACCCATAAATAAATATATGTAATTATCTCAAACCATTTTTTAAGTTGTAACATTTTATGGAAAAGTGAGAGAGAGGTTTTAAAAAAATTAATTAATTTAATTTAAATTTTAAATATCAAGCTTTAAAATTTATAAATTCAGTTTTTAATTTTATAATCATGATAAATTTATAATTATTTTTTTAAATTTTAAAAGGGTTGAAGAATAAATAAATTTATTTTTTTCATTAAAATTTAGAACATAAATTATAAATTCATTATCAAAAAATTATAAAATTGAAAATTAAGCTTATAATTTTTAAAGTTTGATATTTAAAATTTAAATTAAATTATTTAATCATTTTCAAATCTCTATGTTATTCTCCAAACCTAAAATAGTTTTAGAACTAGTTAGCTCTCAAAATCTTAATTTTTTGCCCTTTAAAAAAAGTATAAATAAAATTTTTTTATAAAAAAAGTATAAATTCTAATATTGCAAACTACATCGGTTTGTTACTGTATATCTACAGTTTTTTAAAAGTATAATACCCCTTAAAAGATAATTCCACACTTAAAATCAAGAAAAAATTAATTATTTAATTCTTATAGTTTTGACTCAATTATAAATCAATCCTTAAACTTTACCTCTTGTAATTTAGTTCTTAAAGTTTCAACCTCTTAAATATCGATTCCTATATATTAAAAAATAAAATTATAAATATTAAAATTTTTTAAAAATTTTAATCTTTATAATATTTATAAAGATTAAATTTATTACTAACATCTTAAATTACAAAACTTTTTTAATCTTTATAAATATTATAAATATTAAAATGTTAAAATATTTTAATCTTTATAATTTTATTTTTTAAAATATAGGGACCAATATTTAGAAGTTAAAATTTCAGGAACTAAGTTGCAAAAAGTAAAGTTTAGGGATTGATTGATAACTGAGTCAAATTTTAAAGATTAAGTTATAATGAGTCAAAATTTAAAATTGAGTTATAATTAGGTCAAAACTATAAGGATTAAATGATTAATTTTTTTTAAAATCAAAATTAAAAGTAATTCACCCTCCACCGAAAAGAAAACTCACGGAGGAAAAAACTAATTAAAAAAAATCATAATCAATCAGGTCAGAATTTTTTTTTCAAAAAAAATCACCAAGATCAAATTTAAATTAGATTTAAAGAAAAAAGCAAAATCAACGTCGAATCAAAAGCAAAACAAGAAACTAAAATTGAACTATCAGAAATAAAATCAACACCAACAATGAAAAGTGTATCCCAACGAAAATCAAATACCATAGTAGATAAACAAAGCATCAATAAATTTTGATGAAGAAAATTAAGAAGAAATGATCAAGATAATACATTTTGAATAATAAATTATTCTTTATCATTTTAATATACACGTGCTACAAATTTTAAAATAATTTAAAAAGTGTTATAAAATAAAATAATTTTTTTATATTTGAGTATAATGATGATAAAAATTTCTAAAATCAAGCAAATTATGGTTCTTTTTATTTTCCAAACACTAAAGTTACGTAGGAATAAACTTATAATTGTTTATGTTTGATTATCAAAGTTTCGAGTTGGACATAAAAAAAATATCGCTATTTATGTTGTTATTGTTATTATTATTCATTGGTAATTACTTATACAATTATTTTTTATATATTCTAAACATTTCATTTGTTGAAAAAATATCATGTCAAATTGTCAATATTTATTTATTATTTAACTTTCTATTAATTTTATCCCATGTTTGGCTGGAAATAGAAGGAACGAGAGATTTTAATGAGTTGAATTAAAATTTCCTTCCCTTCCATTCCCCCTCTAATCAAATTGAGGGTTTGTGTTTGCACAGGTATAAAATTATTTATATCTAACTGATATTAAATAATTGAGATTTGACTCTGATAAATAATTAGCATTATATTATTAAAAATTATCTACTTTTTCTAAGTCTACCTTTATTTAATAAGATCTCAATTACAAATAAAGATGAAAATATCATTAATCATTTAAAAATAAGGATATTTTTGGAAAACCTTATTAATTACTCACAAAATACCAAAATGCCTTGTATTTTTTTTGCTAAAAAATGTTATATTTTAAAGCATGATATCTTCAAACAAGGCCTTATCATTTTGAATAGAGAAGTAATAAAGTAAGGAATTTAAATCTCTAAAGTTGAGATTCATGAGTTTTTGTAAAGGAAAATAACAATTATAAATCTTGTAAGCACATTAATGACAATTGAAGACTTCAAAATATGAAAAGGCTAAAATATAATTTTAGTTCTCTAACTTTATATAAAATTTTAATTTAGTCTTTTAATTTTGTAAAGTATTTTTTAGTCCTTTACCTTAATATTGTTACTTTCAAATGATTATTTTCTGTATCAATTATTATTATTTTAAAAAATTAAACTTATATGTTAATATTTAAAAATATTTTGTCAATATTTAAAAGTTCATTTTAAAAATTTGTTGGGATAAAACTAACAGTGTTAGGATTAAATGACTAAAAAGATATTGTGAAGGAATGAAATGAAGCATTCTGTAAAGTTAAAAAATTAAATATATATTTAATTATATAAATAACCAATAGAAGGCCATTAATAAATTTAAGAAAAGTTGGTTGTGAATTTAAGTAAGCTCATTTTTAAAATATATGAAAAGTCAATTGTAAATGGTTAGATAGTTTCATAAATATATACATTGTAACTTGCAAAAAACGATAACCACTTGTAAACTTTTAGAAAGCTATTTGCGAATCTATGAAAAAATTAATTGTGAATGAATATTTAAAAATATGAGAGAGTCCATAAATAATTAATTTATAATCAACACTATTCATATTAATTCATAGCTAAAGTTTCATATATTTATAAATGACATTTTTAAATTTGCAATTGATTGTCTCTAAATTTCAATTGATGTGTAAATTCATGAGAATATCTATTCATCCACAACTAAATTTTTATAAATTCATCAGTGACATTCCTAAAATTTGCAAGTATCTTTAAATTTATAATTGACAATACATAAATTTATTAAATTATCTATATATTCATAATTAATTTTTTATTTATTAGTACAAGTGATATTATTAAATTCATGAGTCACGTTTCATTTATTATTTTATAATAATTTATTTTTTAATTACTAATAAAGGCCACAATCCTTTCCATGACATTTCAATAATTTGAAGTCTTCAATTGTCATTAGTGCCTTAAAAAGTGTGTAATTTTCATTTTCCTTTTTTTAAATTTTTATTTTTTATCATTTTTTATAAAATATAAATCTTCTCTTTCTTTTTTTAAAATAAAAATTTCATAGAAATTTAAAGTTCTCACTTCTGAGAACTTAAATCCATGAACTTGATACTTTTTTTTTTTTATAAGCTAAACTTGATACTTTTTAAAAGGCGTGCATGATTGTATCTCTTCCAAGTGAACAAATATTTTACATGCAATAAAATTTAAGTTAGAATATATATAATATTTAACACCTTAAAGTTCTAGACCGAAGAAAAAACAGTAAAAAAATCCATTTTGGGCTGATGATATCCAGATTCTTATATTTTAGATATTGATCCATCAGCTTATTGAATTGAATGATATTAAACATACAATGCAATGGTTCACTTTTCCTGGGGAAAATGATATTTGAATCCCCATTGACATATTGATCTATTAAAATAATGATCCTCTTGTGATTGACAATTATAATATATTGTATCAACAACTTTTTCTTAAGAAATGGGGGACCAAAATGTTAATAATTTTCTTTTAAAGGAACCAATGACCCAAATGTCATTCACCCATTGTTTTCTAACCATGTAGCTTTTGAAAAATGGAGGAATATGGTGGTGGGTTTAGCTTTAGAAAGTGAAGCATTATAATCCATACAAAGAAAGAAAAAGAGACATGAAGTAGAAAAAAAGAATAGCATGCACACTGAAAGAACGACTTTTGAGCATATTTATTCTGAATTTTGGACTTGTTCATGATAATTTAATTTTTAAATTATAAATTCAGAAATGTTTGAAACTATAAACTCTTTTTGGTGTAATTTTTTTTCTCTTAACTTTTAAAAACAATACAATATAACTTTTATTATTAATAAAGTTAACTAAGATCATTGGTTGACGCATAAAATAACTAAAAAAATTATAAAAAATGATCAAGAAAGTATCAAAACTCATTAATTTTATCTAAAAATTTAATAATTTTTTAATTTTATTATACACACACTCTTTAATAATGTACTCCTTTAATCCCAATTTACCAAGCATTTTTTGATAAAATTACACATACATACCAATAAAATTATTAAATATAATTTACAATCATAATTTTTTTGTAAACTTTCAAGAATACTCTTTATTAATACAAGAGAGTAAAGAAAATTTATTTAAGAAGTGAAATAATGAGAGACAATATTGAAATAATCATCATTCATGAAGATATGAAACCTTATTTTTTTTTAATAACAGGTTTTATATTTTGAGATGTTAAATCACCTTTAAAAATATTTATAAAACAAATGGAAAGAGTATTTTCTCCCCTCCATACTTAATGAGGGGTGTGAAAAAAAGCTTATGATAAAAATTTAATAATATAACTAATAAAGATAATAAATTTTTTTATCTTATAAATAGTATCAATAATGCATTGACCCCGTATACAAGTTAAGGAAAAATGTAGGGCTGAGAGTTGAGAAAGATAGATCTATCAATTTTGAATTTAATAGGCGAAAAAAGAAAAAGAATTAGTGGAGTGAATGTTGATGTTGTTAGCATAATTTTTGGTGCTTTTGAGGGAAATAGTATTAATAGGTAGGTGAGGATTGCCGTGAATCATCATGCATCTCCCACCACTATATCTCTCCAACTCTCAAATCAAATCAAATCTAATTATTACTTTATATCTCTTCCCCCCCCATGCCATTCACATTTAAATGGCTGACTCGATACATCACTGCTATTATACTCCTGGGGTTAAATTTAAGGAAAAATCGCACAAAGGGCCCTCAAAAGTAAGAAATTTGCAGACAAGATCTAATAAAATTTGAAATTATTTTGAGGGCCCAAATATCTCATTTGGAATTATAATTTTCAGTAAAATGGTCAATTTGTCCCTTCCATAACCAGCTGCTAAATGACAACTTTCTTCTTCTTCCTCTCTTCTTCCTACCTCTTCCTTCTCTCTCTTCTTCTTCGACATTAATGCAATAATCAAATTCATCTTCCTTCCTATCATGATTCTCTATTCCCTCTCTCTTCCTTCTCAAGCTCACATTTGAAGCATTTTTGCTCAACAGTGTGAGTGGGTGATATACTTTTATCTAGATGACTATGGAGAGGACAATCAAGTGTGTTGATTTTGGCATGAAAGTTAATGCAATTATTGCACATTGTAAACCCATCATCGCTTTTTAACATCACTGCTTCTAAATAGCTTTATTTTATCAAAAGAGGACACATAGAGAGCTTGAGCTATATCAATTTTATCCAATCATAATGTACATGTTCATGTTCATTAAATAAAAACAAGTTATTATTTATGGACTTTTTATTATTTCTGATACAGATTGTTCTACAACAGATATACATGTTCTAGTGTAGATGTTATTTATGAAATTTATATTATTATTTATGGAATTTACATTGTGCAAACTTTGCAATTAACTTGTACAGATGTTTATGTGTAGAGTTGAGAATAGGGGCTAGGCCTGGATATTGGATAGGGACACGCAACGAAAGATTAAAATTTTAAATTTCCTATCCTGATGTGGACCAAATAAAATCGTTTAAGTCAAGGTGAAAAGAACAATTATCTTTTTTTCATGTTTTACGTGTCTTCCTTCAAGAGTTTAGATCTTACGAGTTGACAACGTATATCTGCTCCCTTTACCGATATCCACACAAATAACTCTCTAACTCAAACAGCATACTAGTGTTCCCAGTGTCTATTCTTCTTTGAACATTAGTTTTTTTTTAGGGTGTTTCGTGACTCTCAAAGTGTTTGACTGTTAGAACTTTTTTAACTCTCTTATTTTACATGTCCCCTTGTATCTATTATATATAGAGTAGGATTTTTGCCTACCTTTTGAAGAGCCAACCAAATTTAGATTAAATTTATCTCATAAATAAAATATATAATATTATATCTAATTTAAATTTATCTTGTAAATTTAAACTATAAAACTAATATAATATTCCTTCATATTATGGTAGTTATTAAATTTAATCTATCATATAAAATTAAATTTAAAACTAACACAATATAATATAATATATCAAATATACATATTATATAAATATGAATATATATTCATATATATTTTGAAAATATATATATATTATATTTAATTTTATATATCATGTACATATATATATCAGACACACACATCCCCCACATATATATGAATATATATTTTTTAAAATATATATATATATATATATATAATTATGTTTTGAATTTTATATTTTATATAAATATATATAAATATTTATCAAATAAATATTCATATATATATATATATATATAATTCATTCATCCCATATTACATTCATTGAATCTAGATATATTTCAGATTCAATGAACTTAGACATTATATTTCAAGTTGGGCTGTTCTTCTGTGCAACTTTGTAGGCCAATGTGAAATTGACAATAGGCTAATTAAGCTATTAGCCCACAAGTCACAAGTGGTTTCTAGCAAAATATTACAACTATCCAATTCATATGGGGATTGATAATTTGATGTAACCTATCATGTAACCGTATCACATTTCTTTTGTCACGTGATATTTCAATCAAGTATGAGATATGAAATTGTCATTTTCCTTTACATGTCCATTACTTTCTCAATCTTTGAGTGGACTGACTATAGCAATAAAAAATCCTTTTCATTGTAGTATGACTATACATTTTCTCAATCTTTCTCATCAAGAGGCCCAATAATATCACTCACTTAATGTGAGGGATAAATTTTATCTTGAAAACTCATATTCCCCTTCATGAATATCATTAAACACAATCATAGCCTTTATGATCACTTAGCCAAAGGTGACTTTTGACTAGGTCAAAGTTCAATAGTCATTATGTAGGAATCCATGATGATCTCAAGTTAAAGGGTTTAGTGATATGGTTACATATGAGAAAAACTTATGACTTGTACCATGCAAATTTCTCATAGTAGGTTGGTTCAACACCTTGTACTCTTTCAAAAGCCTAGAACTTTGATTTATATCTCTATAATTAATTCAAGTCATACTAGCCTTGTTTCATCTCTGATCCCTCATGTATGATCGAAAGGAACATTTAAGACAATCACTATAGTTTGTCCAAGAATACAATTATCGTAGTGAACATGCAATTGATATGATAATAAAAGAGAAATTCATTAAATATAATGTGTATAGTATAATGATTTGCCCCAAGGCATAATTTCTAACACTGAAAGCCTGGTTTAAATAAGGGTCCAAGCTTGAGGCCCTAGCCGTGATAAGCCCTGTAAAAAGGGCTTGAGCCCTAACGGTCCTTCAAGCTTGATTATATTATTATTAATTTTTTTTTTGTGAAACATTCATTTGAAGTCAAGAAGGACTTGCTTGCTTGAAGTCATGATCCCGAACCATGCATGAACCCTAATCACTCCTTACTCAACTTTCTGAACGCTACCTCACACCCTTGCCTTCACCCTTGCCCTTCAGCCCTACTCAACTTTGTCCCTTCCATATATATAATGCTCCCTAAATAGTACACCTTAATGGCATGCAATCTTTTAAGTATTCTGACTACTACAATAGCTAGTAAATCAACTTTTAGTATAGGCTTTTGTGTTCTAACAAAGTATCATTCTAGCCTCCTTCCAGAAAATGTGCAAGCATTGATTTATATCTTAAATTGGTTATATGGTTTTGTGCCACCATTATGTGATAATTTTTGTCTTGTGATATATCTAAATGTTTTGTCTTATGATATACATGAGTGTGTATATTTAATAATGGCACAATTTTGTTAATATTTATTGTAGGTGAGGAAGAAGTGGTTGAAGAATATATTAACATTGAAGCTCCTATATTTTCAACAAGAAGACCTATTTCTAAGGGCTCTAATGTTTTTTTTTTTAAATGATGAGGATGATGAGGATTTTGGTTTTGATTGATGAATGTTATAATTAATTTAGATATTTTGTTAAGCTTAGCCTACTGGTAAACGAGACACGATTAGACTTTTAGTTGAGAATATATTAAAATTGTGTTGTGCATAGTGGATATTGTGTTGTACATTATCCACCAAACTTGTACATTTTGTTAAACTTAACCTATTGGTAAATTGGACATGCATAGACTTTTTGTTGAAAATATATGAATATCGTGTTGTGTATAGTGGACATTATGTTGTACATTGTTGAGCAGGTTGTATTTTCAAATCATAAGGGCAAAATCATACTTTTGGTTTCAAGACAGATTACAACAAGGGCCCTTGGGCCTGCAATGTAATATCAAAATTTTTCAAGCCCAAAGTGCAATAATCTATCTTTTTAGGTCTCTTAGTTCTATTCCCCCTAAATTTAATTGTTTTTAAGGGAAAATAATAATAAAATCACTTCAAATTACATAAATAATAATCTGATCATTCAAAATACTATAATTCTACTAAAGTTTCTAAAGACTTTTGTGTTAATAAATTTTAAAGTAAAAATAATCATTTTACCCTTACTAAAAATATCAAGCTCCAATCACGACTCTTGTTTAAGAAATAACAGTTTTTATTTTATAAATTACAAGAGTTGAATAAGAAATTATAACTTGTCAGGTGTAATTTCTATTATTGAAAAACAAGCTTCAATAATAACTTTTGTTTAAGAAATAATAGCTTTTGTTCTATGAATCATAAGAATTGATTAAGAAATCACAACTTATCAAGTGTAATTTCTATTATTTAAAAATAAGTTTGCAAAATAACAAACCCTATTCATAACTTTTATTTAAAAAATAATAACTTTTATTTAAAGAATTGTAAGAATTGAACAAAAAATCACAACTTGTCAATAAGAGTAAAATGATCTTTTCAATTTAAAATTTATTAATATAGAGGTCCCTAAAAATTTCAGTGAAATTATGAAATTTTAAGAGATCAAATTATCATTTATATGATTTTGGGAAGATTTTATTGTCATTTTCTCTTATTTTAAACAATTATAAATTAATGGCTAAAACAACAAGTTGATGCCCTTAAACTACACTTCAAAGGGTGCATGAAACTCTGAATTTGTTTTTTGTGTAATGTTTTCCTTTACCTTTTGAAAGCAGTGCATTTTAGCCCCTGTTCTTAATAAAAGTTAACTTTAATCTTTAGTTGACCACAAAATAACTAATAAATTTTCTTGGTATTTTTTTATCATTATTGGATTATTATCTATAATTTTTGGACCCTTTACTGTAATTTTTAATTATTTTCTGTGACTTTTGATGCCTTTTTTATCATTTTATGGATAACTAATGATCAAAATTTAACTTTTTTGATAAAAAGTAGAAGTTAAATTGTATTATTTTTAAAAGTTAAGGAAAAATAATACATCAAAAATGAATTTAGAGTTCTAAACACTCCTAGATCTATAATTTAAGAGTCAATTAATTCTTTTACCTTAAATTAATCTACATATAAAATTTAATTTCAACAATTTAAACATCTAAAGAAAAACAAATAGAAATCAATAAAAACATTAGCTCTTGAATTTTTTTTAAAACAGAATATCTTCAATTAAATTCGACAATACGCAAGCAAATATAATCACGGGACATTCAATAGCTTAAGATGGGGTAAAGGAAAAAGAGGTGTAAAGTGGGATTCTCATCTATCTTGAATCAATCCCTCATTAATGCATTTTAGCTTTTCACCTATTCATGCTCTCCCATTTTTTACTCATATGACTGTGTTTATATTCAGGAAAAACTCGCATATTTATCCTCCTAAGTTTAATGCACTCATTTCTAATTAAATTAGGATATATTAGATTCTTTATATATTATTTATTATATAATAAACTCTTATTATTAATATTATTAACATATTAAAATTTACTTATTTTAATTTAATTGAATAAAAATACATTAAATATATTATACGATTAAGTACGTAAATCTTATTCTTAAATTTATACACACGCCTTTATCACATCAATGCATATAATGGAGGCTTGCTTTTGAAAAACATTAACTAAAAAAATAGAGACAACCCATCCTTTGAATAGCAAAATGTTAACCAATGGAGTGTGATTAAGGTTATGAGTTCAAAGATGGTAGAAGATATAAGCAAGGTTTCGTTAAACTTTGGTTGGACCAATCATTAGTAATTTAATATATTTCCAATTTTATATGTTAGATATAATATTAGAGGTAATATTTTATGTAATATTATTTTACAAAATTAAATTTATACAATGAATTTGAACAATTTGAGGTTATTACACTCTCTTCAATTTAGCAGAAATATTGTTAATGGTTTTCAAAAATTTAATTTAAGAAAATTAATAAATATAATTTTAGAAATAAAAAGAAAATAATCATGAGATGTAATATTTACATTAAGTATTTTAAAATTTATAGGTTTATAATAAATATACGTATTTCTTGCACATCTCTTACTAATTTTTTTCAATGTTTATAATATATAGATGTGCTTAAAATCTAGATTAAAACATAATTAAAATTTTTAATTTTTTATAAAAGAAAAAATATTCTGAATGGTTCCCACTTTTACCCTGAACATACAGAATCTGTAGATCAGTTCTTATTTGACTAGGTCAAGCTAACTAGTCTAGTTTTTAAAAGATTGGATGTAAGAGATAAAAATTACAAGTGGAATCCAGCCATTTCCTTGCTTATTGGGGTATTAATATTAATATTCATAATATTAATAGAAAAATTAAAATGTGGACTATATAAGCTACACTGTGTATTCTTATTTTCTTAATAAGTTTTGGCCAATTTTTTTTTCTTAATAAGCTATACAACTAATGAATGGTAAAAAGTGGCTCATTTCTCAAATTTTATATAGCATGTGTTGAAATATATCTAATTTATAAATTGATCATTTTATAGGTCTGTTGAAATTGATCTTATAAATCAACATTGAAAAACATATCACACTAGTAACTAAATTTAATTACGTGACCATGAATTAACAAAAGTGATTGTTATATAAATTCTATGATAAAGAAAACTCAGAAACAAACAAGAGGAAAATAACATTACATTGGATAAGTTTTGGATAGATTATATAAATGAACAAGGCTGACAGACACCTAAAACAAGGAAGTAAATAAATAAATAAATAAATATTTTATATATTTATATTATATATGCCCACTTGTTGGTCTGATGATGTGAGTCACGAGTCCACTCAACTAAACCTTCACAACTTACCAAAAGCTTCATAAGCTATAATAGTGATTGATGTTTCAATATTTTATCTGTCATTCAACGGATCCACGTATTAATTTAGCAATTCAATATTCCTAATTACGTATTTCTCATCATTATATTAATATATTTTTAATTTTTATGTTATAATATAATGTTAAAGAACTACTACTGCTATATTTTATAATTTAATTCAAGTTTAAACAAATTAAAATATATTCATAATATCAAAACAAAAAATGTGATATGTAAAATAAAGAGATTTTCTAAACAAATTAAAATATGTATACAATCATGAACGTATAATCATTTTGTTCTATTTTTATTTCTTTTTCTGTGTTATTTTTGACATCGCTATAAGTTTGAACGTAATTTTTTATGTTGTTTAGAGCAGCAAACAGATACTTCTCTAAAAAATAATTCAATTCAAATTTCAAATTTAAATATGAAATATGAAATACAAAAATTCTCTAATTATCCAGTAAAAAATGTGTATAAATTATTTGACTTTAATTTTATGAAATTGTTCCAAAATTTTATAACAAAATCGTAAGAGGAAGTAATAAAATAAATTATACTATGGCAAAAATTTATGAATGAAAGAAATTATTTACCTGTCAAATAATAATTGTGCCCCATGCATTCAAGCCAAAACATTATCCCTCGAATTGGGACATATTAAATTGGACCAATTATGCTTTATTTACTCAGTCTAATAATATAAAAATAACAAATAAAATGGAATATTATTAATTATGGGCAAAATTATTTTTTGTTTAAGTAATTTTTTTGGCCAACCTATTGTTCATAGTAAAAGTGAAACCATTATAAAATGCAAACAGATATTATGATCAATATTATTAATTATTAATATTCCGTCACGCTCAATTTTGTGATGAATCAAATTCAATGAGGGAAAACAAAACCATGTTAGAATACATTGCGAAATAAGCTTATAATGCATAAAGACAGATTCCTTTTAATTAATTTTAATATTGTAACAATAATGATAATGCATGTATAAAAGGGATAATATACATTAATAAAAGACCATAGGCTTGATTCATTGTTTCACAGATCAGACCATTTTATATGTCACTTTATTTAAAAGAAACAAAATAAGAAAACAACAATTCAGTTAAAGAAGGCGAAATGAAATGCTACTACTAGAATATAGATACAGTAATTAAAATGCACCTAATTTATTGACTTCTTTGCTTCTTTTTTTTTTGGCGAAAAAATGGAGATGGAATTTTTATTATTTTTCCTTGGAAATTAAGCATTATTTGAAATCCTACCTACTTATTCTTTTTCTAGGTGCTACTTGGTACAGCTACCATTTGCCCAAATCCAAGTTATTGTTTGGTTTGTTTATTTATTTGTTGATTTTTCATTTTTTAAATTGCATGTTTTTTGATTAAAAGTAATCATATTTATAGCATGGTTGGATATTAAATGTAAATACTTCTATTAACAGAAATTTAAATTTTGGTTCAATACATTGTAGGGATATTTTTTGTTTGTTCCAATTCTCATTGATTTTATTTTCCACTCTTTAACCACTCAATGAAGATAATTGAAGCTTTGCCGTTTTGCTTTGCAGTGCGAAGACTTAAGATAGACGTTTTTAATGAATAATGCTTTAAAAAAAATCAATGCACTTTAGGTAAAAATTTGAGGTTAAATAAGCATAAACCTTTTTATATTGACTTTTTTTTTAACAGCTTTATATGGACTCAAAATCCGTATTTTTGCGTTGGCCCAAGGAAATTCAGTGTTTTTATTATTTATTTATTTATTATCAACTGTTTGTTTGTTTGTTTTTGTTTTGTTTATTCATTTATTATTTCACGTAAATGCAACAACGGGGAAAGGCACATGATTTCAGCCTGCCAGTCAAAGCATTAGCTGTACACGTGGCCGAAAGCTAAGGGATAATTGCTTGTCCGCATGTAACATTTTAAAATCTTTTTTCTCATAAAAATTATTTTGATGTTATTAATAACCTATTAAAATTAAATTTATCAATAAAATTTACACTTGACCTATTTTATATTATATTATATTTTTTATCAAGTTGATTTATATTTTTTTGAGTTTGAAATTTAATTATTTCATATATATATATATAGTTTAGTTTAAATTTAAAATCTTGTATATTATACAACTAAAAATAATTGAAGTACTCTCCAAAAATACATTTAATTTAAAATTTTAATTTTTGAATATTTATGGAGATTTTGGACCTCTTAATTTTTTTCAATTTTATATATTTTTTTGAGTGAAGCATGCCACGTAAATATAATTTTTTTAGTTGTCAATTTAAAAAATAATTTAATCTGAACGATATGCACGGGGTTTGTCTTTTACAAGTTTTCTTTATTGCACATGAGATAGGTGTAACAATGTTTTAGCTTAAAAAAACGTTTTATGTTTATACATATAATCTTTCTAATTACATATTTTATTAGAATCAATAAAAACTTTAAACTTTATTAATTTTATCTTAAAATTTAATAAATTTTTACCTCTACCTCTTATTAAAAAAAAAAATATATATTATTTTTTATAATTTAACCTAATATTTAATAATGGCAAAAAGGAAAAGATAAATATAGAAAATAGTAAAGTAGCTTGGGTAAAATTAATCCAATCTCTCTGCTGTATAAATAGAATGATACGTTGTGAGAGGTAAAACCCACTTTAGTGATCTTTACACCTTGAAATGGAATAGTCTACCGTGCTGGATAAATTGAAAGATATACATCATTAGTGCACACCTTAAGCAAGTTTCGAATTTACCAATAAGGATAAGGTATAATGAAAATAATTAGTTCCTCACAATATGATTAACTTAAATTTAAAAATTTATTAGGAGAGTTATTAATATCTAGTGTCCGACTTTTATTTTAGACATAATTACTTTTGATAAGAGAATATCTATAAAACAAGTTTTGTGTTTTTTTAAAAATAGAAAAGTATGTGTGATGTAACAAACTACGATGTGACTTTTTTATGGCAAAGTATGATTTCAACCATATAAATGTAAATATTCTTTTACGCTGAATGAAGCATGCCTTGTAAACATAATTTTCTTAATTCGAAATTTAAAATAATTTAAATTGAAAGCTATACAAAGGATCTTTCTTATATAAGTCAATCTCTCCATCTCAAATTATAAAATAGTTTTAAACAAAATTTTATATATTAATAAATCTCATTAAATATATTCAACAATTTTATTTTTTCAAAATGAAAATATATATTTGATTTAATAACCTTAAATCTAAGCTTATTAGTATTAAATAGAGAGAGAAAGAATACTATTAGAATAAACTTATTTAATAAAATATTAATATTTTTAAAATATTTTATATTTTGAGATAATAAATTTTTTTCAAAAGTATTTTATATTTTAGTACAGAGAGAATATTTTTATTGTACATGAGATAAGTACAATAATTTGTATACTTTCAAAGTATTGTAAATATTACAATTACAATATAAAGGGTGAATGTTTGTAACTTTTCAAGATTTTTTTTAATTCTACACTAAAAATTGCGTAACTTATAACATGAATAGTCTCTTGAGAGTTGTTCATAATTAATAAGTATAATCTCCAAATGTTTTTTATTTTACATCTAAAAAGACAGTCACAAACATTGATTTATATTAAATATAGTAATCTAAAACACTAGTACTTATATAGATATTTTCTTCAATTCAACATATAAGTTCAATTTAATTAATTAATTTTTCAGGGACCAAGTAAAAGAGTTAAAAACGATTAACTCATTAAATTTGTCAATAAATTATATTACCTAAGGTAAATAAAAGGGAAAACAATATGTAATGCCCTAGGCCAGGTATCATTAAATTAGACTTATACTATATTTTAAATTAAAGAAAACTTGGAGAAGAGAACTTATATTTTTGACTGGGTAGAGGATATGAAATGACACTGCATTTTTTA
The DNA here is from genome assembly GCF_029017545.1 of Prosopis cineraria. Lineage (NCBI taxonomy): Eukaryota > Viridiplantae > Streptophyta > Magnoliopsida > Fabales > Fabaceae > Prosopis > Prosopis cineraria. The sequence continues at coordinate 5,898,613 of NW_026555336.1, read as the reverse complement.
ATGTTCCAACTTCTAAGGGCCTGTTTTGGATACCTTTGAAAATTAAGTCAGAGTTTGAAATTATGATTTTAAAAAATTTTATTCAAACACTCTAATTTTTTCAAACCCCATTTGATTTTTAAAGCTTCATTTGGAATAAGCTGAAATTTATTTCATTTGAAAAATCATTTCTAACCATTATTGGCTTGCCACTTTGAGTAGTAAAATAATCTACTCAAAATTGATTTTGAAAAAATTATTCAAACATTCTCAGTTTTATCAAAATCAGTTTCTATAAATTCATCTAAACATCATCACATTCTAATAATTAATATTTCTCAGTTAAAATCCAAATACATCCTAATATATTACCATAATCTTGTGTGATTAATTAAGAAAAATTATTGAAGTAGCCCTTATACAGTGGTTGAAGAATGAAGGTGAGGCCTGCAATGAGGACAATACCGCGGTCAATAACTTGAAATATTTTTTTGTTAAAAAATATAATTATATATTTAAAAATATAAAATATTTTTAGTTTTTTAATATGTCATTAATAAGTTTTTTTAAAATATCTTTAATAAATATACCATTCAATCTTGTAATTTTAAACGAAACACTATATTAAATAAAAATAAATACAAAAAGATATATTATTAATTTAAAAATAATTAACCATATTTTTTTAATAAAAAATGTAATTTAATTAAAAATATTTTATATTTTTTAATGAAAATAATGGGTTGTAAGCTATTCAAAAACCACTATTAGACTCTTCAGGATTTGCCTTTACAAATGGTACGCCAATGAGGGTCATATTAGCCTAAAAAGACTATGATCTTTTTTTTTTTGGGTAAGAAAAAAATATTTTGAACTTTATGGTGGTATAGGCTTGTAGTTCTACAACCATTAATACATATTTGATATAAAAAAATATTTTATAGAAAGAAAATTGAAAATGTATCTAAAAAATTATATAAATGTATTTATCATTTTTTTAGAAAATACTTTTCTATTTACAAAACATTGCATGATTTCTATTTCTTTCATGACATTCTAAAATACTCTTTAAGGGTAAAATTGATAAAATTTAAAAGTAATTGTAATTATACTTACTTAACATTTAAATGAACTAATTTACTAGGGAGAATGGCAATTATAACCTAAAAGATTGAATTGCTGACATTTAAGCTACTAATAAAATTTATAAGAAATGAATTGCAAACATTCATTAGAAGATTACAAACATGAATCTCGGTTACAATTTAAGATTTATGTTTAAAACTTAAATACAATTGAAAATTGTGAATTATAATTATTAAAATTATTTTTTTAAAAAAATTGTTGGAGACTTGACTGTCATTAGTTTAATCTTTTGATTCATTCTTCTAATATTTAACACGTTCATCTTAGTAAAATGTCAATATCAAAATACCCAAATTCCCTCCGCCAAAACAAATTATAAAGATCAGATCGGCATGAGCATGACACGTTTATGCGAAATTTGCCAAAGAATTTGGAATTTATTTTATACACAAGTTATATTATTAAGAATAATTATGACAATAATATATTGCTAACCTTTTAAAATACATTTAAATGTATTATATCAAAGGATAATTTTTTATTAAAATATTGAGATGAGATTAGATGGCGGCATGGCGCTTTGACAATTTCTAAAAAACTGATCACCAAATATAAAGTAAATAGTTTAACTTTCATTAAAAAGGGAAACATTTTTAATATGGTAAAAAATTTTCTTGGGCGTTTTAAATATGGTACAAGATTTATTTATCTATTTTTTTTGGTATGGTACAAATTTTAAATAGTAAATAGAAGATGGATAGATAGATAGATACTATGTGCTACACGCCTCTTTTATAACATCGTTGATTAGCTTGTCTAAGCTGTATTACTTTTATTAAAAAAAGTTGTATTTTCATTTTGAATAAAAAACAATTTTCAACCATCAATTTGAAATCAATAATTGTAATTTAAATTTAAAATACTGAAATCTAGATGGTTAAATGAGTTAATAGACATAAGAGTTTACACTTCTTAAATATAATATTCTACTAATTTTCAATAAATTTGAATGTTTGAGATTTAATTAATATAGTTTATATTTATTAGTTTTATTTTATGTTATTTATTTTTAATTTATTTTATTTTTAACAAAAATGAAATATGACATAACAAAAAACGCAAAATAACTAGTTTTTTTTTAAAAATATGGATCAAATACAGAGAAATCTTTTGGTATAATTTGAGAAAAGGGTTGGACCCATTTCTTTATACAAAGTCACTAAACTCCGCCCACTACCAATTTTCCATTTCCAATGTTTAAAGTAAATAAAACATATAAAAATAATGAAAAAAACAAGAATAAGAAAATCACAAGGCACCAAAGTTGTCAAATTCATGAGATACCCACTATGCATTATGGGCACACAGTTTGTCATATTGTTTTCCTAAAACTTAATAAAAAAATATTATAAAAATAAAGTTGTACAAGTTTCATTTCAATCTCAACATGTGGGTTAGGGTTAGACTTTTTCATATTTACAATTTCTAACTTGAAATTAGGTCAAGCTTTTTATGAGTGTCTCACTTTGAATTCATTTGATTGATCTGCCTGCTGCGACATTCCAGAGGCTGAGTCGCAAACTCCTTTAATCACCGTCAATCTCAATGTTGGTGGGACCCTAATTAATTTAACCCCTTCCTGTAATCAACGGTGATTATTGGCTTGTCACATAAATATTTTCACAGACGCTGACTGTTTTATATTTCCACATCAACATCGTGTCATCACAAACATTGCAGAATACTATAGAATTATCTTACTTGTATCTACTTCTTTTAATTAATAATATTGTCCTTTTCTTAAAAAAAAAAGAATAATATAAAATTATCAATTATTCTTCTCCCCATAAAAAGAAAAAAAAAATCAGAAAGGCCAGATAATTTTTTCTTGTTTCTATCTCTCTCTTTTTTTCTTTTTTGCCAATCTGGCTGTATAAATTAAAATTAGACTAATCATATTTTATTTCATTTAGTTTCATGTAAATAAAAATAATTTTTAATAATATCTTTTAAATTTAAAAACAAAAAAATTAAAACATAAATTGTTTAAATCAAATCTGAATGGTATATATATTTCATTTCAGGCCTTCCTTTCTTTAAAATTTTTTAAAATGAATTTAAAATTGTTTTAGAGCAAAAATGGTTGGTGAAGATATATGTGATAGTTTTAGATTTCATTTTTGTGAGGATTTGAAAATTTATAAGCAGAGCAGAAAAGTCCACAGTCAACACGATCTGTGCCATAATATTCTTCCATTCTTCGTTCCGCTTATGGGGTAAACTAAACTAAAAGGTTTAAAATTTCAATTTAAGAACACAAAATCGAAATCTTTCGATTAAATCTAACATCAACAAAAGGGGAAAGTGGGATAAAATCGTAAAAATTAAATAAAAAATAAAAAGAAAGCTGAACATTTACTTCTTATGCAATACAAGAGGTCACATACACAGACCCCTCTCCATCTCTCTCTCTTCCTCTCTCTCTCTCTCTCTCCAACCTCATTCCATCTTCTTTTCCTCTTTCCAAAGTCGTTTGTGAGATTCTTTCCAATGGTCTTTTGCAGATTTCCAGCTGAAATACGCAAATTAAATCTCTTCAATTGTAGTTGACTTGTGGCTATTTATGTGAAATTTTTTTTGCCTCTGGGGAGACTATTGAACAGACTGTTTGGGGGGTTTTCTTGCTGCTGCTTTCTTCTGCAAATTATCATTCTGGTTTTGTTTCAGAAGAGGCTTCAATACGCAGTTGTATATGCCGCAAAAGGGCTGAAGAAAACTATTATATTTCCAGAAAACTTCATCTATATTTTTTTTTTCACCAATAAAAAAAATATTTTCCCCCTTTTTCTGTGAATTTCCTCATATTTATTTTTCTTACCTTTGAGAAAAATCGAGAGACATGGTTAAGCAAGGGCCTTGCTATCACTGTGGAGTTACAAGTGAGTGGTTGTTCGTCCAATATGTATATTTTTTTTTTCTGGTGAATCTTTTGTGAGTTCTTGAACTTTTTTTTTGCCCAGAGTATTCTGCAACTGTCTTCTCAAATGATAATTTCTACTCCATATAGATGTGTGGGATGGGAAGAGTTGGTGACCAATATAAATAAAGAATTTAGGCTTCTACAATTGTGCATGAATTCACGAACACCAATTTTGTTTTTGTCCGGTGTACTTGGAGTTGAAAATTTCTGGGAACTTTATTGATTTCCTCCTTGTATATCTTTTTTGACTCTCGTCTTCATTTCTCTTTACTATTTTAAGTTTCGAGCAAATGCAGTTGGCAAAATTATACCTAGCATCCATTGAATACGAGATGGGAGTCATTACTTGATAGGCAGAATATATTCCTGTTAAGGTCTTTATATGAAAGAGTCAATCTGCATGCTGTTTGAAGCGGTAAATTGAAGAAATAGAGGTAGAAAAGAACAAAGAAAGTTATGCATTTGTAAAATGCATGCCATAGCTGATCCATTTTTGCGATCTGAAAGATTTTTTCCATAGCGATTGCCTCTTGAATTAAGCAATTCTTCATTGAATCAGAGGATCCTGCTCCAAGCATTGCTTCCATTCTTCAGTCATTTCTTTCTCTCCTTCCTTCTATCTGAAGATCAATCTTCAAGCTTCAACTTATGCTATGATAGGACTGCGTATCTTGAACTTAAATCAGTTATAAATGTTCAGGGCCTAGCAGGTGTTGTGTCTTTTAAAACGCTAGTGTTGTGTTCTTGTATTCGGCGGAGTGATTGCTGTCATAACAAAAACGATATTAATTCATTTATTTTGCTTCAACTGTGATGTCTAAAGTAAGCCTCAGCTATTAATGTTGGACAATACCTAGTTGACTAAAATGTGCACCTGAGTTTTGTCCATATCGATGTCCATTTCAGTTCAAATGAAGACATTCTCTTCAGTATTAGTATACACCTCTTCTCTGTTTGAGTTTTATCTCTATCAGCTTGAGAGCAATAAACTGAGATCTTCATTTCCCTGCTAAAGGATGTCACTTTCCATCACGTTAGTCATTTAAGCCTGTCTATTGATAAATAGTAAATGACCAACAATTCAGACCGGCGATGTAAGTTCTTTATGACAATTAATTCTGACAGATTATACTGTTTTAACCTTTAAAAGTTGTTTGTTGAGTTTAGCTAGCTATCCTTGTGCGTCCAAAGTATGAGTCCCTTTCATTTCCTCATTGGAACACTAGTTGAGGGCTGCACTGTTAGTCTGTGTGTGCATCTGTTTTCCCTCCCATGTTGTTGCTTATAGGAACTCATATAAAGCATGCATCTTTTGTCCATGCACTCCTATCGCTTGAATCAATGGTGCTACTCATTTCCGAAAGGACTCTAATGAGAAAAAATGGTACCTCTTGGAAAAAGACAGATAGCACTGTTGCCTGTTGGAACCTAGTTGTCTCATTTAAATATATTCAATGAAGGAGCTTGTTGTTGTTATTGTTGTTCAGTAATCATTAATAAAGCTTGTGTGCTTCGCAACAGAATTTTTCTGTATTAATTTCTCCACCACTTAGACTTATTTTATTTGTCTGCCCTGTAACTGCAATTTCTATGAGACGCTTGAGCTATGTCTTGACTTCTGACAAACCCACAATTTTATTTTAGTATGAACCATGAGCTTGATAAAGTATGAATTGAGTGCTTTCAATTGTCCATGTGAAGTACATCTTTATTCTTGTTAACCAAAGTGAAAATTTGCATCGATTTTTGACAATTAAGCATTGCTATAGGCACACCACTTTGGCGCAATGGGCCACCAGAGAAGCCAGTGCTATGCAATGCATGTGGATCTCGATGGAGAACTAAGGGAACCCTTGCAAACTATACCCCTTTACATGCTAGGACAGAGACTGATGATTATGAGGACCAAAGGCTTTCTAGGGCAAGGAACATAACATTAAATAAGAACAAAGAAGTGAAACTGCTCAAACGAAAGCTGAACCATGATAATTTAGTACCTGGTTGGGTTGTCCCTGATTACAATCAAGGATTTCAAAAGGTTATAGATGAAGATGCAAGCAATAGATCAAGTTCAGGATCAGCTGTTTCTAACTCAGAGAGCTGTGCTCAGTTTGTAGGAACAGATGCTAGTGACTTGACAGGTTGGAGTATGGACATTTACTATATGCTATTATAATTGCAAGATTCTTTGTTCATCATTGACTGTGGAAGCATTGATCTTTTCATTGAGATGGTATGGCTTTTATTGCTGGTTCATATTTATGGTGGGCAATCCATTATCTTGAAGTGTATGATAAAAACGGGGGAGGTGGGGTGGGAGATATAAATTATGGATTTGCAGCACGACTTACAAGGCCTGGTTATCTTGAAGCATGACTAGTGAAAAAAATTATCATGGCTTTGTATTGACAAAATGGATCCAATATGTGATATCTATATATAGAAACAGTTCTTCAATTAGATGTGGATTATCAGTTATCAATTTATCTGTTTGCGAATGTATTTCTTAGGTAATAAATTTTTTACTAACAAATGTTAATCTTTATCTGTTTTGTTATCTTAGAACAAGAACTCTTTTGTAATGCCACATATGCAATCTCATGCTTCTCATAACATATATATCTTTCCTTTTCTTTGCATAAAACATGTAGTTCTAACTCTAATACAGATAGCATCTGCATATGATTTTAGGTCCTGCTCAGTCAGTGGTGTGGGATGCCACAGTGCCCTCAAAAAAGAGGACCTGCGTGAACCGTCAAAAGCCATCTCCTGTTGAGAAGCTCACAAAAGATTTATGTACTATTCTTCATGAACAACAGTCCTATTTCTCTGCGTCTTCTGAAGAGGATCTTATTTTTGAAAGTGAAACACCAATGGTCTCTGTTGAGATAGGACATGGAAGTGTTCTCATTAGGCATCCCAGCTCTATAGCCCGTGAGGAAGAATCTGAGGCTAGCTCCCTTTCATTTGATAACAAACATTGCCCAACAAGTGAGGCGTATTCATGCTCTGGTGCCATTGATATGCATAATGATTTCACTGGCATGAACTTTCCATCTCTGGGGGTTGAAAATATCAACTACTCTGCTAGTCAAGGAATTCAGCAGGAGAAACTTAAAAGGCAAGTGCTTTTTTCTCTAGCTTGTTAGTCTGGCAGGCATGAGTATCAGCATATTTTAAATCCTATGTTGATGGCCTTTTTTTTTTGGTGTACGTGAATTTGTGAAGAAATATAATGAATGTGGAGAAATTGTCTCTCCAGCATTGAAGAACCCGAGAGAATATCCTCAATTCATGCTAACATTTCTTTTTCTTTTGGAGTGTCAGGGAGCCTGAAACTTCACAAATCCTTGGATATCGTGATTCACCACTGTGCTCAATAGATTTAATTGTGAGTTATATCTCCATTTTGTCTCTTTTGATTGCACTGTGAAATATAACTTGACAAATATGTTTATACTCAAGGTTGTGACTGAGGCCAGAAAGATAAATAAAACTAGCGATAAGATTGCATGTTTTTTGCAATCTACCGGTCTAATTTATCATAACTTTTGAGAACATGCAATGTTTTTATTCCATATAATTTGCTCATGTTTTTTTGGCCTTATAGGTTCTTTCTTGTTCTCTATACCTGTAGCATTGTTGAAATTTCCAATGGCATATGGGCCAACTTGGTGATGCCAGCTTGTGATACAAGCTTGGACATGTTTAATCTTAATTGATATATGGGTCAACACTACTTCTTTATAATTATGAAGTGCTGGAATTTTATGTATACTCGTTCCCATGTTTGGCTTAGGATGTTGTCAACCATGAGGTCTTCATGAGGAACATGACAAATGAGGAGCAGCAAAAATTACTGAAATGTCTCCCTGCAGTTGATACTGCTAAACTTCCTGACAGGTCAGTTGCTCTATCATACAGGTTTAATTGGAGGAAACTTTTCTGATGTTGCAAGTTATAATCCTTTCAGGCTTGTAATGAATTTTTAATCTGTATAATTTTTATCTTTCTAAATTGGATAGTAAGTTTAAGTGTATCAAAATTTGTGAAAGTGGTGTACTAAAAATCCGGTTGCTACAATCTAAGTCTTGGATGTTTAAGAATTTTTATGTATTTTATCACCCAAAAAAAGGAAAAATAAACTATATGTATTCCAAGCTTTTATGTGCCTCTGATATTTGAATTTCAAGGCAATTTATGATGTGAAGGTTGAATCCAACAATAGTTATGGTTTATTTATTTTTTGAATGTGCAGCCTTAAAAGCATGTTCAACAGCTCTCAGTTCAGAAAGAACTTAACTTACTTTCAACAGCTTCTTGGGGAAGGTGTCTTTGATACCTCTTCATCGGGGGCAAACTCTGAAGACTGCCAGGCTTTGGAAAGGCTTGCATTATCTGATTTTTCACAGTCAAAATGGGTTGAACAATATGATTTACTTAAGGTCTATGTTGGCTTATGATGTAGACATCATTGGTTGTGTGGTGATAAATTTCGATATTGATACTTATCAGCTATCACATCCTTTTACGAATGCAGGGACATAAAAATCAGGACGACAATCCTGTTGCTCTTGGATGTACTGGCACTGCATCAAGTAATGCTGCAAATGAGAACAGATTGCGTGACATCTCAAAACAAAGTTTTCCTGGTTAGCCGATTATCCTTTTCTTCTGCATTCGAGGAAAAAAATGATTATATACCAAGGCCTTGAAATTATCTACTCTCTTTTCCACGAAATTATATGCTGATGCAAAATTGAATTGTGTAAAACTGATACTTCAGTTTGGTTTTGCTTAAACTGGTAAAACACATGGCTGTTGGAATGATTGTCATGGCACTTTGACACTTCGTGAACGTGCTACTGTTTATGATTAAAAATACACAATTATAAGAAGCTACCTGAACTTCATCACAACAACAACCTACCTGAACTTTGATTTGCTAAATTTTGTTATCACATAAAGTTTCCCTTTGTTAAGTTCTTTGTGATTATTACTATTCTACTGCCTTAGAGGTTCTCAATTTGCTTGCAACCAATGGTATTTGTTACTAATCTTTAAATTTTACTAAAAACAACTTTGCAATAACAATGCCCTCAGGTAATAATCATTGGAATTTATTGAGCTTTTAGGTAGTGTTGCACATAGAATACATGCTGAGTGGTTTAAATGGAGAAAGGCTCCATCGCTCTAGGAGTTATTTGTGATCGGCAGGTACCTAATAAGCTTAAAATGGAAGTTTTATCAAATTGCTATAAGACTAATCGTGTTATATGGTAGTGAATGTTAGGTTTTAAAGGGACAACAGGAATATAAAGTTGGAATAGTATAGATGAGAATGTTAAAATAGATGTTTAGGTATACTTGAAAAGATAAAATTTAAAATGAGTATATGCAACAAAATTGGGCATGACTTCTATTGAGAGGAAGATGGTAGAAAGTCGTTTGAGATGATTTGGACATATACAAAGAAGGTCGTGGAAGAGAGTAGAACGAATAGTTTTGAGCCTTGTAAGGAAGAGTAGAGGAAGACTAAAGAGAACAATTATGATGGAAGATGTTGAACGATATCTCTTTGTTAATAGTATTTCCAAAAGCTTGTTTGATGATAGAGCACAATAGCTTTGTGCAATTCATATAGCCAAACCCATCTAATAAGATAAGGCTTCTTGTTGTTTTTGAGATTTTAGTTAGCGATGCAACTCAGGATTTAAAGTCCTATTGAACCGTTGTTAGTTAGAAGTGCTGCTGGTTAACTCTGGTGATTATGGCATAAACGAATAGTAATTCTTAACAATCCTTTTGTTTTTCCAGAACTGAAGTCAACAGTTAGAAGTCCCAAAAGGGTGATCATGATGAAGACTGGCAGTGAAGGCAAGGAAGTCTTTGAAGATGGCTATTGCTTCAGTCCAAAAAGCCTAATAGCTCTGCCGGCTGATGGCAGCCCATGTATGCTGGATTCTTTCAACTTCGTCGATGAGAGTTCCGATCAAGATCTGCTGCTTGAAGTGCGATCTAACAGCTCTTTTCCAGAAGCAGAACTGCTGCATCCAACCTTAAGATTTGGTGCTCAGCCAAGCACTAGCAGTAGCTTGGCATACCAGCATGTTGCCCATTACTGATCAGTCTTGTCCTGTCAGTTTTCTGGGGTGGCCGCGGCCCAAGTCTTGTGTATTGAGGTGTATGATGGCTGCTGCTTTTGTTATTATACAACCTTTTGGAGCTTGGATTGCCAAGGGATGAAATTTGGGTGGGGCTTTTTTTGTATAGGTTTGATGACAGATTGTAATGTATAGCATGAAATGCAGAGCGATGGATCTCCAGAGTTTTGATTGCTCTTGTAGTTTATGCTGTGAATAATTTTAGTCCCATCCCATGTTTTCTCCTATGAACATTCCTACCTCCTCAACATAGGTGAAGGAAAATAACGTGTTGGACAGAAACACAATGGGAAGTACAATTGAACATGACCCCAACTAGGCTAGGTTGGATTCCACTCCGGGGGAGAATTAGTTAGAGCTAATTTGGCAAGTTAATTATTAATCAGAATTTTGAATTTTTGTAGTTATGTTGTAGGACCAAGGTTTCTTTCTAAAAGAAAAGGTTGTAATGACCAATATGTCCCTGAGATTCTCCAAAAGAAAGTAGTGAATTTTTGTTGTATGATATATGATAATTTTTTTTTTTAAAAAAAGACATCGCTGGAAATGTCAGTCTTTGGAAAGTTTGAACGGCGTTGTCGTCTGTGACGGCAAAACTGGAAAGAATAGAGGGAGGGTATTTCCTTTTTAGAGTTGCTTCAAGGGTATTTTAGTTAAAAAAAATATTTTTGATAAGAATTTTGTTTGGCCTGCACGAGTGTCCTCATAATAAAAATAATTTTATTCAAAACATGATCAAACATTAAATATATACAATTTTTTTGAGGGAAAATTTAAACTTTAATTTGCGTTAGAGTTTAATCTTTGTGCTAGACTCAAATTTCTTGATGGAATATACTCCCTCTACTTCTGTTTATAAGATATAGATAAAAGATTTTTTTATTTTATTTATAGGTCATTTTATTAAATTTTTATCACAAATTTTTTCATTCACTTTTCATCAAATTTGGATAAAAAAATATTATTAAAGAATGCATATTTAGTAAGAAAAAAATTAAAAAATTAAAAATTTTTAATTTTTTTATTTTAATAAAATATATTGAAAATCACTTATAAATAAAATTAAAATTAAAAATATATTTTTTTTAAAATAAATAGGTGGCTCACTGCAATTCCCCCAGCTCGAAGCTTGTCCCAATTTCCATGCCGAGTTCAACTTGTTCATCCAAGGGCCGACTCTGGATAACCTGACAAGTGATTGTACAAAGTCAATCAAAGAGAAGGTCTAGTGCTTCGAGAGTTCTAGTTAGGTCAACGATCCAATCAAAGTCCATGAAAGCTAGCTAGGTCAATCTCATCATGAATGCACGTATAAACATGCCATACACGAGTCCATTAATAGGTGATCCTGATCTCTAGGTTCCATGTCTCCAATAATATTGATTACACTTATGTATCACAGGCTTGTTCAATCTGTTCATCAGAAAGTGCAGATCCATTCTCTGTTACTTCATTAAAAATTTATCCAGACACCAATATTCAAAACGATTAAATTGCCAATACTGAGTTCCGTTTATCAACATGTGATTACTCCAATTAAGATGTTGAAGTCAATTATATGTGCTGAGTGATTATAGCCATCTGCTTGCATTACGTTTTTTCCATCATAGGTTATGCTTTGACTTATCTGTTACAAAACCCCCCCCCCAGTTCTTTGGGAAGACTCCTGTTAAATAACATTTTCAGACTAGGGTGTTTTAATTTGTGACATTTTGAAGTTCATGTACTAAAGGTGTAGGTAAACCTTAATTAGTTTGAGTGGATAAAATGCTTTGTCTGAAAAATATTTCTGATATTTGTATCTTTGAGATTAACGTTTTAATCATTTCTTATAATGCAGGAGGTTGTGGTGGGAAAGGCACGCGGGGAGGATTGCTTGATGCTGAAGACATGAACTTTTCTTGACCCTCATGATCAAAACTATAACAGCGCTGAGGTGAAAACATCAAACTTTTGGTTGCTTAATTTGTGTTTATGCCTTGTAATTAACTCCAAGAAGTTGAAAGCAAAGTATGGTTTGCAGGAAAATGAACCTTCAAATGAAAGGGAAAAGAAAAAGAAAGGAGAGTTTGATGAGTACAACAAGGGTAGGAGGCAAGAATGATGTGCGAGAAGAAAGTAGCAATCCAGATGTTGGAGAAGGAAGCTTGGGTAAATAGATTAAAAGTACCGTAAGGATGGAATTTTTTTTTTTAATGTCCATGTCCATGAAATGATTTTCATTTATAAAGCATATATGATTATGTGCATACACATTTTAGGATATGGAAATTCATTTTTTGTTGACTCTTATTATATGAATTTTAGGATGTAATAAATGAATATGAATACAATATGTCGCCCTAGGTGTAAAATGAAAAAAATTTTAGAATATGCAAAAAAAAAAAATATTTGAATATAAGGTGCATTTCATATAAAATTTTTGACACCAAGATTAAAATATTTTGGAATATATAAAAAGAATATTCGAATATAAGGTATTTTTCATGTAAAAATTTGTTTATTTTTTTAGCAATATACAAAAAACATATTCGAATATAAGGTGAATTTCATGTAAATATTTGACATTAGACATTATTTTTAGGATAAGTAATCTCATATTTGAATATGAGGAAGCCAAATTGCATTTTCTCAAAAATTGCAGAAATATAGTGGAAGAATGATTGTTTAGAGAAGTTGAATTGCATTCAATAAAAACACTTTACACTAAGACATTGCTATACGTAATCTTATATTCAAATATATGAAAGTTAAATTACATTTTCTTGAAAATTACATGATGGTGAAAAGAGGATTGCTTATGGCTAAAATTAAATTGTATTCAATGTAAAACATTTTACACCAAGACAATATTTTCAGGATATGCAATCTCAAATTTAAATATTCAGAAGCTAAATTGCTTTTCCTTAAAGATTCCATATATATAGTGAAAGAATGATTGCATATGGTTGAAGCTAAATAGCATTTAATGTAAACATTTTATACTAAGACATTTTCTCATAATATGAGATTTTATATTCAAATAAAATGAGGGTCAAGAGTGAAATATAGCCTCCGTCGCCTTAATTTTTAAGATATTTATTTATGATATTCAAATAAAACAAGTTTTAAAAGTGAAACACAATCTCTATCATCTCTGTTTTCAAGATATATGTATTTTATATTTGAATATGGCTTAAAACATATATTTAGAATATTGCATCAATATTGTATTTTCAAAACATCATTAATGTATATTCAAATATTTTTACTTAATACCATCATATTTTCAAGATATTACAAACGTATATTCGTATAACACCATATTAATAAACAAAATAACACTTGAAGCAAAAAATTGAATTGGAACATTCATTTATCATATTATATAATTCATACAATAATAGTCACAAAAGGTTTATATATATATCTATATCTTGAAATGTCTATACATCTAATGATATAAGTTTTCTCAATTTGTGCGTGTCATCCTTACACAGGGGCCATGTAATCTTCTCTGCATCATTCCACTTTTATCAAGTGTCCTCGAGGGACCTAATCATATAAGTTTTACTCATGGGGAAACAATTTCATGGATACAGGCAACTACAAAAAGGTCTATCCAAATGGTACTTTTAATCTATTTGTTCCTTAGAGAATAAATTTTCAGACTAAACTATATGCATCAAACTATCCCAACACCATTAGATGTTGTGGCAAATTTTTTTCATAAAAAGGCTCACGTCATCAAAAAGTCTAAAGAAAATTGATGTCAGGCTCCCTTTGGGCAAAAAATTGAGGATTCATTATATGTCGCAGCAAGTAGTGTTTTATCATTATATAATAATGATATATGATTCTAGTTAGAAATGGCTTTCTCACTCCCCTTTAGGACATTCTCTCTCCAACCTAGTCGACCTCAAAGTGAGGAAGAAGATGTAACATTCTCAATTTTAGACTAGATTAATTAAGCCAAATTAGATTAATTTGGTGTATTAAAGAGGTGTGTGGCCAGAAGGGCTTAACGAGTGTGTTTGGTTTCAATTTCAATCTTAAACGCAGTTTTAAAGGAGAATCGAGTTGCCCAAGAATGAAAAAGGAAGAAATTCTAAGAAGGGAGATTCTGGCCATGAACTACGACTTGTGGATAACCTATCACAGTGCATGTGTGGCAACACGCTTGGGAGGTGCTTTCTATGCCATGCACCGTAGCGCATGGTCACATTTTTGTTATCATAAATTATAAAATGAAGCAAAAAATAGAGGAAAAACAAAAGTTAGTCGAGAGAAAGGCAAAAGAGCCGTGTTAAGGCTTGGAGAAACTAAGTATTGGGAGTATTTTAAAGCTTTTAAACATCAGAAGTAAGCTTCCTTACTTATTTCTCTCTTCCATTTTTTTGATAGTAGAAGTTAGGATTTAATTGATAATGCTAATTTTCAGTTCATAGAGGCTATAGGTCTGAGCCCATTGACTTAAATAGAGCTAATAGGAGTAGATTAAGTTAAGAAAACTTGATATTAATGAATATATGAGGATTGGTGGTTGAAGAGCATTTAGTGTTCGAAAATCCTCATAGACATGCTGGTTGAAAATAATGTGGTCCCATTAATGATCATTAAAGGGCTCAATGATATTAATGAGAGTTAAAGGAAGCTAAAAAACCCTATGGGTACTTTTACATGAGTCAAGAATGAATTTTGAGTATTAAAAAATGTTGAATTATTAGTGAAAATTAGCTTAAAAGTGGATATTGATGAATTTCATTGTAAATGCTTGAAAAGTGACTACCATTGACACTATTCAAGCTTCTTAAAAGCTTTAAGAGTGAGTATTTAAAAGATGAAACCTTTGACTTCTCAAAGATTTGATGTAACTAAAAAAATTATATCCTATACTTTTGTGTGTTAATTAGTTTGTTGAATAATATTTGATGATTGAATTGTGTGAAATTGTTTAAAATGAAAATGTGACTTGCTTTGTTTGAAAAGCCCACTATGAAGTGGTGATTTAATTTAGTTCAACGATTGTGAATTTGAGAAGTTTAATGATTTAAGTATTGTGAAGTTCAATGAAAATATATTTATGAGAAGTTCAATAATGTGTAAAATAGTAGAATTCCATAATTGATTGAAAGTTTGGAGTACAATGATTGTAAATGGGTAAAGTACAACATTGTGAAATTGAGAAGTTCAATGATTTATTTATTATGGAGTTTAATGAAAAGTTAAATTGACGAGTTCAATGAATATGAGGAGTCTAATAATTGAATTGAATTATATGTGATTTTTATATATAAGATGTATATGATGATGACTTTGGCATGTGTGATAATGAGTAATTGCATGCCTCAAACTATTGCACAATATATGCATTGTATGATCATGAGAGGTGGGAGTTTACCTAGAAAGAGAAATAGAGAATTAAATCCATGTGGTAGGGCTCCCATCTGAGTGATGGCTTGCTCAAATTTATTATATTCATATTGTCCTACTTATTCAATGAGAGAATGTCCCACTAGTTTAACAAAGAACTCGAACCTAGCTTGCTATTCACTGGTTCAATGAGAAAGCTAGTTTAGGGTGTATGATACCTCATAGTGTGAGAAATGGAAAAAATCATGTTTTACAAGTGAGTCGAGTGAGCCTTGGTCAGGTAATCCCCTTACAAGTATTTAGGCTAGAAAAGTCATGAATTATAGACTATCTCATTGTGTTATAGCCCACGATTTCATGTCAAAGAAATAAGGAGGATATAAGGGAAGTGTGATTATACATATAATGAGTAAGGGCACATGGTTGTCTATATTGTGACCCTAATGAGAATACTTATGAATTGAGTCTTAATTGCTTCTGAGTATATGTGATTGAATCGCGTAACCAACTTCTTGGGATATGAAAATTGCTAAAAAGCATTATTTCCTAAATATGTGCTATTATGCTTGGAAATATGAATTACACTCTTCAGCATTTTATATGGTTTGAAGAATTAATTTTTAATTACCACTTACATTTAAACTGATTGACATGTATTAGTATGAGTTAATTGGACCTTGATTATTGAGTAGTTATACTTACCCCACTATCTTTAATATTACAGGGAATAACTCGAGAGGATCGGATAGAAGAAAGCACTCAAAGGCTTATGACTGCGATCCTATTTAGTATGCCTCTTTATTTTGAGTCATTATGTGTATTTGAAAATTTAAATTGCTAACTAGGTTTTATCTATTTTTGATTCTTACTTACATTATGTGTTTGTGAGTTATAAGTGTATTTTGGGCCTTAGAAAGTGAGTTGATGATATGTTATATGTGATAGAGCTAAAATACTAATATAAGTAAGAGTTGAGCATATTATGTGTTAATTATAGATTATTTGATGAAAATGTGCTTAAACTCCCCCTTGTATGTTTTTGAAATTAAGGGGTTGAGTAGTGAAAATGTGATCTATAAGGATTTAATATGATATGGTGTATTGCACAAGTTAGTTTTGATGTTGTGCACGTGCTCAATTTGGAGTCAATGGCTATTAGCTTTTGATAAATGAATTGAACACTTGATTTTGTGAAAATTGTTGAACAGTGAAAGTTTTGAAAAGAGTGTCTAAATTTTTATTGAGTAATAATTTGATTATGAAATCAAAGCCATTAGTTAGAACTCAAAAAGATCTTTTCATAGACACCCAGTTTACGTCAATCAGACATTGAAAGGAGAATTGGGGTGCATCAAAAGTTGCCCTAAAGCTATCAAGTTAACGGTAAAATTTAATGTCAAAGTTCATGCAAGTGTGCCACAGTGCATGGTGCCACGAGCTACGGCACATGGCACAGAGGCGAACACATTATAGCTTATGTTCGATGAGTTGGAATGCAGGCCTTAAAATTTTATAGAATTATTTGTTTTCAATTTCCTTAGTAAATGCACTCATGTTTGAAATGATCCCATACTTCTGCATATATTTGTGAATTCTGATTTGTTTATTTGGAAGACTTTGAATATGGTTTTGGTTTTTTGTAAACTTGGAATCTTAACTTTTTCACCCATTAGTAATTTGGTATTATGTTAACTATCTTAATTCAATCTCCTTATTACTTAAGATTTAGAGTTAATTATGGGTTAGAAGAAAGAGGATATTACAGAAGATGACCTCTTAGCTTGAAGCTCAAAGAAGATCAAGAATGCTGAAAATGACAAAAGTTTGAATATCCTCTAAGGACATTGGTTAGAACTAGGTTCTAAAGAACAAGATAAAGCTCCTATAAAACCAACATTTGTTGTGAAGCTTAAAGGTATTGGTAAGGATTGTGACTTATCGAAAGATGAACCATAAAAAGATGATGATAAGATGTCTGATGAGCAAAATGGTATTGGATCATATGTTTTGATGATTACAAAACCAAGAGAAGAGGTATTTATTATGTGTCCAGATATAAAGAATTATGGATGAAGACAAAACCTCAAGAGCATGAAGAATTAAAAGAAGATGAAGAACTTTAGAATAAGTCATTTAAATTCTCTTAGATTCAATGTAAAAACTTTAAGAGTTTAATCACTTTTCATAATCATTAAAATGAATGAATCACATATCTCATTTATATACATTAAGATTCATCTAAGTATATTCAAGCTTGCAAGTGATATCTTTCTAGCTTGTTAAAAATCATTGTGGCTGATTTTAGTGTGGATTATAGAATCACACGTGATTTCGCTTTGGCGCTCATGAGAATTAGCATGTTAGGCACACTGACTGATAGATCACGCAAGATTCAGGAAGTAATTCATGGGTAATTTGTCACTTATATTATATGACGTCTTAATCTTTTCTTTTGTATGCAAAATCAAGGATGATAATCACTGGTATCCACACAAGTTTGAGCAATTATGTTTCATTACATTATGCCAAAGGCTATTTCACACGTGAGGACTGATGTTAGCCACTTGTGATTTGTCACTTATTACACAATCACATATTGCTATATTAAGTCTTAAGTTATCTCAAGCTGATTTTACTTTATGCAGATATATGATCTATGATTCATATATTCATATCTCTTGATCATACATATTCTTGCTTGAGTGCATTGCATTTCCACGGGTGAAATGTACCCGGACTAGTTTAATCCTTATTGCCTGCTATTTCACACGTGAGTAAAGATGTGATTCACGAATGATTTGTCCTTTCAAATAGACTAAGTCTAGAGATGGTTAGTTCATGCATGATAGCTTTCTACTTCTACACGAGTTTTATTCATAAGAATTAGTTTTGACATTCTGCTAGCCATTTCACGGGTAAGAGCAAAGAGGTTCCACGCAAGTTCTGTCACACAGATCTGAGATTCACCTTCTGTAAGCTATTTCATGTGTGAGAGCATAGTGGTTTCATGCAAGATATGTCACATAAAACTGGTGTTGGCCTTTTGTAAGCTAAACCACGCGTGAGAGCTGAAGGTTCACATGCAAGTTCTTGCACACAAAACTAAGTACATATTCACAGATGTAAAACCATGAGTGAGAGATCATGAGGTTCACACTTGATTTATCACATACACATACTTAGAACAAGTTGAGAGCAATTTCATGTGCGATTCAGCAAGTCATTTGTAAAAAATTGCACCAACGGATAAAAATACTGTTTCAATAATCTTTCAACTACCAAAACTATATATGTGATATAATTCATGTCTGAAGAAGAACTTTTGATTCTTGAGCAAACTTATGTTTATCTAAACATTCAAATTGTGCTTTAACATCTTGTATTCATTCATTATTTTTGAAAAGAATTGTGAAAAAGCTCTCATAAGTTTATAAGTTTTTAACTATAATTTCATCTACTTTTTTGGAGAGTTTTCTATGAAAGTTTTTCTTCTTCATTGGAAATCTTGAAAAGGTATTTTTTTCAAGTGTTTGTAATAATTTGTTAGATTGTAATAAGGCTTGTTGATTGATTCAAGACAAGTTAAGTCTTGTGAGTTATATTGTGGTGGTAAGTATCTATTAAAGCTGATGAATTTAGTTAAAAATCTCAAGTATGATCTTGAAAGCTAGACATAGGCCAAGTTTGGGACTGAACCAGTATAAACCTTGTGTGTCTCATTTTACTCCTTCATACTAAATCATTTCACTTTTTTAAATTTTCAAAAGTTTTTAAGTGTTACCCAATTCACCCCTTTTTGGATGTCAGCCTATCTTACAAATAGGACAAATACATTTGATATTAACAAGATAGATTTTGACATTGTAGAGGACCTTAAACCTAACTTCTTAACTTTTATTTTCTCCTTAAGGGTTAAGAAAAGACTTTATAGAGCATGGAAGAAGGCAGTGATAGTCAAGCTTCTGGATAAGCCTATTGGTTTCAAGACTCTGGAAACAAGACGCCAAGCACTATGGGCAAAGAAGGGGGTAATTGGACTCATCAATATTGTCCATGGTTATTTTGTTATCAAATTTTCAAACAAGGAAGACTACTTCAATGCTCTTACAGGAGGTTTATGGATGATCTATGACCACAACATTATAATCAAACTATAAGAGCCAAGATTTAATCCACAGAATGCCATCATTGATAAGGTGGCTTATTGGGTATGTGTGCCTAAGGTTTTCCTTAAGTACTATGACAATGAAGCTCTCACTCTCATAGGAAACAGAATTGGGCAAACAATCAAAGTGGACATACACACATCCTGCCAACTTAGGGGTCACTTTACAAGAATATGTGTTTTAGTCAATCTTGGTAAACAATTAATGTCTGGGTTTCACTTGGATAGGATAGATTATTATTTAGAATATGAAGGCCTATATTTATTATGCATTAATTATAGGATTTATGATCATAGAGTGAAATTTTTCCCTTCAAAACAACACCATGTTCACAATCAAGATAAAATAGAGCATACAAAAGAGGCATGAGATCTAACGATCAAAAAGCCAAAAGATGATATCGTAGTACTAGAGCAGTGGTTTGCCATCCAGAAGTAATAAAGGTTAAGAGAAGGAAAGGTAAAGTTACTGCACCTCCTTACCAGGATCCCTTTAGTTCTCGCTTTAGTGTGCTGGCTAGAGGTGAGGTGTATGAGGAGGAAGCTAATAGTACAGTACAACTCACACAAACATATACTGACATGGAGGGCCCATGATACAATAATAAATATAAGAAAGGAAAAAATAGATAAAGTTAAGAGTATTGAGGAGTATATTGATTAAGCTATTGTAGCGGACTAGACAAAGTGGTATAACAGATGTCATCCTAGTAAGAGCAATACAAGAGTCTGTAATAGCTACGAAAGTCTGCATAAAACATGGTCTCACAATAAAAGGTGCAAAATGGGAACGAGAAGCAAATGCTCTCAAAGCGTCGTATAGAGAAAAAGACAAGAGAAATAGTTAGAGAGCATGCTAAAAGCAACAAAATGCTTATGATAACCTAAGAAGAAAGTGATAATGCCGTTATTAAAAATAATAAATAATAATGGGGACCACCCAAAGTCAAACACTGATGATATGGTCATCTGCCCGTAAATTGATAAGCTTGGAGATAATTTGAAAGAGGATTTTGACCCTGGAGAAAGGCATGGGCCATCTTTCGGGAGCCTATTACCAAGTAAACTTTCTAATAAGTCTATGGTAGTCCACTCATATCTATTTTTGTTCCCATGATTAATAATCTATGTTATTGGAATTCTAAAGGGTTATGTTCTAATAGGCTCATTAGAAATTTAAAGACTGTCATTCCTAGGCCAAGGCCCAATCTTTTGATTCTCTCTGATACATGATGTGAAGATTATTCTCATCTTTAAAACCTTCTTTCTCTTAGCTGTGACTCTTTTTGAATCATCCCTAATATTAGACAATTTAAGGATTGGTAGAAATTTAAAATAGTTAATCATATTTAAATCCAAGTTTTAGCAGATGATCACCAATTTTTTCACTTTCATTGTACTTTAAATAGAATGCCATCCTTTCTCATGATGGCTATCTGTGCTCTTCCTTACTCTGGGCTTAAAGAAGAAGTATGGAGGAAGCTCTCACAAATATCAATGGAATTACTAAACCTTAGATCGTGTTTAGAGATTTTAGTGATATTACAGACTTATCAGAATGAATTGGTGGCAAATTTGGTAATGTGCATCACTGCATTGGTTTTAAGATAGGATAAATGACTATAATTTACTAGATTTAGGTTCTTGAAATCAAGATTCACTAGAAAGGTCCTCGACTGCTTCAATGCTCCTACCTTTTTGAATAACTTGATTGAGCTTTGGGTAATGAATCATTTCTATCCCTTTCTCCTAATTGTATAGTTAAGGCGATGACTAGAATCTCCTTCTTTAATCACAATCCTTTATCCATTTTACTACTTCATAAGTATAATTCAATGGGTAATTCTAAACCTTTTTTCTTTGAGGCCATGTGGTTATCTTATGAAAATGTTAAGGTTTTCTTAAATGAACAGTGGAATATAGCTAATGATTTGAAAATAAATTTGATTAGTTTTTGCAATGCTGTCCAAATTTAGAATAAAGAAACTCTTAGAATGGTTGAGAGAAGGAAGAAAAACATCTTTGCCAGGTTAAATGATATCTAAAACTCTACTATTTCCTATATTCTAAGTTTCTATGTAATCTGGAATTATCGCTGCAGCAAGAGTTGGAAGAGATTCTCAAATTAGAAGAAGCAAAATGGTTTCAAAAAGCCTGAATTGAGTGGATTAATAGTGGTGATAGAAATACTAGATCATTTAAAAGCCACAGTAAGAAGAAGAAGAAATATAGTTCTAGCTTTAAAAGATGACTCAATTAGAATTATTGAAGATGAAATAGAACTTCAAGCAATGGTTTCTCAATATTTCAAAGACCTTTTCAGTCTAACAAATACAGGTAGGACTTGGATACATACAAATACCTCATTCCCTACTCTAGATAAGGATTTTTTTTACTAATTTGGCCACTATCTCATCTCAAGAGGAAATTACGAAAGATGTATTTTCAATGCGCCCCTATAAAGTGCCAGTTGTGATAGCTTCTCTCCAATCTTTTTCAAAGCTAATTGGGAGATAATGAAAGATTTCTTCAAAGGTATTGCTTCTATGGAAGAAGCAAACACGACTCTCATTTCGTTAATCCCTAAAAAAGACAAACTGGATGTGGTAAGTCACTCCCTGCCAATCTCCCTATGTTCTATTCATTATAAGTGCATCATAAAGATACTGAATTAGAGACTGAAAATATGCTTGGATAAGATTATCTCTCCATTTCAAGTTAGTTTCATTTATGGTGCCATATTTAGGATAACATAATAATTGAGCAAGAAATTATGCATATCATGAAGAAAGCTAAAAGGCAGAAAGGCTTCATAGTAATAAAGATTGATCTTGAAAAGGTATATGATAGAATCAAGTGGGATTTTCTTAAGCAAGTTTTAATAGAGGTAGGTGTGAGCCATGAATTTATTTCTTTTATTATGAAATACATGTTTACTATGTCTTATAATGTATTATGGAATAGGTCTCAGATTGAATTTTTCTCCTCTCAAGGAGATCTTTGTCAAGGAGACCCAATCTCACCTTTTTTATTTGTTTATGCATAGATAGACTTCTCATCTTGTTAGTAATACAGTGGAATTGGGGCAATGGGTCCCTATCCATATCACCAAATAAGGGCCCTCAATCTCATACCTTATGTTATTTGACAACCTCCTTCTATTTGTGGAGGCTATAGAAAAACAAGCATTTGTGATGATAAATTGCCTTAATGCCTTTTGCCCTACTTCAGGGAAGAAAATAAATAAATCAAAATCAACCCTCTTCTTTTCCAAGAATGTATATCTTGAGCTAGGGGAAAAATCAAGAGAATTGTTAGGATTAAGATTACAACTGAAATTTATAGATACCTCGACTTCCTATTAACTAAAGATAGAATATCTACAAATAAATTTTGTTACATTATTGATAAAGTTAAAAGTAAGCTGGCAGGTTGGAAATCAAATTTCCTCTCTACGATAGGCAGAATGGCTTTGATAAAATTAGTTTTAAGTGTAGTTCCTTTATTCCCTATGCAAGTTGCTAAGGTTCCTACAACTATTTGTAATAAAATAGAAAAGCTCTAAAGAGACTTTATTTAGGGAAGTTCCAATTCCAAAGGATACCACCCTATTAATTAAGGTAAAGTTACTTTACTAAAAGCCTATGTGGGACTTGGATTTAAAAAATTCTCCTTGCTTAATAAGGCTTTTGGCATGAAACTTGCTTGGATTTTGATTACAGGTAATAAGGGTCTGTGGGCTAATGTGTTATAAAAGAAGTATATGTACAAATCAGATGAGGATTTATTAAATACTAAAAATGGAGATTCTTAACTTTGGAAGTTCATCTGTTGGCATAAAGATAATGTAAAAGAAGGAACTAAATGATAGCTAAGGAATGGTGAATTAATCAATTTTTTTTGAAGATATTTGGTTATATCTTGATTAGAGAATCCACGAGATGGTGCTGAGACTTCTTTCAGAGGTGGAGAAGGGCTTTAAAGTTACTAATTGGACATAGTTTGGTGCTTGGGATTTTTCTCATATTATCTTTGATTGTCTCAAGTAAGGTTCTCTTTAAACTCATCTTGGTTTTGCCTCTATCCAAATCTACTATTTTGCGATGTGATGCTATGGAATGGGACTAGGGATAATTCTTTTACCATAAAAAGTGCCTACCTTTTGATTGAAAAGCCTCCAGCAAATTCATTGGATTATTATTCAAGATCATATAATGGAAGGCAGTGCAAAGTGTAATATTCTCACTCTACTAAACACAATTAACCAATATAGTTCATGACGATTAAAGACTTAACTCAAAAAGGTAATTACCAAGCTTTAGTTCTAATTCAAGAGATGCTAAGTTTTCTAAATAAAAATGAGCTTAAATCAATAAAAATCCTTTGTATTAGAGTAAAAATAAGTTATGAAAGTATGGGATACCTCAAAGGAGTGAAAGAAATTGAAAACAAGTGAAAATTGACTCTTATAATATGTGATAGAGAAGTGCGCCATGGCTTGCGCATGTTACACCACGGCTTGTTGCTTTACGTGCCATGCGCTGTGGCTCAAGCACCATGCGTGCAGTGTGTTGCATGAAAATTCAACTGATTCTACTATTATTTAACAGCAAAATTGGGGAATTTTTGACAGGCTCAGATTCTCCATTTAACATTTGAATGATGTAATCTAGGTGTCTATGGAAAGCTCTTTACATGAACTAACTAATGGCATGAGTTTCACTTCCAAAAAAAGTCACATCAAGAAGTTGGACACCCAAACACATTTTAACCACTTTTCACAACTTTGACACAAAATGGGTGTTCAAAACCCTCAATAAGTGCCAAAAGCTTTTTCTAACACCTGAATCATGTCCATTGGACTTGAAACTACCAGTACAACACGTCACAAGCACTAAAATAATAGTATAACAAAATTCACTCCTCAACCCCATTTTATCAAAAATAGAAAGGGAGGTAAATTGTCATTGCATTTCACCCAAATCATTCAAAACATGTTTAAATCTTCATTTCTATACTTACACCAGTATTTGGCCCTATAAACATATATATCTCAATATAAACAAATACTCAGGGTCTAAAATATAAATCAGACATTTACAACAATAAAATAATGCAAGTGAGATGGCATGCAATCTAGAATTAGTAAATGTAGACTATTACACAATATAAACTAAGCTAAAGGCATACAAAAAAGAATATGGTAATTCTTAACCTCTTGAGCCTTCTCCCTTTCTGCACCAGAGCTAGAGCCTGAAAAGTGTTAAATGAAAGGAGTGAGTCTAGCCATTCAGTAATCGAGGTAAAGCCCACCCTATACAGTTATATATCAATTATAAAACAAGCACATGCATAAGAAATCAAGTAAGTAAAACATGCTCATACATATCACAACTTGTCATTTATCATTTAATAACTTCTTTAACTTACATATACTAGGTGCATTGTCACCATATTCTCAAATATGTGACCTTGACCTATTATTCACATGACTAACCATAATTTAACACGTGTGACACATCATATATATTTACTTAGACAATGATCAACCAACCTTATATCCTCCTTATTTCCTTAGACTGAAACCGTGGACTATAACACTGAATAGGGCTTCGTTCGTGTAACTGGACTACCCAAGCTCACCAATCGTGATGTGTGACCCGATCAAAGATCACATGACTCATTCTCGAACCACAGCTTCCCCCATTCTCGAATTCCTGAAGTGTCTCATACCCTCAACTATTATCCTCATTGAACTAGTAGAGATAGCTAGGTCTTAGTCCCTCGACAAACTATGGAGATAGTTCCTCAACAAACTATGGGATAAAGTTATATCCCCGTGCACCAGAGGGTAGCCTAAATATCATATGAATTTTTCTCTACTCCCAATCCTTAGGCGAACTTCCACCATTGATCATGCCATAGATAAGACTCACTCTTTTCACTTTTTCCTTTACTCATTATCAGAATTAACACATTGGGCTCACGATCAAGTGCTACCCAAATGTACATCAATTTTTTATCTTTTACTTATATCACATATACCTATTTTTCAATCACAATTGATCATCATTTTCTCAACATTATTCTCACTTATCTCAAAATTCACTTCTCATTTACACATAATTACCTCTACACCATATCATGTTCATTTTTCAAAAGCATAGGCATGTTCATAGTTTGAAAACCTTCTTGACTTTACATTTTACATTTCAAGCCAAAATAACATTATGCAAATTCAAATTTTCATACACTCATTGAAATTAATACATGATTTCTCATTGAAAATCAGGCCCATGTATGTAACATTCACAATTCACATTTAACAATCAATTAACATTTAACTACCCAAAGTAAAGTTCTCCCGGTTACCTCAAACTTTTAAAAAGTCAAAGGTTTACCCCTCAATCTACTAGCTTCCAAGCTTGAATTTTTCAATTCAATAGGTGACCAAGAGCCAAACACTACAATCAACCAAGTTGAATTTATCAACATTATCATCTCAAGCATTGAGCCTCAGTTTCCACTTCTAAATTTCCCAACATTCACTCCACAAGAATTTAAGCCTGTCCCTTAGGTTTAATTATTACCTTTAGTCCCTAATAGTATTAATGAACCATTAAATTCCTATTAATGGCATCACAATCTTCCAACTACCCATAAAAAATGAGATTCTCGGATATTAATGGTGCCCGACAACCTAAGACACCAAAAATTGATTATAGTAGGTTTAGACACTCTAATCTACTCTCATTAACTTCACTTGAGTCAATAAATTTAGACCATAACTCATATGGACTAAAAATCCACTTTTACTATCAAATCCTAACTATAAACTCATAAATGTGGAAAAGATAGAGAGATTAAGGAGTGTGGTACTTATCTTGGGTGTTTGTAACCTTTAAAATACTCCTAATATCGTTTACTAGCAAACCCTAGTAGAGCATTGGCTCGTCTCTCCGTTTTTTCTTTTCTCTTCTTTCTTCTTCTATCTCATTTTTGCAACTGATATTTGTAGAAAATGACCATGTGCCATGGTGCATGGCACAGAAGGGTCTTCCCTCACATTAGAAGTGTCTGTGCATCGTAACAGATGATCTCCACGCCATGGCGTATGGCACAGCAACATCACTCTTCATTTTCTTCTCCTTTTGATGCCCGGGTGGCTCACCTTGATATCGAACCCACAATTAAGGCTAAAATATAATCAAATATGCTCATTAGACCTCCCTAGCCACATACCACCTTAACTTACTTAATTATCCTAATTAGTTTTAATAAAGCAGGCGATTAAAAATTAGGATGTTACATAAAGAATTAGAGTCTTTATTTTAATCACTTATGATGATAGACTTTCTACCAATAGTATGAGAAGTTCATAGACTAATTGTTCTCCACTTTATACATGTTGCAATTTTAAAGAGGAAGATATCTTTCATATTCTCTGAGATTATGGTTATGCTAAACAAATTTGGCGTGCATTCCTTCCCACTAAGTACTATCAGATCTTCTTCTCTCTTAAATTGAAATATTGTATGGCATGGAACCTTAAGCCACCCTTAAATTATGGGATCTATCAGAGTTGGAATCTAATTTAGGGTGTGACCATCTAGAAGTTATGGAAATGGAGGAATGGTTACACCCTCCAATAGAAATTTCATAAGCCTAATGGCCCCACAGCCGACATTCTCAATACTTAGAAATCCTTTATTCTAGATAAAGATAATACAGAAGGTAACAAGGAAGACATTGCATCATCAATGGCTGTAAGGGTGTCCTTTAAGATAGTAACAACTTTTGGATTGTTGGCTTCTTTATCTGTCTTGGTATTTGTGGCCCCTTTGAAGTAGTGGAGTAGGCAGTTTTACAAAGTCTTTGGCTAGTAGGGGATATGGGCTTTAAGAAAGTAATGATCAAATCAAATTGTCAAATCCTAATGGATCTGCTCAATGGAAACCACAATGGTTTATACATTGGAAGCCTAGTTTTCTTGGGGGATTCAAAACTTACTCGAGTACGAGTAGAATGTACATTTCAACTTCACTTCTAGGGAGCAAAATATGGCTGTGGATTTATTGGCTAAAAATGAAATTTCACACTCTTTTCTTTTTGATTTAGCCCCTTCATTTTTTAGGGACTTAATGTTGAATAGAACTAGGAGTAAGGGTTAGGCCTGGAGGCCCTGTTTAAATAAAGATTCAAGCTTTGAAAATGAATTTTTTTAAAAGTAATCGAGCTTGAGTGCTTGGCCTTGATAAGCTTTATAAAAAAAGGCTCAAGCTCGAGTGGCCCTTCAAGCTGTGTTATGTTATATTATTACTATTTCCTTTGGTGCAACACATGTTTGAAGCCAATAACCTGCTCACTTGATTTTACATACATTATATTATTATTAATTTTAATTTATTCTAAAATTAATTTAATATAATTTAATAAATATCAATGTATAGTATAAAATTTTTGATATTTTTATTTTTCTATATTATTATGTTTGTATATTTAAAAAAAAAACTATTTTTTAACCAAGATTTAAATTTTATTACTAGACTTCTAAATGTGTGTTGTTTAATTTCTAAAAAATTATGAGAATTTTAATTTTTTTTAATTTTAGAATATTTTAATTAATTTATAATGTTTAATTTTATTTTATTTTTTTATTTTTTTGAAAAGGTGCTTGCGAGCTTGGCGCTGAATCCTTCACATAAGGGCCGAGCTTGAAAAATGGATTCAAAATAAAAAATCAGACTTTAGAGCTGAAGCCCTTAAGGACTGAGCTCGTCCGTATTCTTAACTCTAGTATTGAAAGATAATTTGAGATCCGGGCCCCTATTTATGTTTGACAATTAATGTAATCTAGGATTATTCCTCCTATCTGCGGGGAAAAAAAAAGCACATATGATTCTAGAGGATATTAACAGAAATCTGCAACAAAGACCATTTTCCTTAAGTTCTTAATCAAGCCTTTTAAAATAGCACCAGATAAGAGCATCTAGAAATTATGGGCTTTTAATATAGGCAAATCATTTTCCTCAAGTTACATAAACAACCGTGCCATGTGATATCAGTAATTCAAGCTTGAAAATGTTGACGTCAGTAGTGATACATAACAAATGAATTCACTTAATCATATAGTATACATGGTGGTACCAAAATGACCTGGTTTAACAAGAATCTAAACATATTTGCGGGCCTTCCTTTAACATCTCATGCCTTAGAGTTGAAATGGTCCTTGAAATAGAGAAAGGTGAGGACAGACTAAATCACAATCACCGTATGTAAAAGTTCATACTTGTTTATCTTAAATAACTTCTAAGCGCAAGTCAGTCCATATCTGTGTAACAAATTTCAGCAAATTCTGGATCATCATTAGGACATGACAAGGCATAGCAGCAAGGTCAGGCAAACACATACTTGATTAGAGTTAAAAGGTAATTTCGTAGCATCACTCCTTTATTGTACCTTGATGGATACTAAATCCTATCTTCCTTTAGGCCATATGTAAATTAGACTAAAAGCATCCTTCCTACCAATTAGGACAAGGAAAAAAAAAAAATCAGAAAATCCAGTTAAACCAACAAAATCACGAACTATACATTTGCAATCTTCAACTCAAGATAAAAAGCTGCAGCAGAAGACAACGAAGAACTGGAGCTGTTAAATTCTTGTCCAAGTTATACACTAGAGCTACACAAAAAATAAGATGGTATTAGACTTCACCCTAACTCAAAATCCAGTTTCTTTCATAAAAAGGATTGGGTTAGCAACTTGTAGTCCGGTTTTGTTCAATGATAATTCGAAGATTAATAGAATCGAATTTGGTCCATACAATTAAGAAACTAGTTTTATCAGTCCAGTACTTGCTTAGCTTTTTTTTTTACCCCTTTTTTTTTTCTATGAAAGGCAATAATCCATTGCAATCTAATAAACTCAATTAACATAATAAAAATACTTATAATAATAATAATAATAATAATAATAATAATAATAAATCTATAATAATTTTTAACAATGAAATAAATATTTCTGTTATAGTTCAAATGATTTAAATTTATAACTTTAACAAAAATAACACTCAACAAACTTCAATAACACTACATTACAATAATAATTTAAAAACAAAGTCAACAAATCTTCATACAATCATCTCTTTAGTATCAATTATACTTGAAGCATTTGTTAAAAATAAATTAATTATAATTATAATAAATAAATTAATAGGATTAGATTAGATCAAGTGGTCTAAATGCTTAGTTTCTTATCCAGTTCAATCTGAAGAAGTAATTTGGTCTTTTCAATATTTTTAATCCTGAAGGACTAATGTCTATATGAATCAAATAAGATTAAGACCATCTCAATTGGATTAGATCATACAGGATTGAAGGATTTTGCATATTCCTGTTATACAGAAAGCCAAGTGCTAATTGCCTAGCATAAAAAAAAACAAAAAACAAAAACAAACAAAGCCAGACCTCTTTTCGAAATACGTCTTCCATGGACGATTAAATTTCTGGTTAAGTTCCTTTTTCTAGTAACTTTTCCGATTTTTATTTATTGTAATTCAATTTTAACTTTTATTTTGCAAAGAGTGATCACTCACGGTCACATGCTCACTCCCTAGCCAGTAACTGCTGCTCCATTCCCTTCCAAAATGGGCGTACTCGCCAATGATCTTCCTGGCCAATAGTAGCCAGTGTCTCTTTTTGTTTTCGGATGATTGGATGAGAAATCGTTTCAAGCCAATAAAACGCTACAGGAAAGTTGCGAAGCTCCCTCGCAGAGATTGTAGCCTGTCACTGTCCACTCCACTTTTTTCAATATTTTCATCGCATCCTATCATGAAATAGGATTCTATAGCTACCCACAACACCATCCTCATTTCGCAAACTCGCTTTTCCACTTTCTGAAATCACAAGCAGAAGCTCACAACAATGGCCTCCTTTTCTACCCCTACTCATCTTTCCACCACTTCTTCTTCCTCATATGCCAAACCCCATCTTATCCGTAAGCCTTTTACTGCCTCTCTCAAACCTAAAAACTCTCTCTTTTTACTCTCTACTTTGAAAGCTTCGGCTGACAATGGGGTCGGAACTTCAGCTGCCACCCAAGTGGAACCGCCTCCTCCGCCGCAGCAGACGGCCTCCGAGCCTCCTTCTCCTCCGCCGGCGTCTGAGAACCTTGAGGGCTCTGTGGGAACCAATGGATCCGTTGCTGCGGTGGCCGAAGAAGCAAAGGTGGTCGCTAGTTTGAACTTCAAGGATGACAGATGGGTTAATGGGACATGGGATTTGAAGAAGTTTCAGAAAAATGGTAGTACTGATTGGGATGCTGTTATTGATGCTGGTGAGCTTATGAGATTTGCTTTTTCTCGCTAAGTTATTGTGCTTAGTGTGTTGATTAGACATACGTTGTTAAATGATTAGTTTGAATTGATTGAATACACATTTTGGTTTCAATGGGGTTTTGTTCATATTTGAAGTTTGTAGTGATAATACTTGAAAAAACTATCCATTTGATTAGCTTGAATCTTGGATGACAAAGTAGATATATTTTCTCGGGATCTCTGAACTCAGGTTATGCTTTAGGTTCATCTTCTTTTGCAAATATGCCAATTCATATGCTTCTCAAGCTTCAAGTTGATGAATTTGATGCCATTTTCTCTGTTGCCCGTTCCTATTACGAGGTCCTGAGACATTCTTTATGAACCCAGAAAAAATGATGAAGAAAATGGAAGAAGAAAAGGATTTGGGGCTTTTGGGTGATTCTCTCGTGCGCGAGTCAGATGTAGTGATACCGTCTATAGAAGTTTACAAAATTTTGTGATCAATTTAGAAATTTACAAATTGAACACACTAAAAAAACAGAGAGAAATAGAGAGAGGAGTGAATGAGGATAAAGAAGATAAGCAGATCTCATGTACAATTTCACTCTATGCTGTCATTATTTCGTTGAATGTGCTTGATTGCATGACATTAGATGATCCAATTTGTATCTGTTTCTAGTCTCAAATCTCGGAGATATTTAATGAAGAAAATTGATTGATTGATTGCTATAACTTGTGTCAAGAATTCCCCTGAGAACAAAGTAAGCCTTTTAAAAAAGTCCCAAGATGTAGCCTCTTTCACTAAGTAAATAAGAATAAGTTTGTTCACAGATTAAGAAGATTTGGAGCAAGGACTTGACTTATGTGTCATTAATTATTTCTCGTTTCTTTTTAGACAAATTCTGAACGTCTTGCTGGATTGGTCAAGGTGATTTGTGTTAATTACCCAGTTAGTTGGTGACCCTAAAATCTATATAAGGGATCTCGCGTTGTATTAGAAGTGAGGCATTTATTGAAGTGTTGCTCCCTTATTGTCTCACCCCATAGGTTTGGGGGTTTGGTTCGATGCTCTTAAGGAAAGGGTTATGTTGTTTTCTTTGTAAATCACCTTGGAAGGATTTGTCATTCTCATTGTCATTTGTTGGGTTGATTAATGAAGATTTTTATCATTTTGTGGTTAATGTTCCTTTTCCTTTAATATCTTAACACGGCCTAATCTAAAGTATTTGCTTTGCTCTTTGTTTACAGAGGCTAGGAGAAGAAAATGGCTTGAGGCTAACCCAGAATCATCCAGCAACGAAGATCCTGTAGTTTTTGACACCTCCATTATACCTTGGTGGGCATGGATGAAGAGGTTCCATCTTCCAGAAGCTGAACGGCTTAACGGTTTGTTCTTATTTGTTTTCTGAAGTGAAACTAAAATGAGGGAAAACCCCCCCTCCCCCGACACAACTACATGTTCCTGTATTTTGATTGGGTTTTGTTTTTTATCCCTATGGGTTATTTCATTGCTTCCAGTCCCTTTACTTTGATCAGTCTATAATGTTAGTTCCTATGATTTTAAAAACGCACATAAAAGCCATGAGGAGATAATTTTGTTAAAAAAAATGTAAACGGAAATAAATTGACTAGGCATAATTAAAAATGAAAGGTAAATAATAAAAAAGCTTTTTTTATATTTGGTTCAAACAGAATGTGAGAGATGAAAGCGAGTTTAAGCACACATCAGCAAAGGGGTTAACAAAGTTAAGCACATGCCAGTAAAATTATCTTTGTCAATGTCAGCTCATGGTCCTTATGGACATTTTTAAAACTATAAAAACTGACGTTCCAGACAGATCAAACTAAAAGGATGGGTAACAGTGAAATAAAATTATAGGATTAAAAACAAAATGCAATCAAAGGTCCCTATTGTTGTATTTTTCCAAAAAAAAAAAGCAAAAAAATAGAGAAAGGGTTTTGCTTCAAAATGTTATAAACATTGAATTCTGTTGTGATCATGTTGCAGGCCGAGCTGCAATGATAGGATTTTTTATGGCGTATGCGGTTGATAGCTTGACGGGGTTAGGCATAGTAGATCAAACGAACAACTTCTTCTGCAAAACTCTTCTGTTTATAGCAGTGGTGGGAGTGCTCGTGATCAGAAAGAACGAGGACCTTGAGAACATCAAGAAGCTTTTGGAAGAGGTCACATTCTATGACAAGCAATGGCAAGCAACCTGGGAAGATAAGGATGATGAGAACTCAAGCAGCTCCAGAAAAGAGTAATGGAATTGCTATATTCTGTAACTGTATCTTAATAGCAGTATTATTATGTTGCTGGTGCAAAACCATGACAGAACATCAGAACATGTTTTAGCCATATAATATAATCTTATACTATAATCCGTAGCCAACTTGGTCTTGTTGCCTTACGCATCTAATGTGTTGTTTGTTGAAAGTTGTTGACTGGCTCTGTTATAGTCTATGGTGATAGAACCACCATGGTTTCTCTGCTTTTTATCGTTCTGAAAGCTGGGAACCGTGAAGGCTGATACAAAGTGGAATCTGAATTCAGTGTGTTGTTGGGGCTGTTCTTTTTGGTTGTAAACCGTCCAGTTTTTGAAGTTGACAACTTTGATTAATTTGAATTGAGTTGAGTAGGGATTCTTTCAAGTAGAAGATCTGCCATCAATGCTATTGTATTACAGGATTTAAACTCAAAATTTCTGATTAAGTTGATCCAACTTTCTTATAAGTTGAACCAAGCGTTTGTTAGTTGTTGAAGCATTTTCTTATTTAAAAATTCTAGGATCAATGTTTCTGGCTTCGTTGGTGCCCAACCCAATTCATTGGTATCGTCTCTTATTTATTAGTGCAAAATCACTCCGAATAAAATAAAAGTACATGTGATTTTTTTTTTTAAATTACCAGAGCAACTAATCTTCAATATATGTGATATTCCTGACTTTTTAATTAAACGGTAAGTTTTGAGATTTTTGTCCCAATTTCTCTAAATGCAAGTATTCAAGTTGGGGGGAAAAAATGAAAGATGAAAGTAATAGAGATGAAGAGAAATTGAAGATTTATCTGCAAGGAATGAATATAATATAATTAATACTACAAAAGAACAATACTAAACATGCTATGGATGTGTCTTGAACGTTGGATGCTGTCGAACTGCAAATCTGATGTAAACCAGCAAAGAGAATTATGGGGGACCTTGACGACAATGATATAAGAAACCAGAAAGAAGGCTGAAATTTTGAAACCCAAGTGTTTGTTTTGTGTCTTTCATTCACGATAGGATGATATTTTGAGTAGTGTCTTGTCTCTTCCTTTTATAGGGTGGCATATGACAATTTTCTCTTAAGTCTTATGTACTTCCATTTTTTAGGGCATCCTTTTCATAGAGTAGGGTCAATATGATTACGATTAAATAATAAAATTTAATTAAAATATATAAAAATATATTCATACATAACACTAAAAATAGTAGTATCTAGATAAAAAAGCATTAATTTACAAATAAATGAAACATTACATCTAAAATACATATATTTCAATCATCATGTTGTTTCATGTTCACCAAAAGGATGGAAAAACATAAAATTAACCCGATCAACTTGTCCAAAACTCTTGAAGATACTGGCTAAGGATTAGTTGATCGATTTAATTCGCCAGCCTAAATTGAGTTCTAACACCATGTTTTTCACACACCTCAGTCGCCACTTTACTGTAATCTACTCCCTTTCTCAGGGAAGCATCCATTGGGTTTGGACCAAAATAAAATCTAGCTATGGAATAAAAAACTAGACGTTTTTTTTCAGACAAATACACAAAAACTAAACATAATATAAAAGATCAACAAATTTTTTTTTTCCTGTTTTCATTTATTTTTAATGTGATTATTTAATTGAGTCAGATTCATCTCCTATTGGGTAGCTCTCCCAAAGTTATTTCCCGCATTAATATAGACTCAAACTCATCATACTTAAACAATCATCACGCATTCCTTAGACTAAAATGTAATGATGGTGTTGGACCCGAGTCCAAAGATGAAATGGACTAAACTTGACAGAGAAGCCGTACACGGGTCTAATAACACCTTTTTGGGGAAAAAGAAGTGTGTGAAAGAGAGTATTCATTTAAATAGAGAATTGATGCTAGAGAGATTATTTAATAATCCATCGTTTAGAATTTATTTTTTTTTAAGTGCAAACGCAGCTCAGGAAAGCTCACATTCATCATTCTTCATCGATCACTTTCAATAATAATAAAAAAAAAAACAAGAAGAAGAAGAAGAAAAGTGAAAGAGGAGATTCCCAAGCATTTTCCACATTTGAATTAGGCTCTACAGCTCGATGGCCTTCAATCAATCATCCCACCAACGTCAGTGCCAACGTTATCCATTTTTAAAGCTTTCAATCCTTCTCAATAAAAACCTCTCCGACAATTACATACATTTCCCCAACAATCAAATAAACCTTAATATATTCTCATCACATTATAATTCATTGTTAATTAATTTACATTTTTTTAAAAAAATTTATATCTTTTCAATCATACTCTTAAATATAATAAATATAATATTTAACTTATTCAAAATATTGATGTTGATTATTCAATCAGGTAAGAGTATAATTAAAAAAATATAACACCTATTCAATATTTTATTTTTTTTATCAAGTAAAGCTTCTAAAAAATGATTTATATTGTGATTAGGAAGGATTACTACTCCATTAAAATAAAACAAAGTTAACAAAATTCATGGATATTAAAAAAATGTTAGTTATAATCTTGAAATTGAAAAAAAAAAATGAATTAAGGAGCACATTTATCTTTAAAATATGCTCGAGAAGTGCCTACTATTCTAAATTAATGAAAAAGGCACAAGGCTAAATGAAAGTAGCTGTTGCTGTAGCACAAGACGATCCAAAGGTTAGAGGCAACTCAGAAGGAGATTGAGGATATGAAGGCTGTTACATAGAATGAGCTTCGCAGATGGTGTGAACGAGAGCAGAAGAAAGCAATAGAAGCTGCATCACATATATTGGCTGAAAGCATGAAACACATATTTCATCAGAATCTCTCCCAAATATTCGACCACTTCTCATCGCTGTTGATGGAGAATCCGATGGTGTCATCGCTGCTTGGAATGCCGAAGTGGAGTCCGGCCTCCGTGGGTCCCACCAGCCTCCTTTGAGCCGTAAGATCTTCCTCATTTGCCTTTTCGCTAGCCTGAGCCTTTTCTGTTTTGTCGCCAATGGCCTTCCTCAACCCGACCCGATGCTCATCCACCATCCCCAAGTCAAGCGTGTCGCCGACTTTCCCTTTGTCTCTTCACTAATGCCTTGTTCGGCAATGATGAGAACTCTCCACTTGCAGGGTCGATGTCTCCAAGGAGGTGATGTGGGATGCCGTTTCATTCAGCCAAAGAAATCTTCTTGGTGATGATGTCGAGTACTCTGTAAACTTGCATTTTGTCTACATTGATAACTTTAGCGTAACACCATAACTTTTACTAATTAAAAGCTTAATCAAATACCATAGTAATGCAAGGGTTTAAGTAAATAAAAATAATTATTATGATATAAAGATTTAAAGTCAATTATCAAATTTATTTTAAAAAGATGCTTGATAGAAAAGAGTTAATCTATATTTTAAAGAGTTATCATAATTATAAAAATTTATCTAATAAATAAATATTTAAAACCTAACAATGGTAGGAAAAGAATAAACTAATTAAAGGGGCTCTCAAGGCTATAAAAGTTTGCCCTTATTATTTAAAACCATACATGACACTTTATCATAATGATTCAAATATTTATTTCAATAAATGTCTTGGCACTTAAAAATTCTATATATGATATAAAATTAATAACTAGAAAATAAAGATATTAAGAGAAGAAATAGAGACAAGAGAATGAGAGAATTTCTGAATTATTGTATCCTTCAATACAAATTACATGCCCTATTTATAAATATAGTTTTACATATCAAAGGTTACACAAATGATAAAAGCAAATAAAAGATAATCAACTCTCATGATAGTGGGAGTTTTATAGGAGGGCAATTAACTCTCATGATGGTGGGAGTTTCATGGGAGAAGATGAAGATGAAGAGGTGATGAAGATGGACATACACTATCCTTATAATATTCATAACAATATATAAATATTTATTCTATGTAGATTCGTTATGCAATTCCTATAAAGATTACATTGAGCAAAGATCTATCGAAGTTTACATTGATGCAAGTTGGGGTGGAACCTATTAAGATTAAAGGTCAACCTCTACCTATTGTTCATTTGTGTGGAGAAATTTGGTTACATGGAGAAGCCAAAAGCAAAGAGTTGTTTCAAGAAGTAGTATTGAATTTGAATTGAGAGCTTAGACTCAAGGAATAGCAAAGGAATTGTGGCTAAAATAAGTCTTGAATGAAATACAGGTTGAAGCAAGTTCATCATTGAAGTTTTACTATGATAATAAGGCTGCTATAAATATGGCCTTAAATCTAGCACAACATGACAAATCTAAACATGTTGAGATAGATTGACACTTCATTAGAGAAAAAGTAAAAGTAGGAATTCTATGCTTAACATATTTGTCTACAAAGTTGAAAGCAACTAATGTCTTAACTAAAGGGTTGCCTAGACCTACATTTAAAAATTGCATAAACAAGTTGGATATAATTAACATCTATGATCCAACTTGAGGAGGAGTGTGGGAATATTTGAATTTATTGTAAATATTATAGCCTGATTATTAGGGATTATGGTTGATTATTAGGAGTTATTAGCATTTATTACTTTGTCTCCCAACGTTGTGTGTATATACTGGTTGTAACACATATTTTAGAATGAATAAGAAATATATTTCTCTCAATTTCCACAAATACAAATTATGTCCCCCACCATTTCTCCCCAGATTAAAGGAACTCTCCTCTAGAGAGTAAAACAATTAACATGACACAAGAAGGCAAGATGTGAGTGGGAAACTCCAAGTAGTGCCTAAAACCATTCTAGCAAACAAGATGATGGTGGACGGCATCAAGTGAAGAGAAAACAATCCGAGCATTTAGGAGTATAACAGTTGTGGTGCGACGGACATTAACTAAGGAAAATCTAGCTAGAAAACCTATTCTCAGTGTTCCAAATAGCATTCAAGTTTAGAAAGCCTTCCCAACAAAGAAGGTACTAGTAAGGAGGATTATCAGATGAGAAAAAAACTTGCCCTTCCATAATCACAACAATTTTCACAGTAAGTGGCATAGATGGACAAGGTGGAACCTGGGTGTGATGAAACCAGGTGCTAACATTAATAGCTTTAGAAGGCACACTTGTCATTGATGAGGATTGGACAATCTAGTTCCTACTAAGCAATTCCTTTCTATTGACTACATTCTAGAACACAAGAAACAGAGTCCTTGCTCAAAAGTCACAAGAAGCCAAGAGAGAACTAAGGGAAATTTTGTAGGGTTCATTGGAGTGAACACTATAGATTGTGGTGATGAATTACCAGAAAACTGAGTTGTGAGGATTTTTCAAGAGATGAATTAGTATTGCTATATACTCTAGGAGCACAAAATTCATTCTTTACAACGCCACATATGCTAGGATTGGATAAAGATGAGTCCACAATACTAGAGCTATGATTGGGCTTCATAGCAACAACAATATCGTGTAGTTATAAAACTGAAACTTCTGTCTTTTCTGATTCATACAAGTCCTGGTATGATGCCTTCTCTTCCTTTTGTCAAAGCTGACACTCTTCCTCTATCATTTCACGGTTGTCTCTATGCCACATTACTTACCTAGCAATTGAATAGCACAGAAAAATTTGACAGCTGAGGTGATTACAAAATTCATCTAATCAATGGAGTGCATAATCTTTAAGAGTCCTATCATGTTCATCAAGGTTGGTTTGGATGCCTTGGGTGTTTGGATCAATGACAGATTTAAATAAAAAATCATAGACAAGATGTTAGGATAATAGGATAAATCCTAGTCCCAATAAATTTATTTGAAAGATAAGATAAATAACGTCATTTAAATAAAATATCCTGATTTAAAATAAAATATTGGATCCTATAAAATAATTTTAATTATGTTTTCCATCAGACACAGAATCGAAGTCAGCCAACTTTTACAGAAACTAGAAAATCTAAACTTACATCGCTCATCAAAACTACAGCAGAGCTCCAGTTGTTTTTCAATTCGTTATGCAAAACAGTTTGGTTAGGATAAATATGCATTTTAATTCTAAATAAAAAATTATAGCTTTCCAATTTTACCCAACTTTATAGTTAATAATCATATTAAATTGTTATTTAAGAATTCAAATGACAAACAATAAATAAGGGGTGAAATTGAAAAATAATAATAACTCTAACCTTGTCTTTATATTTAGGATAAAAAAATTTAAACTTCATCTTATATTAAGAATAGGAAAGAATATAAATTATTCACAAAAGTATATATTTCCTCCTTTAACTTCATACAAAGTTTTATTTTAATTTTTTAATTTTACAACGTGATTTTTTAGTCCTTTAGCTCTAATATGATTAGTTTTATTAATAAAAATTTTGATATTGCATTTTTAAATGTTGATAAAACTTTATCAAATGTTATAAAATCAGTAAGAAGACTAGCAATACATGTTATATTAATTGATGACTCAAACTAAAACATATTTCTGAGGTTAAAAAAAACATGTTTTATTAATTACAAGAAATTTGACATCAATTTCCTTTTTTTTTTTTTACAAACTCAACTTTCCTAATATTAAATTGGGAAAACTGTTAATACTAATTTTAAATAATTAAAAATCCGATAAAAATATAAAAGTTATTCCTCTAAGTTTATTATTTGTTTTGTTTTTGTCGACTTAGTATTCATCAACTAATTGCTTCTTAATTTATTATGCAAAAAAATTAAAAAAAAGATATCACATTAATTAGGAATAATTTATGAACTTTCAAAACTTTGAGCACCCCTCCAATGGGTAATAAAGCTCAAACCAGAGTCATTATTTATTTGAAATTCCTTGAAGCTGACATCATAGATCACCATCATCAAAATTAAAATTATTTGAAAACAAAAACACCTCATAAATAACTGAAATAAGAGGGCAAAACTCTCAAGAAAGTAATAAATCACACAATAAAATCATAGATGCAACGGTATTCTAAAAACAATAATAAACTTTTTGTTTAAAAAAATAGTAACATGTTTATTTGGCAACTCAGCGGCGCTTATTTTATTCGAGATAACGAATGGGGAGAATATCAGAATTCCAAACATTTTTCAACATTTCGATTTTTGAATCTAGTACGGCTGTACAGTATCATTTAAATTATCAAATTTTAAATTAATAATTTTAAATTCATACTCCACTTAAAATTTAGTAAATGAGTGAATTTCTCTAAATAATTGATATAAATTTTAATAGCTCAAATGATGCAAGTACTTGGTGCCTAGAGTCAATGAATTCAAATTCAAATTCCATCCTTACTAGTATCTCCATGTTCCATCTTAATTTTATATATTTAGATAAAATTATGCATATTAATAAAATTTATTAAATACACTTTACAAATTTTTTAAATAAAAATATATATAAATTTTTAAAAATATTCTTCATTAATATAACCTTAATGATTAAAGAAAGAAAGAATAATTATTATTATTATCATTATGAAAGGTAACACTGGAAGGGTACATATAATAAAATCTTACTTTTACTAAATTATCTTATATATTTAAAAAAAATTAACTAGTTTTTTAAAAAAATTTGTGAATCAGTTAAACTATGTCTTATTAAACAAGGTGAGTATATAATATGAAATATGAAAGGTGTAAATCACGTGAAAACCAACTCTTAACAGCATGCGTGCAAGTGTTGAGAAGGCAACACGTCAACTATCAACAAACATCAGGATAAAGGAAGAGGGACATCTTTGTTGTTTTTCCACCAAACGCTGTAATTTCTAATCACAATCATGTTTCTGTCCACCAGCGCTCCTTCCACTAGATTGGCCTCCCACCCTCCAATATTTCTTCAACAGTAGCAAAACAAACACACACATATACATATTATACATCTTACTTATATATTGAATGAAAATTCGTTTCAAATTAAAACGGAAGTCTTTTATTTACCACGACTCTCATTTCAAGTTATAAAATATTTTTGTGAGAGATTTAACATATTAAAATATAAGATATTTTAAAAAAATTAATAATTTATTAAAGAATAAAGGAGCAAAAATATTCACAAAGTAATCAGCTACGAGCACCCATTATTCTAAAGTGATGAAAAGGATAAAAATATTCATAATATTACATTAATATTTGTATTTGATCAATAACTATTGGCTTAAATTTTAAAATTGTTATTAATCACATGAATTTAAAAACAATTTTTTAAGAAAAAAATTAGATCAATTGGATCTCAATAGCCTATCAAGGCTAATGCATGCCTAGAGGTTCAAAGAACACATCTATAAGAGCACTTACAAATCGCTAATCAGCAAGGTTCTAATATTGATAACAATATTTGAATCCACAGCTTAATAAATTATGATCTAAATTCTTACCAATCAGATGAATATTTGTTAATTAAGTTAAAAATATTTTTGTTGTAACCAGGTAAAATCGACGAGATTAATAGGAGCTCTCATTAGTTAAACAAATTATTTGAATTCTAAATCTCAGCCCATCTAATTGAAAACACTCTATCATTTGCTCTTGTATCTCTGGAGGGGGGGAAAAAAAACTCCTTTGTCCATGAAGCCTTGAAGTTGCTTTAAAAAAATTAAAAAAAAAAGTCGTTTTCGTTGTATTTCCACCAAATACAATGTGTTTATGGGGACCAGCGCCTCCTCTTTTACCGGATTTGGTTGCCAAACTTATCCACTCAATTTGGAAATTACTCACTCCCATTATTCGATCTAATCCAAAACTTGGAGTTAGAAAAGCGGCCTAACTCACCAAAAATAGGCTTATGTGCTTAAATTAACATCAAAACTTACATATATAAATATACGAATTAACACTTTGCATAATCAATTTACCAATATAAAGACGATAAGTCAACATAAAATTGAAAAATCAAACATGAGACTATACTCCCAATATAAAACAAAGGCTAAATTTAAAAACAAATACAAACAAAAGCTTTTCTCATTCATTAGAATTCAATCAAAGTTCAGTCCTACCTCATTTTTCCAAATGCTCGTTATGAGAACTTAATCAATCACAGTATGTTATATGAATAATAATTTTGTGATAGATCATGGAGATTCAAAGTGTGCCGAGTGTATTTAAAATTCTTGAGATAATGTAAACGTAGATTATTGACTTGGATTTATTTGCAAGTGATTATATGTTGAGATATCCGAATCCCCCTTTCCGAACAATACAAATTATACTCACATTAATTTTATTTATAAGTTACTTTTATCATGTTTTATCAGAATGAAGGAAAATCTTAAACCTCATTAAATTTATCTTAAATATTCTTAAATTTTATTATTGATATTTTTATTCAAAATATTTAATAAAAGTAAAAATGTAAAGAGAAGTATTGAAAATTAACAAGTATTTTATAAGTAGGATTAAATTTTTTTTCTCTCTGTCCTATCAATAAAATTAGAGAAATATAATATTATAAGTTTTTTATTTCTAATCATATAAGAAATTCATGTTGAAACTTAACTGATATTAATAGAAAAGCAACAAATATAGTGATAATTAATCATTTGAAATTAAATATAACATAATAGGACTCGTTGACTCAAGTCACATTGAGAACTGAAATTCTTATTAAATTAAAATAACTTCTCTTTCATTTGAAGAAAGACCTCCTCGCAACGGCAACTCAGCAAGCACGTGGCGGGGTCACATGCAAGTGAGAGTAGGTATAAGTTTTCACACTTTGAGAAAATTACATACTCGGGTATAATTTTTTATTTTTTTTAACCTCCCTTCCTTTTCATATTTTACACCTCACAAATTGATATTTTAAATTTTAAACTCATTTGAATTTTAAATGACAATGAACTAATTGCATAGAGATTTTATACGGTATATAATTATTAATTAATTTTTTAATTATTAATATATAAATAAATTTTCCTTGTAATTTTGGGTCCTGAAAAGAGTCCCAAACTTTCATATTGTAATCGTGCTTTGGAACTACCTCAGTCGTGAAAAAAGCAACCATACTTCACACCAACCCACAAATGTCTTAAAAGAAATTCAAAATCTAAAATTCATAGTATCTAAAATCTAAATAGAAAAACCGAGATATCTTGAATAAAATAAATCTAAGATCTATTAAAATAATATAAAACATAAAATTTAAATTTTAAAATAAGAGCATGGGGAGAATATATTTTTTAGCTGAGAAAAATAAAAATATTTTTAATTTTCAAATTAAATTTATATTTCAGAATATATGTTTATAATTTAAAATTATAATTTATATGTTTTATTTTTAATTTTTGAATATTATAATTTTTATTTTAAAAAATTATATATGTAATATTATAATGTAAAAATTAAATTTTTTAAAATTTGAAAAAAAGTTAACAATAGAAAAGGACTTACCAATTTAAAATAAAGGCCAGGCTTGATGAAATTACTAATTTCAAGGTAAATAGCTTTAGGACTTTAACCATATGGCCAGCCCTGCGCATTTATCGGCTCTGAGGAGAGTATGAGGTTTTAAAAATTTAAAGTTTTAGAAAATATGTTAAAAAAATATGAGATGCTTTTTTAAAATTGCAGTATTATATGAAATACACACATGTGAGCAAAAGAAAATATCTTGTGATTTTACATTTTTATAAGTATATTTAAAAAATAAGTAAATTACTTCCAGAACTTTAAGTTTAAGTCTAGTGGCAATATAAATTTTAAACTTATTTATTGTGCAAATTATTTCTTTAATTTTTAAAAATAGTACAATCTAGCTCTTATCATTAACAAAAATCAACTTTGACAGTTCGTTAACTAAAAAATAATAGAAAGAGATTTCAAAAATTATAGAAAAAGACCAAAAAAATTTTGGTCATTTTCTTTAATTTGTTGGGTTCTTCTTTGTAACTTTTCAATCATGTATTATATTTTTTTAGTTATTTTTTGTAATTATTGATGCCTTTTCTGTTATTTTTTAGTCAACTAATGTTCAAAATTAATTTTTGTTATTAATAAAGGTTAAATCATATCATTTTTAAAAGTTAATAGAATAATTTATATAATAAATGAGTTTAAAGTTGATAATATTAAATATGTTTAAAGTTCAAAAAATAATTTACTCATCTACTCTCTGTAACATCCTGATTTTTATATAATAAAGAAATTGTGGAATTTAGGTTTTGAGAAAAAAAAATGATAACAATAGGAATTTATATTATTTGAGGTTATTTAGAAATGATATTATGGTTAGGTATTTAATTATAAATTTAAAAATTTAAATTTAAAATCACATAAGCAATATTTAGTTAAGATATAATACATAAATAATTTTTTATTGTGTGTTAAAAAAAAGAGAAGGTAGAAGGAACAAAAAAAAGGGGGTGGAAGGTTGTTGTTTCTAAGTCCCACATTGGTTAGATGAGGGAAGAGAAGAGGTGCCTTCATGTATAAAAAAGAGGGGGTGTGTGCATTAGGAAGCATGAGAGGCTAAGATGCAATTTAGAGGAAATTGCAACTTTTGGCCCAAAGGTTTGAATAATTAAATTCGAACCTATAGTTTTTTTTTAATATAATTTTGGGACCACAATCCCATTTTTATATTATTTTTCTCTCTTCCTCTCACGTTGCTCGGCGTTTTTCTCGCAAGGGGGGATTATTTTCTTTTTCTTCAGGTATGTTCTAACTTTCCTGTTTAGATTAGCATTTAAAAATTTATTTAATTACAAAATTAATTTTATAGTTATTTTCTAAATAACATTAGCTTTC
The DNA here is from genome assembly GCF_029017545.1 of Prosopis cineraria. Classification (NCBI taxonomy): domain Eukaryota; kingdom Viridiplantae; phylum Streptophyta; class Magnoliopsida; order Fabales; family Fabaceae; genus Prosopis; species Prosopis cineraria. The sequence goes on along the minus strand of NW_026555336.1, from coordinate 5,853,618 downwards.
TAGTGATATGATTATTTTATAGGATAGAGTAAATATTCTGATTAGGATTTTTTTTCTATAGGATAGTTAATCTGATGATATGATGGATTAAAAATATAGGTTAAAACTCTTAGGGATATAATAAATATTATAGAATATTTTCTTGAGATTGAAACTCATATTTAAGAATTTTTAAGTTAAAATCTAGATCTATATGGTTGAATTTATGTGGAATCTGAGATGTAGGGATAAACCTATGATTATTAAATATTTATTTAAGTATGAATAGGTATTTTTGAGGTTATAGAAAGGTGATTTGAGGCTTCAGGATAATTTTAAAATTTTTTAATTTATTTTTGGACGAATTTTTAGAATATAGAAGGATGAAATTGTGATACTAGAAGTGATTTGAGGATAAAAAAATAGTTTATTAGGGTACGAAAATTTTAGAAAAAGAATTTGGGAAGTTAAATGAGGCATAAATCTTAAATTAGTATTAATATGGATTATAGATCTAAGACTTTCTAATTCTTTAAATTAGAGTTATTTATTTTAATGTAAAATTAATATATAGTATTGTGAAATAATTATGTAGATTATATTGACAAAGATAGTGGTGAAAAAGGAGTTGTGAAGGGGAACTTGTTATTCAAGACACAAGGTAACCATTATTAATGTGTTGTGATGAGTGTGTTTGTGAATGGTTATGTGTTGTTTTGTTATTTGGAAAAATTATGAATTATTAAAAATAAATACTGTATATACTTGTTTGAAATTATTGCCAAGTGGGTTAAAAATTTATCTTTGTTTATCACGATGAGATATTATTGTTCGGATATATTTCTGTTTGGATATTTGAATGATGCATGACTTGTCAGGGTATTTTAATGTATGGTGTTAATGGGAATTTCTGTTCGGTTAATTATTATCACGTGGTAAGCCCTCATTGGATCCAATGAGTGGCGTGTCGCTTGGTCCAACTCACCTTTGGCCGGGTGATTTGGCGTCCGAGCATGGTGAAAGGAGGATATAAGGTGCAGTCATGCAATTAAATACTTGTTCGGTTTGTTTGAAAATATTGTTCGGTTAAATGTTTTGTGTGCCCACTTAGCAATCGCATGATTAGTTACATCCGCATGCATCATTACATATTAATTTTTGGTTACTGGGACTTTTAAGTCTCATTCCCCGTGGTTAATATTTTTACAGGAGCGAATCCGGACGAGAAAGCACCAGAGGTGTAATTATGGTGTATGAGACACCATCTTTTACGTTACCTCTTATTTTGGATTATACAATGTATCTTGTGCCAACTTAGGACATATCTTGTCCATGGAGCATGTAAACTCTAATCCTTTTTATTAAATGCATTTATATGTCCAAGAGGATTATGTCTGTCCCTTTTGATTCATGACCTAATTTGAATAACATGCTATGAGGATCATGTCTGTCCCTCATGGTTCTAATTGCTTTCTGAGATATTTTAAGACCTGTGGTATATTGTCTTGGATGTATCATGGTAGAAATTTTTCTACCATGATAAGGGTATGATAAGGGTTCAATGAAAAAAAAAATGATTTCTTGAATTAATAATTTACGAAAAATCGGTTTGTAAATTTGAGGGTGTTACACTCTCTATTTAATTATGTGTGTGCCGTGTCTCATGTATTATTTACAATTAACTCATTTAATCTTTTTTTTTTTGTAATTTTTAAATTTTGATATTTTATATTTCAGATTTAGTTTATCTTATTTTTACCATCTTAGCTAGGACATAAAGGAATATACTCTCTCCGATTCAAAATATAAACAATTTTTAAGAAAAATTCACATATCAATAAAGTTTTTATTTCCATAAAAATATATATTATTTTTTCTTTTTTCTCCTAAGTTAAATTACTAAAGTATTTCATGACGAGTGAGAGATACATTTACATGAATATTTAAGTTAATAAATATAAGAGGTAAAATGATAAAATTATTTTTTACATATACTAAATTATTTATATTTTCAATTAAAATTAGCTAAAAAATAATTATATTTTTGACTGGAGGGAGTATAACATAGTCTCCCTCACAGAAAATAGACATCAATTCTTTTTTTTTTTTGTGATTTTTAATGGAAGTAACAGTTTTATTAAAAACAAAGTCTGTTTGCTAGAGGCATGTCATCAATTTGAATGCTAGAGGACATACAAATTGGAGTATTGTTTAAATCTTCACTGTACACTTAAATAGTACAAGGAGCTAATTAAATACAAGGGATATTTTAAAAAAAAAACTATCTCCAATTCTATTAAGAGGACCCCTTTTCAGGGACATTAATTTCGTTTGATGAATGAAACATTTATGATTTATCTTAAAAAAATGTACCTATCTCTTTCACTCGGAATTTTCACACTTGATTGTATGAAATTTTAAGAACTTATACAATTTTTAACGTTTAAGTAATTTTAACCAATACATATCTTTAATTTATGTAAAGTGGGTGGCGTGCTTTCATGATAAGAACTAAAGGATGAGGAGTAATAATTAACATGACAATGGAGATGCCTATCTCAAATAAAACATGTTTTTTATGCTAACAAATAGTAATTTTTCGTTGATATTTACTTTTTCCGTACGCTTCTACTCGCTCTGACATTTTTTTTTGGGGGGTAATTCCTACTTTTCCGAAATTTTGTCCTCTCCCACTCGGAGGGGACCACTCCATTAATTAGATAAAAATGTAAATTTAATTAGAAAAATTATGTTAAAATCTTACGTAAAAAAATTAATTATTAAAAAATTTATTAAGAACTACTTAGTTGTTAATAAAATTCATAATAATTAATTTTTTGTGTAAAATTTATATAAGATTTTCTCAATTTAGTTTTCCTTAAGAGAGGTGATCACTCATATCTACTGTCTATTCAGATGGGGGGAAAAAGGTTGAGAGCAAAAAAATGAAAAGAAAGAAAATGAAAAGCAAAGAAAATTAAAAAAAAATTGTTATTTATGTTAAGAAAAATATGAGAAAATGGAGAGTGAGGAAAAAAAAAAATATAATCTTGTGTTAAAATATATCATGTTGTATGTCATTATTTTTATAAAAGAAAGAAAATGGGAAAAATCATGTTAAAATTAACCTAATTAAAATATTTTAAAATCAAATTAGTTGATAAAAATATTTTTCATTTTAATAATTAGTATTTTTATTATCTAATCATATTTTGAATAAAATTATCTTTAACAAGAAAACACATTTATGCAATTCAAAAAAAGTGTACATTCGATTCTTTAACTTTGACACATGCTTTATTTTAATTTTGGATAAATGAAAAAATTAGCTTCTAACCTATTGGTCTAGAAACGTTTAGAACTCTAAACTCATCTTTTATGTAACATTTTCTTTCAACTTTTAAATATAGTGCAATTTGACTGTTTCAATTAATAAAATTTAATTTTGATTGTTAATTGATTAAAAAATGACATCTAAAAGTATAAAAAAATTTAAAAATTACAGAAAATATTCCAAAAGTATAGATAATAACTCAAAAAAATACAGAAAAAGACAAATAAAATTTTGTATCATTTTTATCATTTTCTGATCAATTAATTATCAAAGTTATTTTTTTATTAACAATAAGGGTTAGATTGTATTATTTTCAAAAGTTGAAAGAAGATATTGTACGAAAGATGAGTTTAAAATTTTAGAAACATCTAGACATATACTTTAAGAGTCAATTTGTTCACTTGCCCTTTAATTTTTAAACTTCACTAACATATGATTTATGAATTTTTTGTTTAGATCTTAAACATTGAAGAATTAATACGACTAAAATAAAATTTACTTTAATATTAAGGGATTAAAGTGCACTTTTATTTTCAAATTAATAAACCAATTGTCATTCATTCATAAACACTTGTTCATCACAATTTTAAAAAGAAGGGTTAAATGTCAAGTTTGTCCCGAAACTTTTTTTTCAAGGGCGTCTGACACTCTAAACTTTTTTTAGAGCATTTTTGTTCCAAACTTTTCAAAAAGATAGCATTTTTGCTCCACTGTTAGATATAAAAAATGTTAATTGTTAAATTAAAATTTGATTAAGAGTTAAATAGCATGTTTGCCTTGAAACTTTTTGTTAAGAATGCTAGGTATCCTAAACTTTTGTTTGGAACTTATTTTCTTGAAAATTTTAAAAGAAGAGTAATTTTGCCTTGCCATCAATATTGACCATTACTTTGATTTTAATTGCCACTTGTAGCCACACAAAATTTAAAAAAAAATAAAAAATTCACCTAGATAGCAAGAACACCTCATTTAGCATCAATAACAATAGCAAAAACAACTCCATGAAAAGCAAGTAAGAACAATAACAAGTAATTCCAAATCATCCAAACACATACTTATACCTGAAAAGGATTAACTATCCGTTGAGTTAATCCAAATGAACTTGCCACGTGAAAATTCTCTTCTTCCATATTTGACAATTTCACTAGCTCACTCAACTATGATGACTCTGCAGACTTCAACCTTGACTTAGATGCTTTTGAGGGCTTCACAGCATCAAACTTGACCATGGTGTCAGTGGCAATAGCAGCAGCTTAGATGTTACGTGAGGAGCACATGGCAAATCAGGGGAGGATGACAGCAATTTAGGAGAAGTTAAGAATGATGAATTTGCCTTTGATGGATATAACAGCGATGTTGTCGGCTTTAATAGTCATTTATCAGAGGGTGAAAGTGTTGATTCAGATGCGAGACTTCTTGCAAGACTCGCAAATTTCGGACACTCATTTTTTCCAACTTCACAATCTATGGTAATGCGGGAGCTTACTAGTTGAAGAGGAGGAAGAAAAAGAAGAAGAAAAGGATGATGAAGGAGAAGGGAGGGCACAATTGTTCCATTTTTAAAAGTTTCAGGAAAAATGAACTCCGAACAAAAATTTAGGATACCCAGCGTCCCTGAAGAAAAAATTTTAGGATAAATATGCCCTTTAACTATTGGTTAAATTTTAGTTTAATAGTTAACATTTTTTATATTTAACGGTGGAACAAAAATGCTCTTTTTTTGAAAAGTTTAGGGCAAAAATATTAAAAAAAATTTAGGGTGCTAGGCATCCCTAAAGAAAAAGTTTGAGGACAAATTTATATTTAATCCTAAAAAAAACCTTAATAAACTTTAAATTTTAAAAAGTGGCATTCCTAATGAAGTGAAGAAGTTAAATCTTGCTTAACTAACTATACATTGTTTAAGTTAATCTTGCTTGGCGGCAAAGAGATGCCTTATTTCCATCATGGGGTCAAAGAAAGCGAGAGACAAAAATGATAAGTTGCTGGCAAGTGGAGATAAGAACGAACGAACACTATATAACGGAAGAATAGTAAATAAAAATTCTTAAAAATTCAATGGTACAAAAATTTAAAAATCAACTGTGTTTGGAAAAATAAAATTGTTTTATACTTGTTGAAATAATTACTTATATTTTTCAAAGTTACTATTTATTCTTGATAAAATTTTAAACTTATATTATTTTTATAGTCAATATTAATAACAAGTTTATAACAAGTTATCTCATAATCAATATTAATAATATCAAATATCAAATTTATAACAAGTTATAGGATTCATAATAAATCATAAACCATATGAATTAATTTTGTTAGCTCCATGAATTATGATAATACAAAGGGAAAATATAATCAATGATCTTATAGTTTTATTGAGTTTTACTTTTAATTTATGTAATTTGTTTTCAATCTTTATAATTTTTATAATTTAAAATTTTTGGGGACTTCAAAAAAATTATATAATATTATTAAAATTATAAGGATTGAGAACTAAAAAACTATATAATTTAAAAGTAAAATTTAATAAAATTATAGAGAATAATGATTGCATTTTTCATGATATAAATTATAAAGTGTAATGTTGATCACCAATACCTTTACTTTCCAAGGGAAAAATTTAAACATTAGTAAATTAGTAAATCTAATAAGTTGTTTTTTATCTTATACCAGAACCAACCTTAATTGGTAGTTACGAATTGTCATTTTCTTGCTAGAATGGTACGAAAGGAATTGAAAAGGTAAGACATTAAATCAAAAAATAATTTTAAAAATGGCATTTTAGGAAGGGCATGCCCGTAAATGCAGGGGACAAAGGCCGCGCCGGGGCTTGGCCGTTTTCATCTAATGCTGCGAGTTGTACGACCGAACGCAAGGAACACGTGTTGGAATTAGTCACCCACCGCCACACGAATTAAATTATTGATGCTGTTAAATTAAATTAATAGACAAATAATAAAGTCTTTTATGAGAGAGTCCACTGGACGACTTGTATTGTATTTGTGGTACAGCTTCCACGAAATAAGACTTTTCAGTGTTTTATTTAGTACCACCATGTATTCCTCGTGCTTTAATTCTTCCTCCTTTTATTTTCTCCTCCAGAAATTATATAATCGTACCCTTTTCTGTATTCTCTCCAATTTCAAGTTTGAAAGAGAAAGAGAAAGAGAGCCTTGTGGTTGTGTTCGCCGGCAAACATGTCCTGCTCGTCGGAGAACTCGGAGGTTTCTGACCTGAAGCTGGCCAAGTCGTCGGAGCAGTCAGCCTTCTCTCAGACTTGTAGCCTGTTGAGTCAGTACCTCAAGGAGAAAGGCAGCTTCGGAGATCTTACTCTCGGAATGACATGCAACATCGAAGGCACCGGTATGGTTTGATTTTCCAGACATTTCAAGTTTTTTCTCTTTTTCGTCTCTCTCTCTTTTTTTTCTTGCTGTTTTCTTCCTTCTCGCAAATATCGGATGTTGCTTGTTCTCTGTTTGGATTCCCGGAAAATAGACATATAATTCCTTTCATCTTACTTCGTTCTCCATTAAATTTAGTTGACGTAAAGTAAATCTTAGAATAGGATAATAGGAGACAAGTTTCCTGCTATTTCTAATTTTGCTTTCCCTCTCGGTTGTTATAAACTTTTTTTTTTTTTGGACCAACCTCGGTTGCTATAAACTTGAAACTATGGATCTAACGAATGCATCAGGCGTCCTTGTAATTTTCTCTAATTTGACAAAGATTACTGTTCAAATTACTCCTACTATAAGATTTGGAGTTTAGAATTTAGAGATACTTTCCGACAATTATATGTACTTTCCAAAATCTTCTCCTATAAAAACTCTGTTTACGTTTTCGGAAACGCTCGACTGTTTCTTTTTTCCTGGCCTTAGTTTCCTTATTGGGAACAATATAAGGTTTGAGATATTGTGAGTAGACTGGAGAATATTTGGGGACATGGATTATATTCCTACTTGCATGCTTTTGAAGATCTCTCTGAATTTGAAGTAATTTTTACAGGGTCTCCTGAGACATCTTGTCACTCTGCAACCATTAAGAACCTTCTTCCGACCAAGACTTCTGTGAATCCCTGGTCCGTTCGCTTGTTTCCTCAATTTTTGATTAGGGTTTCAAAGATTATAGTTACCAAATAATATTAAATATTGATGTATGAGCTCTTTTCCTGATGTACAGTGTGATGAATCCTGTGAGTATGGAGCCTAAATCTGCACAGTTGACAATCTTCTATGGTGGACAAGTTCTTGTGTTTGATGATTTTCCAGCTGAAAAAGCCAAGGAGATCATGGCCCTTGCAGGCAAAGGAAACTCCCAAACTCTCAACAGATCTGCTTATGCTTATCCTTCATTTCCTCCTAATTTGGTCACAATTTCTGCTGATCCTAATGCTGCCGGCAATTTGGGTCAAGAGCACTCTCAAGCACAACCCAGACCTGTTATTGCTGGTAATTCCCTTTTGTTTGACTTGTATGCTTTTGAGACAATGGGACAATATTGTGTTTCTGATCATCGATTTCCTTTTCATACAGATCTACCAATTGCTAGGAAAGCTTCACTTCATCGGTTCTTGGAGAAGAGAAAGGATAGGTAGGCTCTCTCAAACAAATAAAGAACTTTGATCAAGAAATGTTGCTTGTTGCATTTCTGTGCATATTGTATTATTGTTCATTAAATGACAAGTATTTTTCTTTTGCATTTCCAGAATCGCTGCCAGAGCTCCATATCAAACAAACAATGCCAAGAAGCCAGCTGAAGCCATGCCATGGATTGGCATGTCTCCTAATTCACCACTAGTCTGAAGCTATAACTAGCACATCCATGTATTCAGGATTAGAGACAATATTTTTAGTTTTTGGGATGTTAATGTTAGTGGCAATATTCTTATGCATGGTTCGTTAGGACCAAGAATGAGAGACAATGTCTTAGGTTCCATGTTTGGTCTTCTAATTCCTTGCATCTATAGAGAAGTTACAATTAAGAACATTCATGTATTCAAGACTTACAACCCCTAGGGGTTTGGCACTAGCCAGTTAAATTTAGTTAAGTTGCTTCTATGTTGGTATATGAATTCAATCTCTACCAATGAATATCTAAATCTCTTCACTTCAACGTGTCAAAACAAGTCAAGAGTTTTTATTCCACTATAGCAACATGAACTAGAAAAAATTCTTGCCCACAGTTAAATTGAGCTAGACAATATGAACAAGAGAATCAAATGTCAGCATAAATACATGGCAGAAGTGTCTGCTTCAAACAAAATCGCAGGATCATAGACGTATGCTTTTAGAAACATAAGAGTTATCATCATTTGCATCAACAGAAATCTGCATCAGTGTTAAAACTCTCCGTGGCTTTTCTCGATTCTTCGTAAGAACAAAGGGACAGGTTTTTCCAAGACAGTAACATTAACATTGTTCCACACATCAGATGTGGTAGGAAGTGTGGCAATTCTCTCGGCAATATGCATGTCTTCTGGAAAAACAGATCCAAACACCGTGTGTGCATGTCCCCATTCCACATGATTAGCCAGGCTAATAAAGAATGCGGGGCCAGAACCAACCCAAGCAACTGAACCTCTCTTAAGAATAGGACAATCTTCTATAGGGATTTCCTTGAATGTGGTCCCTTGTGCTTCTAGTATCCCTTGAACCAATCCATAAGGTGGTCCAAAAGCAGCCTGGAATAAAGAGAATTATTCCATTACAGAATTTGGATGGATAATCTGATAAAGAAAATGCGTGTGCCTTTATGTGCCATGAAAGCATCAGACCAGGAAATTTCAGAGTCTTACGTTTTCTACATGGTTTCCTGCCAAATCCCATGAATCACCTCGGCTCTCTGCACGGTAAAAGTGGCAGCCGGCACAATGGCGCAAAGCCAACAGCTCTAGAATGTAAGCAACAGAATGAGGGGCACAGTCGGGGAAAAGCTGCACCATATAGTATTTAAAGTTGGTGTAAATGTGCACCAAAACGAATCATTAAAAAGCTAATCTACAGATAATAACATGTCGGGAGTTGCGTTTTCTGCAAGCAACAGGCTTTTGGCTTTTGACTACAATCACAACACATCATAATGATAAATAATAATCTATTGGGTTAATAACTGCATCAGCTTCTAGCACACACACACAGCAAAAACCCACTGTCTTAGGTATTATATTCAGAGAAATGTTTCATCCAAGGGTGTTTTGTGCATTGTGCTATCAATTTTACACTGGAGAAGAGAGAAATGCTTTCAAAGTTTACAAGAAGATCACACCCACATGGGTGTTTTTGGTATTTTGACTCCTGAACTTACTGTACTGGGAAAAGGGTTCCAATTGCACTTTCAAATAGACCAGTTTGATTTCACACACACACACACACACACACACACAAGCATGATTACTTACCTTTATATGAAGAGTTCCATACTCAGTTTCCAGCCCAATAATACCCTGCAAATAAATAATTGAAAAAAGTATACTAATGAACAATTTAATCATTCATAACATTATAAAGTTCAAACTTTGTATTACATCACACAGGGACTTGTAAGCTATAACTGAGGATTGAAAGAGAGAACACAATTTTACATGTGTAATCTGCCCAAGATTACTCAATAATCACAAGACATCAAATACAAAAGTTGGTGTTCTGCTTGGATATATCATATTCATCCCATCCCATACCATCAAGCAAACCACACCTTGGTACATAATATAAAATAGGTCGCTTAGATAATCACATATTGTCATGCATCCCATGACTTGCCCCTCCAAAGATTATGCTGAACAAAGAATCTTCTAATTGCCATAAAGAACTAAAGTATCTTATGCTCTTACCACAGGTCTTTGGCTGCATTGCTAAAGTCAAATTTCAAGTTTCTCCCTTATAGATGAGCCCGTTACACTTCCACGATCAGATTTTTTTTTTTTTAACAAAGAAACAATATTACCCAATGACATCAAATGAATGCAATGCCATCTCAGCTCAATAGCATTACCAGCAGGTGGTTAGGGGCACCAGATATAGTGAACAACTGTTCGTCTCTCTTCAAGAAACCCCATCTCAATACTTAGTTTTGAATAACCAAAAGAAAAATCCATTTTGAAGATAATTAGCATATCACTGACATACTAATAAGGCTTATGGAAGAGAGAATGTTAAAGCATGCCTTAGTTTCATTTGTTGATGACAGCTCTTTCCAACACATTCATTCTAAAATATCAAACTTTCAGTACCTCTCCCATCCCATAGATGACACCAGAAGTCCAGCCAACTGTTTCCTTAGCTCCTTGCCGTTCAGGGGCTAAGCCGTCCATTTGTTTCTTCAACCAACACTGAAATAATGAATATACATGCAGTGACTTCTATGCTCATGATCATACTGAGGATCCAAAAGAAACTCAATATCTAAAATCTGAAATTAAATGAAATTCTTTCCTACCATATTGTAACTACCAACAATGCTCTATTTTACATTGGTTGTTTGAATCAATATTCATACTTAGAAACCATATAAAGAGATAGCATCTAGAAATAAAGGAGGAGTAATATGTCAATGAATACACACACACACACACAAGTAGATCTTCAAGCAAGAATTAGAAAGTAACTTACCTCACCAAATTTGGATCCACAAGTCTCACGTTTCCCACAAAACACCCAGGTATCGCACAAACATGGTCCATCTTTGCCAGTACACATGGATTTACAAGCGTTGCAGCAACCTTCGGAACTGTTGAATTTAACTCAGAACCCCACTTCACAGTCGCGCCCCAGAGCTCCAAATTATCAATTCCTCTACAGCATCCTCCATTATCTCCTCCATAACCCTGATCCGCCCTACCAGTAGCACCGTCCTGGTCCAACAATGCCATGGAGGCAGAACGTGAACCTGAAGAAGAGGCGCCGCTGGAGATTGCAAACACAGAAGAGACGAAAGCATAAACCATGCCGCATGAGACCAAGCACACCATCAGGAGAATCAAACCAGTTGATAGAGTGAGCTCCGGTTCATTTCGCCTCCGAGCCATTGGAGAAACAGGGCAGCAGATGAAAATGAAGACCCAAAAAAAAGATCAAGCCAGAGGATCGAGCAATAGAGCGGGGACATAGAGTAACGTTGACCGGAAAAAGAGGTTTAGTAAAGCGAGTGATGGAACGAATGCGACAGAGTGGGTATACTGATCACTGATTCATAGTGTTCATATTATAGAGAGTAGAAAGCAGCGTGGTTGTTGAGAAGTTGAGAATTCGGTCCGAATCCGAGGGTGCGGTTGAATGAAAATGAATGATTGTTCAGATGATCTGAAAAAGTTTGTCTTTTTCCTCTTCCAAAGTTTATCTACTCGTTTCTTAAATCGATGTAGCCTTCATTATTCACTTAAAGTTGAAAAATTATAAATCACTAGGCTTCTTCAAAGGCCTAATGAAGCCCGAGGATGGGTGGATGCTTAAGTGCATGTTTGAATTAACATTCAATTTTAATTAGAATCAACCAAACTAAAGTTAGAATATAAAATGTTCATTTTATGTTGTTTGGATTAGGGAAAAATCTCAACCTTAATTAGCCTTAAATGAGCATTTTTTTGGAAGCTCACAGACCAACTTTTATATTAGCGTCAGCATTAGAAGCCGTTGCAAGCATTTAATGAAGTTTAAATATTTATGCTTTCTCTCTCCATAAGCTGTGTATCTACCCTACGAGCTGTTCGGTTTTTTTTATGTTGCTATGCATGCTATCTTCCTCCCGTGACCTCCGAACTTGCATCTCCAGATCTGCTTCACCCTCCTCTGCTCTTCACCTCCCGAGCTCTACACACCGCATTGATCAGGTGATCTCTACCTCAATTGAAGCACGAAGATCTCCACGTTCAAGCACCAAGATCTTCACCTTTCAATCTTGCATCCAGCATTCCCTGCTCAGAAGTGGTTTCTCCTTGTCACTTCTCGATCTCCACCATGTCTACCAGATCTGAGGTTGCCGTCATTGGATCTACTCCCATCGACTGTCTTTGGTAAATAAGATTCTTCCTTTCATCTCATTCCTTACCTTCCTTCAGCCCTTTGTTCCTCTATGTTTCGAGTTTTTTATTCTTCTTCATCATCTAATGCTTTTCTTGCGTTCTTGGTGGAGGATTTTTTCTACTTTTCATTCATTTAGCCTGCGTTGCTTCTCTTTTCATTTAGTCTAGGATACATCCTTCTTCTTCAATGGTGAAATATGAAAAAGCCACCACTGAAGCTGTTGGTCGAAGGAAGCCCAATAGGGGATAACACTTGACGAAGAAGAGGATGAGCAGAGAGAAGAGATCTAAGTTACCTATTAGCCATTCTTCCTAGTTTAGTCTTTTCATTCCTTTAGCCTGTGCTGCTCCTCTGTTCATTTAGTTTAATCTTTTTCATGGTTGTATGTCTACTTTGCTCCTCTATTTTTTCAAACAGTGTCCTTTCTTTGTGGTCTTTTTTAGTTCAGTTTTTGATCTGAACTTCATCCTTAGCCATAGAGTTTGGATCTTTTAAGTGGTTCCTCATCAGCTATTTTTGCTTGGAATGCTTCCTTTCTCATTTTCTTTTTCTTTGAGAATCTCGGTTAGTGCGTTGTTCAAATGTTGTAAAGGTCATATTCATTGCATGAAGTTGATTTTCACGTGCATTTGTTGTTCGGGTTTAGTGTTGGGGTGCTTCTAATTGGCTATGGTTTTTTTTCCCTTCCTTGTTGGCTGCTCATGGCTGTGGGAAATCAGTTGACCTTGTTTTATCAATTGCTGTTGCTATTACCGTGGGGTAATGTGCTTTATATACATTCAGATATGAATTTATATATATATATATATATATATATCTCTATTTAAGATATAATAAACATCTTGTGCTATTTATAATGTGTTTCCTTCCTTGTTTTAAAAATGAACAGAAGCAAATATTATGCATTTCTGGAATTGAAAATGCCAAACTGAAAATCCAGGCATATAGCAATTCCTTCCTTGTTCTAGGATTATTATTTTCATTTAGTTTCGCTATGACTCTAGGATATGGTGGTAAATTGATACATATATGCAAAGATATTTATTAATTTTGCATGTTTGTGATGGCTAGCTAGTCTATAGAACAATGAACATTGATAAAGGAAAAGCTGTGTGGAATTCAACCTTGATAGAAATTTTCATTAAGGAATGTTTAGAGCAAGTGTACAAGAAACAAAGGAAAAAAATTGCTTTCAACAAAAATAGGTGGTAAGCAATAATTGAGGGGTTTGAGAAAAAAATAGGAAAAAGGTATGACTGAAAGCAACTGAAAAATAAATTGGACAATATGAAGAAAGAATGGAATATATGGTACAAATTATTTTCTAGTGAAACCGGCTTATGATGGAACAGTGTCAAGAATATTGTTGATGCTCTAGATGAGTGGTGGGAGCAAAAAATCTAAGTATGGATTAGTTATTAAGTGTTTTTTAGATTAGAATTTAATTTAAGAATCTTAATTGTTGATTACTTAAATATTTGTAGGAGAATCCCCTTTATGAAAAATTTACACAAAAGGGTTGAGGTTTGCAAGGGAATTAACCTTCATATTTAGGGATGTCCTTGCAATTAGGGAGACACTATCTGTGCCATTTGCTACCCAAACCCAAATAGAGGATGATGATGAAGATGTGTACTACCCCACCATTAATCTTCAAGAAGGATTCGGTGATAGTAAAGAGGAGTTAAATTTATCTGACACTACAACACCTATGGGAGCACTGATGAGTTGTAAGGCTTGAATGTCACCACAAATATCGGTGGAACCAATGTTAATGGAAGTCAAGGCAAGAGAAAGAGGGTTATAGGAGACGGTAGGAGGAAAAAGCAAAAAGTCTTTGCCTTAATGAAAATAGCAGATGCAATGAGTGAAATAGCTAAGGATAATATAGTTAGAATAGAGACAGTGAACAAGATTTTGGCAAATGACATAGGAGTTTTTGAGGTTGTAGCTCAGCTAAATGAACTTTCAGAAGTTTTTGGTAATAAAGATTTGCATTGGAGATGTGTTAATCTTGTTCTATAGAAGCCTATGTGAGATGCTTATTGGCAACTTAAAGACCATTTTGATCACTTGGTCAATTGGTTGAAGCACCAAGTCTACCATCTACTAGATTTTATTTCAAAGAATACATAAGGATGAATTTTTATCTAGGCTTATAATGACTTGACTGGTGTTTTTTTTTTTGACTTAAAGACTACTTATAGTTGCTTTTGGCTGACTTGTACTTTGATATGCTTATGATGACTTGGTTTGTAGTAAATATTTAACTCTTATCTAATGCTTATCTTATGCTTTATTTTTTATGTTATTGAATGATATTTATATATTATGTATTTTATATTATATACAAATGATATTTACATACTATTTTACCTTAGGTTGAAAATCATGAGAGATTCAAATGAATATATGTTAGGTTGGAATGAAGGTTAGGATGTAGATGTGACTCATTAACTACTTCCCTTGTTTCAACAAGATATATCTAAGCAAGAAGAAATATGTTAATTAGTTAGTGAATATGTGATGCCATATGTGTGTAAAGAGCCACGGAGAACTAGCAAGCAAACAGGGCAAATGTGAGTCAATGAGATTTTACAAGGTAACTATGTGCGACACTAGTTGAGCTTGGTTTAAAGAAATCTAAAAAAATAGGAGTTAAAGAAATGGTTAGAATGTTTTTGAATACAATTGGACATAGAGTTTGTAATAGGATGATATAGGAACGATTTCAGCATTCAGGGGAAATTGTCCATAGAAATTTTCATAAAGTATTAGCTGCTTGCCTAAACTTTTTTAAGGCAAACATAAAGCCACTTGATCATTCGTTTCAACGATGTCATTCAAAAATTCAAAATGATCCATGGTATTGGCCATTCTTTAAGGATGCTATAGGAGCAATTGATAGCACTCATGTGCCATGCGTGGTTAGTGTTACTGATCAAATTAAATTTATTAGAAGAAAGGGATATGCAACACAAAATGTCATGGCTGTATGTGATTGGGACATGTGTTTTACTTTTGTCATTGGTGGATGGGAAGGTACGGCTCATGATGCCTAAGGATTTGATAATGCCATATCAACTCCAATGCATTTTCCGCATCCACCTCTAAGTATATTTTATTAAAGTCATTATAATTATTATTGCATTGATTTAATGTTGGTCAAATTTACAACACTTCTTTTATTTAATAGGTAAATATTATTTGGTTGATTCTGATTATCCAACACTAAATGGGTATCTTGGTTCATATCGTTGCGAACGTTATCACCTTCCAGACTTCAGGTGAGTTGTAGGATTTACAAACAATAATGAAGTCTTCAATTATTATTATTCAAGTTTGAGATGCACTATAGAAAGAACTTTTAGAGTATGGAAGAATAGGTTTGTAATTATACAAAAAATGTTCAAATTTAAACATAAAACACAAGTTTAAATTGTTTGTGCAACAATGGCAATACATGACTTTATTAGAAGAAATTCAATTACTGATGAACAATTCATACAAGTTGAAAATGAAAGTGTAGATGTCCTTGAGGAAGATATCGATATTGGTGAGGCATCCTCGTCAAATATACCTGGATCGTCAAGACAGATGTAGCATGTTCGTAATATAATTAGAGACCAGCTTATAAATCATATCAATTGAATATTAATTTATTTTAGGTTTTTGTGATAGAATATTTAAGATATTTTACTTATTAGTTATGATTTTAAATTTAATATTTTTTACTTATTAGTTAGTCAAAAAATATAATCATGTTTATTTAAGATTTAATATTTAAGACAAAAAAATTTATGCTTATTTTTGTCATTAAACATCTCAACTGGCTTTTGAATCAAATTATCCAAATGAATTTCAATTTATCTAACTGACTTAAAAAAAAAGTATCCAAACATAAATTACGTTACATTAACTAATTTTTCTTCTAACCTTAGTTTGCTAACCTTAGTTGAATTCTAATCTCAATTGTAAATTTTTTAATTCAAACACACTCTAAATGTGCTATTGTCCTACTTGGTCAGTTGGTCCCAAGTCTTGGAGTCTGTTATGTGAAAAATGAAAATTGTAGGTTGATGATTGTTTGGTCTTATTTTTTTGGCAAGGAAGATTGATACTAAAATTCAAAAATAAAAAATTTATGATAGTTAGGTTTCTAATAATTTTTTTATAAAATTAGTTATAAATATGATTTTAAACAATAGTAAATTCAAAAGTTTTAATTAAAAATAAGGCATTTAAATTTTAACTATAATTATCAATTTACAATTGAAATTTTTATTTGCAACTATTTAAATTGATATTTGCAACTTTTTTTTATTTAGAAAAACCTATCATGGATGTAACCATCATAAATTTTTTATTGGAAAAACATAATTATTGGTTTCTACAATTACATTGGGTTTTGTTTCTAATCCATATGTCCTTTTAGTCATTGTAATTTAATATCATTAAGAACGTAAGGAACAAATATCACTTAATCTTGCTGAAAGTATACAAATTTAAAACACTAAAAAAATTACAAAAATTACAAGCAAAACTTGATAAAATTATAGGAACTAACAATTGTGTTTTCTATTTTCTATTTTAAACCTTCATTGTTATTCTATCTTTTTTAATGCATAGGAAGGCAAAACATTTGAGTAGAAAATAACAAAGCTAAGCAACTAGACATTGAATTGAAGAGTATTATTAAAATCAAGTCACATTAAATATATGCATTCTCGTGATGGCTCGGGCAAGATGCAAGCCTCTAAATTCATATTATAAGTACAAGTATTAGCTTCTCTAAAAATATATTTATTTTTCAATCTCTAATAAGTAAACTTTATTTTATCTACTTAAGTTGATTCAACTTCTTTCTAATTGAACCAAGTATCAATATATCGTAATAAAATTCGTAGAATGCATCCTATTGGTTAGAAGCTATGCTCTCTCATTGGTAAAAAATACTTGGGTCCAATTTTAATTCCCTTCTTCCGTTGGCTCACTCTATTTGTTCTTTGCATCTTCGTTTAAAATATTCACTTTAGTATCTCAACTGCCTGGCTTGAATCAATTTTAAATGGGAGCATTAAGTTCAACCATTTCTTCATATTCATTTACACCCCTTGCTATTCCCAATATTTATTCCATTCCTCCCAGTCCACTGTTCATTCTAAGCACTCTTAATTATAAGCATCTTTGTTCGTGTTCTTATTAACTCATCTGAGGATCTCTGTCTGTAGGTTTGTTTTTATCATTTCATTGCTTGTTCTTTTATTAATTTTTTCCTTCTCCCCTATTTTCTTTTTCTTTGTTTGGTCCCTCTTGTGTTTTGAGTTGAAGGTTTTTGTTTCCTCGATGACTATCAATCGTTTCACTCCCTTAAAAGATATTCGAGAGAGTGTCATTGATGGTGAGGTTTATGTTCAAATTGTATGCAAGTTTTGGGTTGACGATGTTGGCTTCTCCAGATAGCAAAGTCTCTCATTTATTGTTTTTTGATGTGGAGGTTAGTCTTTCGAAATATTATATTTATATCTCATTCCCATCATCCGATTATTTTTCGCTTGTCTTCTTTGTATCTCTTATAATTTCATTGTTTTTATTGTTTTTAGGGAACTTTTCTAATTGTTGTAGTTGATGTTCTTCACCTTATCCATTGCCTATGGCCCATTCTTCATGAAGGTTCTACATATCACATCCAACACTTTGAAGTCAAATCGGGTAGAAATTCTATTTCCAACCAAGTACTTCATTATTATAGAACTTGATACATATTTCAATAAGTCACCAGTCATGGTCCCCTTATTGACTATAAAGTTAATTCCCCTCCCATTTTTAATAGATCCTCATAGGTGTAAGAAACAACTTTTTAGTAAGTGAAACTTATCTCATTGTTCTTGTAAACATCATTATTCATTCCAAAGTTATGTCTTTCAAATGTTATCTATTTAACCATATGCTCATTAGTTTTTCTTATTATTTTCAGATGTTGCTAGGGTGATTACTTGTGTTGGTCCCCTCAACAAGGAAGAAGATAATGGCTTCATGCATTGAAAATTCTCCTTCATATGTTAAAGGACACATGGTTTGCTTTGTTCAACTTCATCTTCCTATAACTAAATAACTTTACTTTGTCACCATTTCATTATTCTTTTATTCTTATAGGCAAATAATTTCCTATTTCATTGTTATTTTCACAAATAGAGCAATATTGGCTCCAACTTTAGAAGTTGTTGATCAATTGAATAATTACATATGTACAATCTTTCCAGAAGAGGTTGTTACATACTTTAGTTCAGACTCAATATACAAAGCAACTGAGGATTCAAATTCTTTTAAAGATATCTACAATACTAAATTCTTGAACATAATTGAATGTTCTAGAATAGCTCCACACAAGTTGACCCTTAAGATTGAAGTCCCATTGATGCTTATGAGAAATATCGAACAAGCTAATGGACTTTGTAATGGAACAAGGTTGAGGATTACTTTGTTGGCAGACCACTTTATAAAGGGAATAATTCTTAATGGATCAAATCTAGGAGAAGTTTATATTCATCATATGTATCAAAATCCTTCTAAGAGTAATCTTCCTTTTTTCATGCAACGACGACAATTCCCTCTTGTCTTGTCATTTGCAATGACCATCGATAAAAGTTAAGGGCAAATGTTGTCAAGTGTAAAAGTTTATTTGCCAAATCTAATATTCACTCATAGATAATTATATGTTGCTTTCTCAAGGGTTAAATCACAAGATGGGCTTAAACTTCTTATTCATGATTTAGATTTTAGGCCTCTCAATTCTACAACAAATGTAGTTTACAATGAAGTTTTTCAGACTGTAGCTAAACAACAATAGTTGAACTTCTTTCTCAAAAGACATGAATGCATATTGTTGTATTTTGGTTTCTTGGTGAAGGAAATTCAAACAAATTTCAGTTTCTTGAATCTATCATTCATATTCATTATCTTGTCTTTTGTAAATGTTATTACAACAAAATCAAATTTCATATATCAATTAAAGGAAATATGAGGAACACGTCTTCTATATAGTTAATATAACAAAATAACCTTAAAAAATTATGCTGATCTCAAGCATAAATTAAGTAATGTTTCATTGATTGCTTTTTTGGGTGAGTAAATGAACCTTTTAAAATATAGCAACAAACAGTTTTGGAGTAGAAAATCATATCTTCTTCTAATAAGTCAACATTATCATTTAAAAATTTCATTCATTTTTTAAAAATTTGTTATTCAATTGTTATTGAAAATATATGTTAATAAATATTTGTTTAGTCTCATAAGATAATAATATTATTTAAATAATAATTCTGTAAATGTTTTGACTTAAAGTACTTCTTGAACACCCCCCCCAAAAAAAAAAGCAGACTTTTGATATCCTTTTAATGATGTCAACAGTAATGTCGCTTCCGTTACGTAAATTGGTGATATTGGATATGGGCACCATTGGGTTCATAAAAAATCTTGATTTTCGTTTTTCTTAAACTTCTCTGGGAATATGCATTTTCAAGTGTCATCATCATATGAAGAATACTTGAAAGCTTCACCAATGACATTGATGGATAGAAGCATCTACATTTAACCTAATCCACATCCTGAATCAAGTTTACTCCATGATAGTTAACTTAGCAATTGTCTGGATCATCTTTTAATCTCTTAATTCTTATATCTTGGATGAACACTTGTTTGGACTAATTTCAATTCATAATAATATTCAAGACATCCCAAGAGTATTTTAATTATAATTATAAATATTTTGATTCAGGCGGAGAATGGTTATGGCCACTACTACAAAATAAGTTTACAGGAGCGCTTTTTTTTTTTACTTTAGGGAGCGCTTTTGAAGCGCTCTCGTATCGAGCGCTCCGAAATGTATAGGAGCGCTTAAAAAAAGCGTTCCTGTATATACGCTATACGGGAGCGCTTTTCGAAAAGCGCTCCTGTAAGGGAGCTACATACGGGAGCGCTCTCTACAAGAGCGCTCCCGTATGCAACCATACCGGAGCGCTTTTATAAAGAGCGCTCCCGTATGAACCATATAGGAGCGCTCTCTGGAAGAGCGCTCCTGTATGTTACTTTACAGGAGCGCTTTTCAAATGAGCGCTCCCATATATTACTTTAATTTTTTTTAAATCAGATTTTTTGAAATTTCTCCTTTTACGTCTCTTTAATAATGACAAATCATAATATCAAAAACTAATTTAAAAATAATATTAACATAAAAATTTATATACAAGAAAAGAATTTGAAACTGATACAAAAATTTCAATTTCCTAACTAACCTAGTTTAATTTCTAACAAGCCTAACAAATGAAACTATTGTTATTTTTCTAACATTGAAATCTAACTTCCTATCACAAACAGCTAATAATATATTCTGACAACTCTTCAACTAAATCTTCTATTTGCTCCACAGTAAAATACGAACATCTTACTCCAACAAAATACTACACAAGATATGAAAGCAATATATAAGGAATTAACATTATATCAACTTAATTTTAAAGTTTTTGACTTACATTTTCAGGAATGATCAACTCTTGTTGTGTGATTACTTCTCTCATAAACTTCATAACATAGTATCCACACTCCCAACCTTGTAATTGTGTAGGTACTTATAAAACAATAAAAGATGTCATTATCAAAATATGGTGGAAATAAATTCTAACTTAATTTAAAATACTTCAGCGATGAAGTTATATATATGAATCATTTCATCAAGACGGTCAACATCATATGTCCCACTATCACGATCAAATGTTGAGTAGCTCGCACTATCCCTCCAATCATTTGCATCATTCCTTGTCTCCCCATGCATGGTCCAACAAGTATAAGTTGGATCAATCCCATTACAGATTAAATGATCTTTCAATTCTATTGGCTTTACTCTTTTTCCATAGCAACATTTCAAACAAGGACATATGACTCCAAGGGGGTCTTGATCACAACAAAATGCAAATTCAATGAATTCATCCACACCATCCCAATATTCTCTAGATAGTTGATTAGCCGACATCCACTTATGATCCATATCACTAATATGATTATCAAAATTCAATAAACAAAAGACTTAGATTTCTATAAAAAAAATTCAACAACATCTTCCTTAAAAGAAGAACCTCCCAAATGATCAAACAATCAAATTCCACAACACAATACATTTAAACTCAAAAAATTAATTCATCCAAATAAAAATTTAGTAGCATAATGCATCTAAATTCTGTCAATCAATTGTAATTTAATTAATAACAATAATCTCCCTTAAAAGTATATTTCATAAATAAAATAAAAATGTTCAAGTAGTTTTCTCAACTTTAATCTAATTATCAACTACAAATACTCCATAATTCTAATATGAATAACTCCAATTCATATATTATCTATAATATTGATTATTAAAAAAATATATATGAAATTTATTCTCAAATATATATAAATATATCAATATATTACATTATAAATTAATTATTAAAAAAATACCTTCACAGTGTAGTCTTCACGGCAGAAAACGGAAGTCTTCACGGCAGTAGCGGAGGTCTTTGCAGCGTTGCTTCCTCGGCTGTACAGCAATGACACACGGCTACAACGAAGGTCTTCACGGTGTCGCTTCCTCCGGTGTACAGCAGCCGCACAAATCTGGAACAGCAATGTAGATCTAGAATAGTGATGCAGGAGATGGCGGTGACGGCGACGACAGCGCAAAAACAGAGACAGATGGCGCGACATGACACAGAAATGAACAAATAGCGATGAACACTAATCTGGAACAACGAACAGTAGCAGACGATGATTTGGAACAGCGACCAGTGGCGAACGACGATCTGGAATAGCGAACAGTGGCGGACGACGATCTGGAACAGTGAACAGCGATGGAAGATAGACTGATACAGCGATGATCTAGAACTCGTTGGGAACGCACAACCTCAGCAAATGAGAGAGAGGTTTGAAAGAAACTCATAAATAGGGAAAAGAAAACTGACGGGAGGCAGAGATATAAAAGACCACCTCTTCCGGAGCGCTCCGGAAGAGGTGGTCTTCCAGAGAGCTCTTCAAAGAGCGCTCCGGAAGATCTCTCTTTCGGAGCGCTCTTTGACGAGCGCTCCGGAAGAACAACTCTTTCGGAGCGCTCATTAAAAGAGCGCTCTGAAAGATGAGCTCTTTCGGAGCGCTCATTCCAAGAGCGCTCCGAAAGAGTTGATCTTCCGGAGCGCTCTTTGAAGAGCGCTCCAGAAGACTATCTTCCGGAGCGCTTAACTACGAGCGCTCCCGAAGGTCTTTTTAAATTTTTTATAATATTCTATTTATATTAATTAGGAGCATTATTTTATTGAAAAGCCCTGACATACAGGAGCGTTTTTCTAAAAAAGCGCTCCGGTAAATTCCGCATTTACATTTTAGAGCGCTTTTTAAAGAAGCGCTCCTAAATACCCGCTCCTAAAGATATATTCTGTAGTAGTGGGCAAAGCTTAAACATTTAGTTTTATATACTTAATATATTTTTATCTGATTAAATTAAGACAAACAAAATTTAATGTATCAAGAATATTAACAACAAGAGTTTGTTATGGAATAAATAATGAATAAAAGAGCTATATGTCTTGATTTAACTAAAAACAAACGTTTTAAGTATATAAGATTAAATGTGTGTTTGGTTTTCAATTTGCTAAAAGTCTATTTAATGAAAGTTTATTTGATAAAAGTCAATTTAGTGAAAGTCATTTGTTATCATAAATTTGTGTTTTAATATATTTTTTCAAAAGTTAATTTGATACACTAAAAATTATTTAAATTATGATAGCTAAATGTGCTTTTAAATGTATAATTATAAAAAAAACACATTGATTTATGATAATTTATAATTTTTATTATATAAATATAATATATTAAAAATATTTATAAATTGTGATGGAATAAAATGTATTTAACAAGTTTTTAACTTTATCCTTATTAATATACATACTTAAAAAATATATTCTAACATTTAATAACTTTTATAACATTTAATAAGATAAAAAAAGTAAAGATGAATGTGATAATTATTGAAATACCGTGAAAATAAAATTAAAATAAATACTCTTTATTTTATAAATAAAGCCAAAGCTCTATAAATAAGTTGAAAATGACTTTTGAAAAGTTTATAAATTGCACATTCCAAAATTCACTCCCAAGTTAGTTTACCAAAGTCATTTTGTAATGTCAATTTACATCTATTATAATTTTTCAAACAATATTTGATATTTGAAAAATTAAAAAGAATATTTGAAAAGTGAAAAGTAATAAATTTTAACGCACCCTGAATATTAAGTTTTTTCATACAAAATATAAAAGAAAGGGGATGAATCTTCATACAGATAAATCATGTATCAAGTAATTATTTACTAAATCAATGAAAAATTCGTCTTAACATTATAGTGTGCGAAAGAAAAGAATGTCATACAAAATGAACATACACATAAAGTTGGTTTTTTTTAAAAAAAAAAAAAAAACTTTTCAATCGAATGTACAAGATTTGAGATGAAAGAAAATGTTGGGGATTTATTAGTGACGGAATGTATATAGTTTGTATCTTGTAAAAATGGAATTAATGCCAGTAGTATTATGGAAATTGCCACTGCCCATTTCCTATCAAAATAAGCACCATAGCAACAACGGATCCGTGGCGCAATGGTAGCGCGTCTGACTCCAGATCAGAAGGTTGCGTGTTCGATTCACGTCGGGTTCAAAGTCCCGAACCGTTGGCTACCCTAACGGATCATTTTTTCCCTAACGCCGTGAAAATGTTTGTTTGTTTGTTTTTTTTTTTTTTTGAGGTAAACAGCATCTTTGGTTTGGTTAGAAGTCCAAGGTCCACTGGCTTAATGAATATTCTTTGAAGAATGATAATAACGGTTCAATTTAATTAAATAGTGGTAAGATATTTTGTCATATGCCAAGTCTTAAATTTTTAGAGGAGATAATATACATGATGTAAGGATTGTTTTGAATTTTTTAAAAAAAATATATTTTGACAATTTTTAAGTACTAATGAAATTTAATAGCTATATTTGAAACATTCATTAAATTAGTGATTTTATGCTATTTATCAAATCCAAATTCTTCTATATTAATAAGTATATATTTGTGATAGGAAATAAAATTGTCCCACTCCATCAGAAATTAAAGGGAAAATTGCAATTAAGGATCTTCAAAAATCAGTAATAATAATTCAGACTACAAAATGTTGAAATTAAACTTCAGGACTGTAGTTCTTTGTTGCAGTTTGCTTAAAAAATACTTCTTCTATTCTAAATTATAATAAAACTTTAAAAGTATTTTATGATCTCAAAATATAAGACAATATAAAAAAATAAAATTTCATTAATAATGTTTTTTCTAACATTACCTTTTAGTAAAAAAAGAATTTAAATGATATTATACTATAACGGTTAAGTGTGTAAAGACATTTTTAAAAATTTATAATTTTATTTTAAAAAAATAAGTTTATAAAGTATCATTATGAAACTTCATTAATATACATAATTTTTTTTAAATTGTTTTATAATTTAGGATAGAGTGAGTAATGTTTTGACTAAAACACTCATGTTTGAAATGCACATTTATTCACTAACTTTTCAGGATACTTTAGCCATAAAACTATAGGTATTATTGATTTTCGAGGTGCTCATTTGTGATTTTACCAAAGTTTTAAATCTTTTGTTTTTCTAAATATTTTGATAGGTTATTTTCTTTTTACCTGTTCACATAAAAACAAATTCAGCAATCCAGTAAAAATAAGTTACAAAGCCATTCTACTACCCCTGTGCTTTTACTAAAAGTCCTTGCGCTTTACTAAAAATTACACAGCGATCAGGACTCCTATAAATACAACCTCCAATTCAAAAGCTAGGTACTTTTGTCTCTTCTTATTTTTATTTATTTATTTATTGCCTTTTTTGCAAAGAGAATGCAGAGCCTAGGATAGATGAGCAACGTAGTTGTTCTCAGCACAGTTACCACTAAGATCAACTTCAGATTCCTCCTCATCTGCCTCAACATCCCCACTGTCCAATGACCCTCCACCAACTTGATCTCCACCCTTGGATCCTTGCCCCACTGTTGTTCTTGCCTCTTGTACGATTCTCATTATCTCTTCCACACTCTGCCTTCCTTCTTCTTTCTCTGCTTCCTCCTTTGCTTTCGCCATCTCCTTTGGCAAGTTCTTCAGAAACCATGGGTGCTGTTTTATCTCTGGGATGCTAATCCTCTTTAACCAGCACCACCAGAAATCAATCAGTTGAAAGTCAGAGATACCTTTTTTTATAATAGCTAAAGTGTTAGACCTTTCTAATCTCTACAGTTGCATTTGCATATGTAAGGATTTGAATTTGAATTTGAATCAAATCTCCTGCTTGGATATATAAAAGTTCATGAAAATCCAAATCCAAACTTATGTTTTATTATAACTATTTATAATTTTAAATTTTTTTAAACCCTAACTATTTGAAATTTCAGATACTCCAACTCTCATTTTTTTTCATGTTTTTTCACTATCAATGGCTTTGTTATTCTCATCTTTCCTCTCATCTCTCATCATCATTTTTCAATGATTAAAAAATAAAGGTAAACTCATCACTCAATCTTCTATTTCTATTTCAAATTTCAGTTTGTCTTTTTCTACTCTTAAAATTTTTTGCACCATTCAACAATCAATTTTAAATACATGGA
This sequence comes from Prosopis cineraria, assembly GCF_029017545.1. NCBI lineage: Eukaryota > Viridiplantae > Streptophyta > Magnoliopsida > Fabales > Fabaceae > Prosopis > Prosopis cineraria. Next base: position 5,827,575 of record NW_026555336.1, on the reverse strand, counting down.
CTTTAGACGTGGGATTTTAAATATAAAATTTTAAATATAAAATTTAAATTTAAATTTATCAATCCAAATGCTACCTAGTCAATGGCATGTTCATCAGAACAAACAGAGATGCTCGATAGAATGGTTCATAAGAATGTGCGCGCGCGTGTGTGTTACCTTAGCAGGATTGGCAACAAAGACGCGAGAAAGAAGGTGTTTGCAGTCTGCAGAGACACGTACATAGTCGGGTATGCTGTACTGAACATTCAATATTCTCTGGCAACACAAGTGAAGTGATCAGAGTTTGAAGTTTACTGATAAAGATCAAAGATTTGAATCAAAAGAGAATTAAATTTGAAGTTGTATAAAAGCTTAGCTCACCCAATCGTCTTCGGAAATTCCTAGGATCTTCAGGTTCTTCAAAACGGGTATGCTCCAACTAACATGACATACAAAGTCACACCACAGGACCAAACGTCTGCAATCTAATGAAACAGCCAAATTGGAAAGAAAAGTGTACATATGGCATAAAGTTCAAGGCACTACAGAAAAGAAGAAGAAGAGACTCCTATACCTTTCCATCATACTCCTTTCGGGACAGAACCTCCGGAGCGATGTAAGCAGGAGTTCCAACGGTTGATTTCGGTTGAGAATGAAGCAAAGCAGACTGCAGAGGAATATGAAATTGAAAAATGGTAAAGAAATCAGCAGGCATATTATCATATCCGAGATGGATCATTTTAGTGAGAAGTTATCAATCAACCTTGGAGTAACCAAAGTCACATATTTTAACTCGAGGATTTGGACTTCCATCCAAGAGAGTGTTCTCCAGTTTCAGGTCTCTATGACAAATCTCCTGTAGTACGAAGCATAAGTTGATATATGACGTGAAAAATATTGAAACAAAAAAACACATAATGGATTGAGTGCGTACCATTGAATGACAGTAACTAACTCCAGAAATTAGCTGCTGGAAGAAAAATCTTGCCTGTGTTTAGATGATTCACCATAAAAAGTCTGTAAATGTTTACATTGTACCTTAAATATATGGTTTAAACAATTATTCATAAAGATTTTATACCACCTCATCTTCACTGAATCTACCCAGCACTGCATATCTTCTCAAAGAGTTCACCAGTTCACCACTGCAGCGTACTCCATGGCAATAGCCAAATGAGTTGGGGTCAGCAAGACCTGTATAAAGATGTTGTATTCAGCACTTTGATGAGTGCAACCTCTGAAAGATCTCAATGAAAACAATTCATGAACATTCAGAAAAATTACTTGGGAAAAAAAAAAATTAGTGTTTTGCCTATGCAAAATCACAAAGAGATATGGAATTGAAAAAGCATTATAAGCTACTTTTTAGTTTCTCTGAGTTGGTTACATCTAACGATTAGCTCACATTGCCCTTTCAGAACAATTTCAAGCAGACTGGAATTTGAGAGCTGTATGCAAAAAAAAAAATAATGCAGAATAGCACATTACCATGCTAATAAATTCATTGTGCCTAATCTGATATCTTGAAAGTTGAAAACTGGATGATGGAACCATTTAAAGGTAACGGAAATAAATTCTCACCTCTTTGAACTCGATAATGTTTGGATGCCTTAAAGATCGGTGGTTGATGATCTCCCGTTGAACATTCTCATCAATCTAACACACAAACATAATTAGTTCAGAAGAAGCGCAGAGTTAGCAAATAACTTGGAAGAAATCATGACAAAGAAAGAAAAGGCTGAGTATAATGCGGTGATGGAAGTTAAGCTTGAAAGAGAAAGCAACAAAACAAAAAGAGAGAGAGCAGAGCAGAGAATTAATGCTCAACGTTGTAGCCCAGAAACCTAATCATCTATGAGCATAAGCAAAAAAAAAATTTCAACTCCAAGTTGACCCAACATACGAAAAGTAAGGAACTGAAATATTTGATCTAACAGCACTAGTCCCTTTCCAGAATTTTATATCGCTAAACAATCTTGCAAAAGGTCTTACCGTTTTCTAAATGATAATCCTAGCAAAAGAGAAATCCCAGTATAAATATCAAGTCAAGATGATATATAATGATAACACAGACAGAGGAAGAGAACAGTGAGAGAGAGAGAGAGAGAGAGAGAGATTAATATTCAATATTGTAATCCAGAAGCTTTTCATTGTACTATCAGAAATGGAACAAATTCGAACTTCAAATTGCCAACAGAAGGATAATCAATGGACAGAAATATTTGATCAAACTTCATTTAGTCCATTTCTGGATTTACCCCCCGCAATATCAATCTTTAAAAAAGATTTTACCTTTTTCCTCTTTCAATGTATTTGACAGCAACGAGCTCTTTAGTCTTCTTATCTCTGACCAGCCTGGCCACTCCAAAATCCCAGAACCAAGCTCCTTCAGTGCCTCGTACCTTTCCTCCATGTCCACTCTCCCAAGACCAAAACCGGCTTTCGCAATGCAACTGATGGCAAGAGAAGCACCAGACTCAAACAAGTAAACGAAGGACTACATATAAAAAATACAACAACTCAAACAAGTAAACGAAGGACTACATATAAAAATACAACATGGCCAGGTTTTGCAAGGACGCATACGCAAGCCAAGAAAAGTCAAACAAACAAATATAAAATAACTGAAAATGACCCACAGCAGAAGCAGGAGAGAGGAAACCAAACCACTCACCTCACCGTCTCTTAAACAAATCATCAAACAGCTTTCCAGCAAAAACACAACTTACACGTAATTATATAATTAAAAAACTCTAGAGGAGTTATACAGAGCATGGCCGTTACAGAAAAGACAAAGAGATAAACGCGGAGAGAGAAGAGAAAGATGGAATGGGGCCAAATGAGAGTGAAATGGAAGGAATGAAAAGGACGGTTGAAGAGAGATCGTAGGAGTAAATCGAGGGACACGTTCACCAGAACGAGAGGGGTCACCTGGAGTGTGCCTCCAAATGAAAGACAATGAGTGTGACATTAGGACACGTGAGGAAAGCTTGTGTCTTTTAAGTAAATACAAGTAGCATTGCATTGCATAAATATTAATTGCCTCTAGTAATTAACATTATTTTCTTATGCCATCAACTTTTTTATTATTTTTAGGAAAATGATAATAGGATCCTTTTAAATTATATAAATAATAATTTAATCTCTTAAAATTTTTATAATTTTACTAAATTTTTTAGGGATTTTGCTGTCATTAACCAAATTGCTCTTGTTGAAAATAAAATAATCATAAGTTTTTTGTTTAAATAATTACAACTTTCTTTCTTATGTTCATATAATGTAACAATAAATTACAACTTCGCATGTCAAATTCAAGATATTGTTACAAGTGTTGAAAATACCAAGTAATGATCACAAGTTTTGTTTAAATAATCAATAATTTTTTTTTATTCACAATAATGCAACAACAAATCACAAGTTCGCATGTTAAATTCTTAATATTGCTATAAGTGTTAAAAATAATAAATAATGATCACAAATTTTGTTCAAATAATTACAACTTTACTTCTTATGTTCACAATAATATAATAACAAATTACAACTTCGTATGTCAAATTTTTGATATTGCTATAGAGATAATTTGATCATTTATAAATTTATGAATGATAAAAGTTCCTATTTTTTATTTTGAGTAGAATTATAACATTTTGGGAGACTAAATTATTATTTATATAATTTAGAAAGAGTTATTATTATTTTTCTTATTTTTTATACTCATAATTTTCCATGGCCTACATTTATAAAAAATCACGCATTTTATACTCATTATTTTTTTTGTGGTTATTTACTTTTTCTTTATGAAACCGACTTTTCCCCCTATTTTTTTTTCCCCCTTTCTTCCCACTGCACTTCTATTCAAAAAGTGAGAGAAACCAAATTCCTAATAGCTCTTTGCAAAATTGCACCCCAATGAGAAGGACTCAAAAATTTTGCTCCACCAAATGTTTCTCTGCAATGAGTTCAGCATCCTGATTAGTTTTATGTTCGACTCAACTCAACTGTGTCTCCCTCATGGCAGCAGCGTCACTCACCCTAGACTCAATTGAAGTTTGTTACCTACAAAAGAAGAAATGTTTTATGGTATTGAAAATGAAAAAAAAATTATTCAACATTATCAAAATAAACCTATTAAGTACCAGAAAAAATATGTATATTCAATTTTTTTTGTGTAGTGTATTATGGTGCATTTTTTGTATTACAAGTGTCTTTATATGTGTAAATATATGACTCCCACAGTTTAAAATTTTCTAGGTCGTTGCATTCAGATCAAAATCTACATAGTTTGCATTTAAAGAATTAATTTTGTATTTTATATTTTTTAAAATAAAATTTTTTAATCAATTGAATAAATCTTTTCATGACCAATGTGGGGTAGATTTAATTTGAAAGATCTAATTTAATACTAAAAATTTTATAATTTTTATATATTGACATATAGATGTACTTAGTCCAGATTAATATTAAATTTTTTATAATTTGTATAAATTTTTATTTTGATAAATACAACGTTAAAAATTAAAAGGTACAATCTCCTAATTGAAATTTTTTAAAAAAATTATAAGTTAAAAATTTTAAATCTAAATTGTATATGGTACATTTAAATAGTTAATTTATAAAAATTTAAATATTAAATTAAACACTCAAATTTAATCTGACTAGATTAGGTCATGAAAAGATTTATTAAATTTTTTTATAGTTTTTATAAATTTATGTTTTAAAAAATATAAAATTAATGTTTTAAATTCAAACTATTTAGATTAAAATTTAGATGATATAGTTTTTATCACTCCCCTGAGCACCATACCGACGAGAAACCCAAGTAGGAGTGGCTACCTCAAGACGAAAACACACCTCTATAAACAACACACACCTCTCTCTGTCTTTCTCTTATGAGGTGCATCAACCATGCCTTGAAGAACCGACTCTAGTAGTTGTTTCTTTACGCAAGTATTAATCTATCCAAAAGATAGTGGGAGTGCTTTTAGCCTTGGAATTTTGTTAAAGATTATCTGCTACTCATTTTTCTTAGACTAATAATTTTCTGGTGGAATTAAGCTACGCTTCGCACTCTAAAATTAGGAGGTGACTACCTCAAGACAAAAATAACACATCTATGTCTCTCTTGTAAGGTGCATCAACTATGCCCAAATATTATTTTACAAATTTGGAGTGATCCTAACTTTGGAATTCCGTGGGACTTGCCCCCTTTTATTAACAAACAATGTTTTTTTTTAATACTTATTTGATAAATTCATGTACAGTATTGAAAATTGGATCAACTTGATTGTTTGAATTATCAAACTGTTGAATTGATTCAATAAAATATTTTGTTTGCGATTGATCTAACTACAATTTAATTGTGATTTTAACAATTGATCCTCATACTAGTATGGGTCCAATTTCCAATCTCTTGAATCTATGATGTGGGTGGATTGGGGGCATAGTAACTAAGCTCGTAAGTTGGGCAAGGCAGATCAATTTGAGTCAGTTTAAAATATTTGAATAAAAAAAAATTGATATAGCTAAGTCCTCCTATAACTCGAGCCTTTGGACAACACTTGAATTATTAATTTTATTTTCTCTAGTCAATTTCAATTTTTATTAAAAAACATTGAAATTTTCAAGTATATAACACTATAATGCACATTTTTTTCCAATCATATTAAAATGAGAACAAGTGTTGAATGAGTAAAAATGAAAGAATATAAAGTAAAAATGTAAAGCATCAACATTCCATTGTAGTGGAAACTAAGGGGAGTTGGAGGGAGAAATAAGATCAGAGACCTTGAGATGGTTAAAATTAAATTCAATTAAAAGAGACCCTCCTAAAATCAATCAGAGAGCTTAATATTTCTCCCATTACCAATGTTTCACTTTAATTGATTGATAATGATGTTAGAACAATTGAAAATACCCTTCCAAATCCATGAAGTATTGCAAGGTTTCTCAATTAGAGTAGACAAGCTGAAATTCACATACTTTCTTTTAAGAGAAGAACCCACAAGAGCATCATTAGGTGCTTGAATCATCTTTCAGATTTGCTTAGCCAAAGGACTTTGATTGATCATATGAATACCTCCCAAGTGTTTGGATAAGAAGAGGTAATCTTTGCTTGCTAGATGCATCATTTTCTTCCATCTTGAATTCCCAAAAAAAAAAATCAATACATTTGGTATTTATCATGTTACAGATAGACATGAGTAATTTGAGACAAGAAAGATGACAAATGTTAGTAGTAGATAATACAAATTTGATTAGTGTCAACCTCAAAGCTTGTGCGAGGGTTGAAATCTTTCATGATATACCAATCTTCTATCAATAGCTTCCATAATTTGAGAATACAAAAGATTTATCTCTTCCTCAATCAACCCATGTCTCCAGATATTTTCAAGTCGTCAGCCATGGGAAAATCGAGATAATTCACCCATTCTTCTTTAAGAATGCGGCAAGTGTTAGGACCCACGATGAAAGAAGATTTAGCATGGTTAATCTCCTAACCAGAAATATAACAAAAATTTTCCAATGTATTCTTAAGGAATTTCAAGTTATTCATTGCATATTCAAAGAAAAATGAGAATCATCTGCATACACAACAACAACAACAAAGAAAGAGAAATAGGCTTTGCATTTGACAAGTTTGATTCCTTTCCACACAACCTGTTTACTCTTGGTTCTGAAACAAGCATGATAAAACATTTATAGGAATGATAAAAGGGTTGGGAGATAATGAATTCCTTTATCTCATTCATGGAGAAGGCTTGATTATCCCTGAAAGATTACTATTGAAAAAGTCGGCATTGAAGATGAATTAGATTAGCCCATTTTCAGGGAAAGTTTATCATAATTAAATTCGCATAAGCGAAGGACCAAAAACCCTATCAGAAACCTTGGAGACGGAACCAAAGGGCCGAGAGATTTGGTGAGAAAGAAAAGGGAATATTCTAAACGCGTGGACAAACGAAAATAAGAATATTCTAAAGAAAAAAGCGAAAGGGCATCAATCAAAATAATCCCCCATTCTAACCCAACGATGATAGAAAAGAAGACTCCAAGTTTGACCAAAGATGACTGGTAATGGCGCAATGGTATCTCTTTGTAATCAGGAAACCCCTCAACTGACACATGAGTGGATAAGGTCTTTTTTTTTTTAATGACTAAAATATCTCTCTTCTTTTCTTTTATTTTTTTTAAATGACTAAAATATATTGTTATTCCAATGCCTTTACATTAATTAAATCGTATACTAGAGTTTAAAGGTATCCTTGACAACTAGAGTTTAAAAAGTCCGCATACCTAAAATTCACATACTTGTGAAGTCTGGTCCTTGGAGCCTGCGGGCTCAGGTCAACCCTTAGTGTTTTAAGTCTTTTTTTTTTAAATAAATATATGAAAATAAGACAAAATAAACTATAAATAATTAAATATTAACTAATTAAAGTATTAAATTATTTTTTAAATTTATAAAATCAAACCAAATAAAATTAAGTAAGCTAAACAAGTCTTCTATAAATATCAATAAGACAATAATAAATTATCATCTTAATCATTGCCATCTTCATGATCAACAATATTTAATTGTATGTACTTCGAGGTTGCTCTTTAGTGGTAAAGATATAAAAAAAAAATATTTAGGTTACAATTTTCTCCATACACAAGCTGAAACGGGTTGGCCTTCAATGCTAAAGGATTGGTCTCCTTTTTTTAGCTCATTAGAGTTGGACTGTTTAATCCTAGTTAAGCATTAACACATCAAAACCTCAAGCTTAATCTTCTATTTAAATGGGTTTAGACAGGCTGGTTTGAAAGTCTCGATATGTTTTTTCGACTCTAAATAATTTATCTCAAGAGCGTTTTCGTGGGCTTGTTTTGTAATGATAAAATGAAAAAAACATAATTGATTGTACTTGAATTATCTTCAATGGAAAAACATGCATAAAATCAATACAATAATACGGAGAATAGCAACAATATTTACATCACTCTGGTAGGTAGTTCAGCAATAATAAACAATAACGTTGTCTGTTCCTTTGTCCCCAGGAGACACAAGCACGTGGATGTTGAATTATTTCTTTTGTGTCAATGCTCTATTGTAGAACCCTCACCGCAGATTCCTTTGTGATTATTAGATATAAGTTTCTTAAAGAAAGTTAATGGTACATTGAATGGGTTCAATTTAACTCAACCACCTACTCCCTTAAAAAGTTTTTTTAACTTAAAATATAAAATATTTTGAATAGATTAAGATTTTATTAAATTCATCAATTTTAATATTACCTTTTATCTTTTTATAATTAATTTTCATCCCTTCTCTTTTCAATATATTTCCTCTATCCCAAATTATAAGACATTTAGGTAAAATACGTATCTAATAAATCTCATTAAATACACTTAATAACCTTATGTTTTCCAAAATAAAAAGATAACTTTTAAAAAAAATCCATAATTTAATATATTAAAAAGAGAAAAGAAGGAAATTAATTATAAAGAAATTAAGGGTAATATTGAAATTGACGCATTTAATGAAATCTTAATTTACTCAAAAGTGTCTTATATTTTGTAATGGAGAAACTTCTTTAAATGTATCATATAATTTGAAACGAATATAATATTAAATTATAAATATGTTTAAAAGTTTTATGTTTTATTTTAAAAAATAAAATTATTAAATATATTAATAAAATTTATTAATATGTGATATTTTATTTTAAAATATTATAATTTATTACGGACGAAGTATTATAATTCAACCATCTTTGTCACTGGCCGACCATAGTGCTGTGGGCCTATTTCTAACAGTCACTAGCATCTGGAGTGGGATCATATAAATATATTTATAGAGATGTATATGTAAATATAGATCAAAGGGTCTTTAAGTTTTATAACTAATAGATAAAAAATATATAATATTTTCTAAATTAATTAAAAATAAGTTAAATCAGAGAAAGAAAGAAATAACAATTAAGACAAATAAATATACAAATAATATATGTTTTGTCAACGCAGATACCATCTTGTTACGTGATATGAAAATTGTTAATGGAGACTAGAAGCGTAGAGGGAGCTTATGTATGCAATCAAAGTCATGATATATGAAATAATCCTATTCAGGAGCAGAGGGATTATTTTTAACTTAGGGGGACTCTGATTAGAAATCATATACAATAACTGAAATAAAAGTTATATATACAATAACATAAATATTTTAGGACATTCACAATTAATTTTATAAATATATAACTAAAAGAGACATGTATTTTTATTTTTATTTTAGTTCTATTCGTCAATTCATAACATGAAAATCACCAATTATCATGTCTATAGCAAACTTTTTTATAATTTTTTTTTAATATAAACTATCATTGAATTAGTAAAAAAATTATCTTCTATTTAATCACGAAGCCTTGTTTAATAATTTTTATAGCTGAAGAAGCTTGTTCAATGATTGTCATTAACACCAAAAAAGTTAGCACAAACCTTATTAATCTGTCAATTAAAGGATAACAATTACACTTTCTAATGACCTCTAAAAACTTGACATAATTCGCCCATAGTAATCAAATTCTGAAAATTAATATCTATGAGCATAACAAGCTCATAATGATGTAATTCATACTCTAATAAAATATTTTCTTGATCAAAAAATTTTGAAGAGAAAAATTTCTCAACAAGATTTTATGTATTCATAGTATTGAATGATTTAAATGCATTTTTATAAGATTTAAAGTTGTACTCAATTTAAGAAACTTTCTTGTTTGCTCACTTAATCTATTATTTAATTATTTTAATTAATAATCTATGACAAATTAAATATATCAACACGATGATGCTCAACTGTCATATACTCTTAATGTCAATGAAATTAAATTATATCAAAATAAAAAAATAATAATCCATATCAAGAATTTGGGCTTGTTTGTTTTCTGTTTTTAAAAAATATTTTTTGTTTTTAAAAACAGAAAATTTAAAAGTTTGTTTGGAAAAGTATTTTTATTTTAGTCATTTTCAAAATTATTTCCATTTTTTGGTTTTAAAAACAAAAAAATAGAAACAACTTTAAGTTATTTTGATTTTATTCTTTTTATTTTTAAAATACACTATATTTGATTATTAAAAATTACAGTTGTCTTAACCAATTTTTATTATTAATTATCACCATTAACTCTTTATAACTATCATTACCAGTCCAATTTTTAATTCCAAAACTGTTTTTGAATTGACATAATCAAATAAATTTTTATTTTATTTTGTTTTAAAAATAATTTTAAAAACTGTAAAATAAAACAGCTTTTAAGAATAAAAAATGAGAATAAAAATCAAACAGGTTAGCTTTGCTTTTACAAAAAGAAACAATTTTTCTAGAAGACCATCCCAACCATAACATCATCATCATCATCATCTTCCTCATATTCTTCTTCCTTCTCTTGCTGTTCTTCTATCCCAACTAGAATATCTTAACTTTTGAATAAGTAATTATTAAAATTTAATAATATTAAATTTTAGTAGTATCAAAATATATTTGGGATCCACAGCTCCCCATGATCCCGTTCTAATCCTGTTGACAAAAAAGAAAGATGTATGTATTAATATATTTTGTAAGAAAATAATTCTTAAGCAAGCAATTCCAAATTCAGTATCTTTTTTTTTCCTCATCAACTCAAATTGAAGATAGGTTGGGTCCAAATCAGAGAAAAGCCCTGCCCATGTAGGTCTGAAAGAAAGGAAAAGAAACTAGTTTACCATCAGTGGCATAATTTTAGCATATCATTGTGGCTTTTTTAGGAACATCATCATCATCACTATTAGTATTTTAACTATTTTTTTTATTAGAATATTCCGATTTCAAACCGAAAGGCTTTAGCTTTAAAAGAGTTGAGGAAAGGATTACATTAAGATATGAGACAACAATATTCATCGAAAAAAAAAAAACAGAGACATAAGATAATAATTCAGATATAACTTTTCATATATAACAAATATATATATATATATATATATTACAATATGATAGATTAAATATTTGAATAATAAAATAAATATATAAATTTTGAAAACAAATATATCATTATCTAATCAAACTAACTCTAATGTTTTAAAAAAAATCACTACATTTATTTAGTAATTTTACAATTTAGAACCGGAATGTATAATACATTTTTCCATGCTATATATTATCCCTTTAATGTAATTATAGATAATACGATAATTAAATATATTTTGGCGTTGCAGATCAAAAGAATTATACCCAATCGTTACAACACAATTAAACAAATAGGAGCGAAAATACATCACGCCACACTAGGCTCTAGCCAAAAAAGCATGAGTCATGATTGGCCAAAGACTTGAGCCAAGCATGAAGCCTGCACAATGCTCCTTTATCTTTTTTTTTTGGTTTAAGGTTCATGTATTAACCTATTTAAAACTTAACCTAGATTTAAAAGGATTGGTAGGAAACAAATGCAAAGTTTGATACATAGAAAAGTGTTTTATAAAAAGAAAATAAAAAATGTACGATCAATAAATGTCGGTTCAATTTTATAAGAATTTGATCACTAACTCATCAAATTTTGAATTCAAATCTCATTGTTGATATGATGATATTGTTTGTGAGTAATCTTTAAAATATTTTTACAAATACTACTTGAGTCTAGAAATATACTTTAATTCTGATAAGTTCTTAAAACCCAACTTCTTTAACGTTTTTTGTAAAGAAAAATGCATATATTCTATTCTCTACCCAAATATGTTATCCTTTTTCTTTCTAAAATATTATTTTTTTGTTATATATTAAGTATATTAATTTTAACTATTGAATAATATTTATATATGTGTGTGTGAGAAAATAAATCTGTCCTATAAATAGAGCAAAATTATAATACTCCCTTCATTAAAAAATATAAGACATTTTTAATTGAATCTCACTCCTCAATAAAATAATTATTTATTTTTTAATTAATTTTATATTTTATATTTATTCATATTTAATAAAATATTTTATTTTAAAATAAATATAAAATAATTTATTTAATAGATTATTTTTTTTAAAAAAAAGACAACAATTATATGTTAAAGGATATTATATTTTTAAGCGAGGGTGTAATTATTATGAATAAATTTCATAGGATTTAATTATACATCATGAAGAATTTTTCTTATGACAAATTTGATATGACAACAAGTGTGAATGAATATGGATCTGGAAGTATGTGCGTGTCACGGGTGGGAGGCTGGCACGTTAAACAAAACTCAAAAGTGATCGTCGTCCCAAACAAGGCGTTCGGGTATTTACAAGTTGGATTTTGGACTCTTTTAGACAAGGAGAGCGTAAATCGCTCAGGAATCCCACGATCCCTACCTCACCCTCCATCACACCTCGCCAGCCATTTCTTTCTTCCTTCGACCATTCTTTCTTCCTTTCGAAGAAGTTAGCGTTCGTTACCTTTCTCTCTCTCCTGCCTGTCCACCGGCCGCCGGCGCCTTTTTATCGGATTCGCTTCTCTTCAGGTGAAGACCAGCTTCTCTTTCCTAAGAATTCCCCTCTTTCCAATTGTATGGTGATTTCTTCCCCTGCAACTTTTGTAGAGTTCGCTTTGATTGAGACATTGTGTTGATTCTCGCCTTCGGGAAATTTATATGCTCTTTTGTTCATCGTTAAACCTTGTATTCTTACTGGATCTTCTCGATGATTGCTTCTTTGATTTCCTTTGGAAGTTAGGTATATACATGACTAAATTTTTGTATCTGATTATTTTCGCAGGATCCAGGGAACTGTTTGGCTCTTTGTTTTATAGGAATATTTTGTTTTAATTACTTCTTTGTTTTCTTTTTGTATCGATGTTGAAGTTTTTCCTTCTCTTCTCTTCCTCTTTCTTTCTTTTTTCTTTTAAATATTTTCCGTAGTTTAATGTTCGGTTTAGTGCAAAATTGATTTTAATTTCCTAATCCCCCTGTCTTCATGCCCCATCTTGTTCTAAACTCACTAATTAATGAATGGTTATTTGTGGTCACCTTATCTTTTCTGAACTGTTTGTCTGTCATTCATTGGTGGAGCTGTCCGAGTATATTTTTTCCGTTTTATTTCAGGTCATTTTGGTTATGTTAACATTTGGGATTGATTTGTTTACTAATTATTTCACTTCGTGATTTTTGAATTTGGGTTTGAAGTTGCAAGGTTAAGATGATTTTGATGATATATTGTAGTGAAGCCTGGGCGCTGGTCTAGTACCTTGCTTCCTGCACTCCGTCCATAGGATAAATGGGTTGTTTCAGCTCTAAAGTAAGAAGACAATTTCCTGGGCATGAGGATCCTGTGACTCTCGCATCACAGACAGCTTGTAAGTAGATAATATATGTATGTGTATATATATATATATATATTGTGCGAACTATAATTCTTGCTATCAGTTTTTTGACAATGCAAAACTAAAATTCTTGCACCATGAGAAAATCTTGATATTATGCAACTTCGCTGTTGAGTTGTAATTGCTTAACTGCACATGCTTCCCTACTGGTTTTTTGTCAATTCACATTTCCCCCTGCCAAATGAATCTTAGACACTCAATGATTATCGATGATTCATCATCAACAAAATCTTATCCCATTAAGGGAGGTTGTCTAAAGTGCATAGACTCTATCAAGTGAGCTCAATCTTTGATTAAATTTAAGTAAGAAAAAGAAAATGAAACTGAGAAAGGGGATATTATGTATGGGCCTGTAGCTTTGTATGCTATGTTTGGATTCCATTTGACAAACAACTTGTGGTTCTGCTTATATCAGAAAGAAGCAAGTCTCCTTTGGCCCTTCAATTCTTGATCATCCTAATGCGAGCTGCTTCATGGGTAGTAGTTGCCTGTGCTTCATCAGTATTGTCATAGTTTTATTTGTGTGTATATATTTACAAGGTAATATTGTAATTCATCTTGATTCTAAGGTGTAGGCTGAAGCATAAAAATGTAGAAAAATAATTGGATGTAATTTGCTGGTCAGCGTATCAATTTGGGACTGGATGTTGTTACTGCATTTCAGTTATACTGCCTGTTAATATTTATAGACACAGAAAAACAACTGTCCATCATGGCTTTATCATAATTTATTTGATGCTTTTGTCATGCAATTCCTCTATCTCTTTTCTATTTTCAGGCACCCACGTTAATTTTGTAGTTAAAGTTGTGTTCATCTTTTGGTTTTGCCAGTCACTGTTAGCGAGGTTGAAGCACTGTTTGAGCTATTTAAGAGCATAAGTGGTTCTGTTGTTGACGATGGACTAATAAGCAAGGTGCAATATGGAAAATTCTTTCACCCCACTTACAATTAGTCATTGCTTTGCTAGTTCTTTTAACTTATATTTTGCTTCGGCATTGTATAGACTTTGTTAGGAATCATTGCTTATCCAGTTGCAGTATATATTTTGTAATAATATGTGTATGCATTGGATTCTTTCTTCATATTGTGATCATTAGTGTATCCTTCTTTGCAGGAAGAATTTCAGCTGGCAATTTTCAAAAATAGGAAGAGGGAGAATCTCTTTGCAAATCGGGTACAGAAAGCATCTTTTTGCTTTCTTAAAAAATGCCACCATATGTGACTGTGAGCTCCTACAGATGCAAACAAATGCTTCTTTGCATCAGTAATTCACAATATCAAGAAATTTGCCATTGTACTATGTGCTTCTGGAAGAAACTCTCAATATATTAATTCTTCTGTGCAAGCCTCCATCTAATTTTTGTTAAGTAGCTGGCATTTGGTTGGCTCCTATTATTAGTTAATTTCAGATATCCAAGATAACTTTAGTAACTGTTTGAAAGAGGAGGATAACTTTTTCAGACTCAAATTGCTGCCCGTTTGCTTTGAAAGTTTGCAAATCATTGGCATTTTATGCTCTACTGCTTGCAATATATGCATCTAGCGGACTCTTCTGTGAACTGGATTTGTATTAATATTAGATTCTTTCTGCTTGCAGATCTTTGATCTGTTTGATGTTAAAAAGAAGGGAGTCATTGATTTCGGTGATTTTGTTAGATCACTCAATGTGTTCCATCCAAATGCACCACAAGAAGACAAGATAGATTGTAAGTTGAAGATTGAATTCTCAAATCTAGATGATAGCCTATCCTTGCTACCCTTATGTGATCTAGCTGTACTAATGGATTATGTTTGGGACTTCCTTTCAGTTTCATTTAGGCTTTACGATTTGGACAGCACAGGCTTCATAGAGCGGCAAGAGGTACGTAGCCTGGTTATTACCCATGTATATGCCAACCAAAGTACTCATATTTGATTCAGTTTAAATACCTGCATTTTTACTTTCAGATTTTTTTTTTTTTTTGGAATTCAAGATGGAAAGAAAATGATGCATCTAGTAAACAAAGATTTCCTCTTCTTATCCAAACACTTGGGAGGTATTCATATGATCAATCTAAGTACTTTAGCTAAGAAAATCTGAAAGATGATTCAAGCACCTAATGATTGTCTTGTGGGTTCTTCTCTTAAAAGAAAGTATGTGAATTTCAGCTTGCCTACTCTAATCAAGAAACTTTGCAATACTTCATGAATTTCAGCTTGCCTATCGATCCACTTTATTTTCTCACTTTTCTCCTCTTAAACAAATTCTCATAGTTTAAAAAATAAAAAGCATGTCCATGTAGAGTTCATAATTCAGGCAAAGTCTAACAAGCTAGCTGAACAAGCTTGAAAAAATTTAGAAGCGAATTTAGTAAAACAGTGGATTTTATTATCCATGTATGTACTCATATTTGATTCAGTTTAAATAAAATCTAAAGGTGACACACTTTATGGATAGATCTTATTTTGTATTCTTCTAAGTCTTGGTCAACCAATGGTTGTTGCCTCACCTCAACCCACATTTGCCACTGCTTATGAATACTTTACCTCTTTATGTGCATGTTAAGTTCGTCCCTGGCTGGACAGGTGCCTTGCCTTGTGTCCAGCCTGGTATGGCATGCAAGCCTGATTCCTTTTTAAAGCTAACTTGACCTGACCTGAATTGATCGGGCAAGACCAGGTGTACACCCATCTATTTTTTTTATTTATTGGTTGATTTTCATCAGGTCAAGCAAATGTTAATTGCCCTTCTTTGTGAGTCTGAAATGAAGCTGGCGGATGAGACCATAGAAGCAATTCTTGATAAGGTGAGTTTGTAAAAAAATCACATATCATGCAAACTATAATGTTACGAGCTGACTTAAGTTAGGAAGCGGATCAACATTCTGGGAAGTATTAAGTTTATTTAAGCTGTACTATAACCTGTTTATGGTCTCATGAACAATTGTCTTTTAGTGAATGACTTGAACCTAACCAAGTCATTATATATTTGTTGTGGTCAGACATTTTTGGACGCTGATCTGAACAAAGATGGGAAGATAGACAAGGCAGAATGGCAAGACTTCGTTTCAAAGAATCCATCACTACTAAAAATCATGACCCTACCCTACCTGAGGTATGTACTGTGCTTCTCTTATGTTTAATATATCTTGAACTGCTTTCATTCAAAGCCTCTAAACACATCAATTGTGAAATGAATGCAGGGACATAACGACGACTTTCCCAAGCTTTGTATTTAATTCCGAGGTTGATGAAATTGCTACTTGAGATTTAAGATTTGAGAGCATACGGGTTTAGTTTATGCAATTAGCAATCAAATTGAGTGCTTTTCTTATGTTTTTGAATGGTAGAGTTTGCAAGAGTAATATATGGTTACTGTAATTAGCTTTTCTCAGCAATCTGTAAATCACATTCTTATTGAAATTTCCAGTCAGTATTTTTATTGGTGCTCGAATTCTTTGACAAACCTTCGCCGTCTTCCAGTTAGGTGCTTCAACGTTGCCTCCATGGCTGTCCTCAAGAGCCATTGAAGACTGGTTCCAGTTGTAGTGACGATTTTGTTCACCCAAAAAAATTGTTTAGTTGTATTTAATCCATATTAATACATCAACAGAAAATATTGTAATATATATATATATATATATATATTGCATGGTCATAAAACCCCCCGCCTATTCGTTCGCCTCAACCAACATAACCCATCGTGTCAAATAATGTAGACGAATTATCATACTGTAAAAAATTTTGTAGAGAGGAAAACTGTAAACTATTGAGAGGATCATTTTAGTTAAATTGACCTATTTATTCATTTTTTAATACCCCATATTTAAATCATTTTGGTTAAACATCACTTCTTTTTTAAATATTACGAGTGAATTATCTATATTTATTTAAGATAGATCATAGTTTTAGTGAAACTTAACAGTTCTAGTTACAAATATTGCCTTTCAGGAATGTAAGTAACAGTTTCATTCCCCACTCCTTAAATGGTATAATAATAATGATAATCTATAGTGTATCATTAACATCGTAATGATCTCAATCATCGGTTATGTTTGAATCATTTAGTGGGTTTATCTCTTGGATTTCCATCTCAGGTCAATGTGCTGTCTTAGTGAATTTGGTTTATAACAAAAAGAAAAGAAGTTCACCAGACATAGTGAGAAATGAAGTTTCATTCAACGTCGGTAATGCTTCTTTCTCAATGCTTTCTGTTGTCATTTCTGTTACTATAACGAGTTCCAATATCTTATGTATAGGGCTAGTAATTTAAGCGAGTCGAGCTTATTCGGACTCATGTTAATACGACAAGTATGACCTAAACAAGCCTGAACTTCTTAAAAAACTGAATATCTAAGGTTGGCCTAAATTTATTTGGGCTTGGAGTGGCTCAAATACCTGCATTTTTACTTTTAAAATTAATTTTAATGTAAATTTTTTCTTTAAAATTATTTATTTTTATTTTTAAAAATATAAAATATATTTTTTTAACACTTAAATGATGTATATGATTCAATTTTTTTAAAAAAATATGTGAGTCTTAAAATATAAAAATAAATATTAAAATACAATTTAAATATTATTTTAAGATGTTTTATAGATTAAAAATAATAAAAACATGAAAATATAAATATTTTTAATTTTTTTAAAATATATATAGTCATGCACTCAAGTATATGGTAGTTTATTATAAAATAATGTAGAACTTAAAGAATTGATTAATATTTATCATACTTTATACTCCCTCCGTAAAAAAGAAATATAAGATATTTTTTGAAAAATTGGATGTTAAAAAATATAAGATATTTTTAATCTTTTGAGGTGTAATCATTATTTTTTTTAAGTTTCCCTATTGATAAGTGACTTTATATTTATTGTAAGATGTTTAATAGGAGTAAATATAGAAAGATAGAATTAATTTAAAAGTAAGTGACTATTTTATTGAGAGGTGAGATTCAGTTAAAAATGTCATATACTTTTAAATGAAGGGAGTATATTTTTTTAAAATATAATTTTTTATTTAGGTGTTTAAATTAAGCCCAAATTCGATTGAGCTTCGTCATAATTTTTTTAGGCCTATTTAAACCTTGAAAATCCATTATTTTACTAAATTTGCTTTTAAATTTTTTTCAAACTTCTTCAGTTGACTTGTGAGGCTTTGCTTGAATTATGAACTTTGACATGCTTTTCATTTTTTAAATTATGAGAATTTGTTAAAGAGGAGAAAAGTGAGAAAACAAAGTGGAGGGATAGGATTCTATTCATAGGATTTTTTAGAGATCCAGATAATAATGATTAAGTCTCAAACAATATTTAATAACAAATAGATTCTTTTTTAAGTTTTTTTATTCTACCACTCGGTACCTACTTAAACTAACCCAAATTTGCACTGTGAGACCATTTTATGCAATTTATTTTTTAAAAAAAAACTATTAAAAATCTAATTGTCATTAAATCAATCTTTTGCTGATAAATATTCTTCTGTCAAAGAGTTATAACTTCCCATGGTTGAAAGAATTGCATGGGGAATGAATTGTATAACTATAATCAGTTTGATAAACTGTTGATAATGGGGAAAAATTATCATATAAAAAAGAAAAGATATGAGAAATACATTTTTTTTTGTTTTATACCAAGGTAAAGATCAACCATATTATTTATTTTTTGAATTTATATGACTTTCCATGTAGCTTAATACGAATGAGAATAAAAATGTCCTATTTGAGAAAAATAAATGTAACTCATTAAAATATTTTAAATTTTAAAGGTGGACAAAAGACCTATAATATAAAAAAGTTATCATTATATAGAAGAATAGTTAATCTCTCAAAATGATAAATATGTTTGAATTTTTACTAAAAAAAATATTTATATTCAACACTTGACCATGTCCTAAATAAAAATATTTTCAATAATGAGAGTAAATGTAAGCAATTAAATTAAAGGAAAGTTATCGCTTATCTTATACTCTTCTCATTCTCAATATAAGGTAAAATTTAAAAGTTTTTCTTAATTTAAAATAAAGTTAGAGTAACTTTTTTAACTAAACCTTTTATTTATTTATTTATTATCATTTGAATTCATAGATAATAATTTATTGTGGATATTAATGATAATTAAGGATGAGATTGAAAAGTTACACATCATTATAAAAATTTTAAAAATGTAATTATCATTTTTTTGGTATAATAACAACCATTTTTCAATATGTGCAAAGTTTATTAAATTGATCTTATATTAAAAAAGAGTGATTAAAGATATAAAAAAGGGAGGGAGCAAAGGACATGGATAATAAGTTATTCCCTCAATCTTTATCATAGAACATGGCCAACTATCTCATCAAACTTAGATAGAGATGGATAAATAATTAATTTTATTTAAAAATATAATAAATTTTTAATTTCACTTCTATTTAAATAAAAATGTTTAAATTTGTATTATATTTTATTTTGTAATTAATAAATTTAAATAAAGGTAATATTGAACATAATTAATGAAATTAATGTCTCTTAATATGCTTTATATTAAAGATAAAAAATACTTTTAAGAAGTGCTCTGTAATAGGAACATGAGGGACTAGTAATTATGAATAGTAATTTATTATATTATATTGATGATTATCTTAAACTAAAATGATTTTGAAATTTAATACATCTCATCAAGAAAATAAATTCAATTGGCAATAAAATTACAGAATTATAGCGTCATGCAACTGGTTTGTAAATAAAACATATCCTAAACAAAAATATCTCTTGGGAACATGATAATGGGACCATGGTGATGAAGCAGAGTATTGACACGTATGCAGAAAACTGGTATCAGGGATCGCAGTCGCAATCACACTATCAAAAGCCATGGTGGTGTTGGTGCATATACGAGACGAGTACGGGGAAGGATAGAGGGACAGTGCTGTCCCGCTGGTTTATGGGCAACAAATATTCTGAAATTCCAAGGTTTTTCACAAATCTATGAGTTGTTATATTTCTAAAGTATTGCTACTTATTCATATTTGTTATCGCCCCTCTTCCTGTGTCTCTATCCTAATGTTTTCTCTCTCCACTGTTATCTTTTTTTCCCCATAAGCCGATATCCCCAATTTCCCCACCCAAATTACAGATTGTGAGGTTTCTGGGTGTGTTTGAATCTGACGGGTGTGTCAATTGCAAACCCTAAACTATGATGATTGAGTAACATTTTGTTGAAACCGAGCTAGGGTGAGGAGGGAGAAGGTGGAAGGAGGCATGTACAGAGTGCAAGGAGGTGTTGTTGGGTCCAAGTCCGAGGTAGGTCCTGTCGATCGGAAGCGAATCAACGACGTCCTCGACAAGCAGCTCGAGCGATCCTCCCCGTCCACTTCTAGGGCTCTCAAGGCCAAGGATAGGTTGTCGGCGCAATCGCTTTTTCCCCCTAAGCCGCCCTCCGATCCCAGGGACTCTCGCGCTGCCTCCATCTCTAAGAATTCCAACACTTCACGTGGTTAGGACACATGATTACCTTTCTCTTTTGGATGACTTGTTTGTTCTTTGAATGTTTAGAAACACCCCACCCCCCAAAAAAAAAAGCAGTAGGATCTAGTCTATGAGGCTGTGATAATATATCTGTTTGGTTCCCCTCCCCCCGGTGTGGGGAGGGGGGGTCGATTCTACTGAGTAATTTTTTGCCCTTGGCCTCCATCTATATATTCTGCGAAACAACTTATTGAACTTTGATCTCACGGTGTTATATCTATAAAATCTAATTCGGTCATGGACTGCTCCTGTTTGAAACGTTATTTATGGGACGTGAGTCATGCTTATTGTCTTATGGGTTGGTAAATTCTGGTTTGGAATGTTTACTTTGAAGTTGTAAGTTTTCCTGAGTTCCTCGAAATGGTGCTGGGACTGAATACCATGGATATTTTCAAATTTGATTTTCTGACAGTTTTCCCTTTCTTCCCCTGCTCAGTGTTAGATAAATAGCATCAAGCACTAACTCTTTAAAACTTTATAATATAATGATATGAGAATGCCTAGACTCTATTACACCTTGAGACGTTGTCATTAAGTATCAACTCACTTGAACGCCTCGGGGATCTCAGCTATTAGGCTTTTCTAATGACACAAAGTTATTGATCAATAGGAGAAGACAAATGTCTAGGGTGTTGTGTGTGTGAAAGAGTTGATCATTCTTTTTGTTAACTTCTGATGACTGGTGCGTAACACCATAATTGCATTACATTCTAGCAGAAGCAAATCCAGATCATTGGAAATTTAACTTTTGCAAACGAAAAGCATTTTGTAGAAAGAAGGGGAAAATAAATTAGGCTGATATCAGCAGAAGTGTAGAGAGATTATTATTTCACATAAATGCATTTGGATCCTGTACTTTTTGGTTATCTGCAAATTTGCATGTTATTAAATATATAATGATTTAAACACAGAAAAAGTAAAAAGAGAAAAGGGGGAACGGGTGAATAGCATTTATCACACCATAGATGGACCTAGTTAACCAAAGAGATTGTCAGGTCGGCATAAAGATGGAGGGCCAAGTTCTTGTGTTTTAGATAGAGGAATGCAGAACACATTTACATGATTTGGCATTGCTGAGGATGACATTAATCAGCTCACTTCAATTTCATATCTATTGGCTGCAGAGGAATCTGAAACTGACAGTGAAGCATCAGATGTTAGTGGTTCTGATGGGGATGATACCTCTTGGATCTCATGGTTTTGCAATCTCAGAGGAAATGAATTCTTTTGTGAGATAGATGATGATTACATACAAGATGAATTCAACCTCTGTGGATTAAGCAGTCAAGTGCCTTATTATGATTATGCACTTGATCTAATTTTGGATGTTGAGTCCTCCCATGGTAAGCCTGGTTTTGTGTTTTTCTATTTTCTGATCCAAATCTAGAATATAAATGATGGTATGTGAGGAATATGCTTCTGTTTTAATGATATGAAATTATTTTGATTGAATTAAGGTGTCCCTTGAAGCTGAATTCGAAATTTTCGTTGATGTGACTTGCTTTGAATCTCTGATTTACATATCTAGTTATTCTTGTATTTGTTTGTTTAATACTACTTTGGGTCGGTTGAAACATAAAGGTGACATGTTCACAGAGGAACAAAATGAATTAATAGAATCAGCAGCAGAGATGCTTTATGGCCTGATTCATGCTCGGTATATTTTTGACCAGCAAAGGAATGGGTGCTATGGTAAGATTTTTCTGTTTTTCATTGTCCACGTTATTATGCTTTACTGAACTCAAAACTAGCATTGATATTGAAATTGGATTGTCTCCAGCTGGACAAGTACAAGAACTATGACTTTGGAAGATGTCCGAGAGTTTACTGCTCAGGACAACCCTGCCTTCCAGTTGGTCAGTCAGACATCCCCAGGTCAAGTACTGTAAAAATATATTGCCCCAAGTGTGAAGACATTTATTACCCTCGGTCAAAGTATCAAGGTAGTATCCTTATTTATATTGGGGTTCCCCTTTTCGCTAAATTTTCCTGTGCTGCTTTTTTTTTGGTTCAATGTATATTATTTTTCATTTTCGGTGATTCCATCTGAAATTAAAAGTTTTATGTCCATCCTAATTGCCTTCCCTTTATGGTGGTTGATTACTGTTCCTCTGATCCTAAATGTAGGAGCCAGTTGATGGTTTGTTTTGTCTTGAATATAAGACCTCAATCTCATTTGCCCCTCATCTTTTTTCCCCCCAAACTACCCTTATCGTTAGATTTTAATATGATGTATAAGTTATGTTTATAATACTCTAATGTAAATGATTAAAACGAGGGGTTAATTTTAAGAAAACCAATGCACATTTTTTTACAAATAACTAATTTACCTAATTTTCTTAGTCCATGTGAATTAGTTAACTAGCTCCTATATTTAGAACTGGAGGGAGTATAAGAATGACTCCAGGAACTTCTCTCACTAATTTGATGCACTCGCATTATACGAATACCTAGCCAGGTGCTGATTTGGCTTTGCTGTGGAATGTCTTCTTTGACTTTTATCTTCTGTCAGACAGCACTTCCCTTTTTCAGCAATTCTTTCATATTTGTAATGAAAGTGGTATAAAGCAAATGAAGTAGCTTCTTTTTCTCGACTCAAACAAACAAAGTAACTGCAGAATGGCGTCTTAGAATTTCAGTTTTTGAATGGTTTTCTAGTAGGCTTTTCTTGCTTGAAATTAATCTCTGCTTGATTTCTGAGATGGATTTTCCTATATTACTTGACGAACAAATATTTTGCTGATTGTAAGTATTGTTTCCATTTGATAGTAGAGCTTTTCTCATTGTGATTATTGATTTTTTGGAATGAGTAACTTATACTCTATATTTTGGCAATATATAAAATTGTGGGTTTCATCTCTCCACACCATGCTTTAGACCCATAATATTTCCTTAACATATCTAGATATTGATGGAGCTTACTTTGGAACTACATTTCCTCACCTCTTCTTGATGACATATGGGCATCTGAAGCCACCAAAGCCTTCGCAGAGCTATGTTCCAAGAGTTTTTGGTTACAAAATTCATAAGCCATGAAGCTGGATAGATATTCAAACGTACATTAGAGAGTCTGCTCGTGTCTTAAATTCATACTTTGTTGTATTCCTTGAAAATATCAGTGGATTACTAGGTTCCCAAATCAGGGCAATTTAGATCCCTCGGTTACTAATTTTAGGAACGTGTAGAGATATGCGCAGCATTTCCAGCAAGTGCCTAATTTTGCTTTCAGCTTCAAAGTCGATCAGTTTCTGTGA
Source organism: Prosopis cineraria (assembly GCF_029017545.1). Taxonomy (NCBI): domain Eukaryota; kingdom Viridiplantae; phylum Streptophyta; class Magnoliopsida; order Fabales; family Fabaceae; genus Prosopis; species Prosopis cineraria. The sequence continues at coordinate 5,803,496 of NW_026555336.1, read as the reverse complement.
AATTTTTTCTCTATCTTATAATGGGTTTTTAGGACGGTGCTTGAACATCTTTTAATGGCCTATTTCATTTTTACCCCGTTGGCTTGACTTTATATGACCAAATCGCTGCAGGATTGAGATTCTGTTTTGTGATAATCTATCATCAGTCCAGACCTGGGTTGATGAGTGTGAATAAGACTCGGCATTGTTTACCATGTAGATTCTTGTACGTTTGTTTTGGTTTATTTGGTTTGTGTACTTTTTGGACTTTGTGAAGTTTTTCGTTTCGAATGATTGAGTGGTTCTAATCCGGGATTGAGGAGCTTAAAGCTCTTGTTGTATTGGCCCAAAACAACCCAAATAAATAACGGGCCTTCCTCTATGTAATAGATATTTTATCCATAGAAAATAAGCAATTCAGGCCCAGCGGAGTCTATGTGAGAGCCCATGACGCCTGCTTGTTTGAGGGGTGGACGTGAGAGAATCAAACTAGTTCAAGTTTATTAAAATAAATTGGAGGTATTACCAAAACCAAAAAAAAATTCATAATAAAATAAAATGGAGCTATGTGTGGAAATATATTACTTAGAGGAGAATTCTTTAAATGGTGTTAAAATTCTTTGAAAGATTAGTATCATGTTGGCCGTGGATGCTTTGAATATCCAAAAAGTAATAAAATAGTTGCGTAAAAATGTGCATATTGTTCACTATACTACTAATGTGTTTGGGTATTAGTATTTGCATTTTTTATTTGTTGTCCCAAGTTCTTTATGGAACATTAGTTATTATACTTTTAAATGTGATTGTAAGAACATATTGGTGGCTAATGTGTACGTATACTTTGTTGTTATTATTATTATTATTATTTGTATGGACTTGCTAAAAGTATTAAGCTGTCTTTAAAAAAAAAAAAAAGCAGGACACTGAGTCAAAATTCTTAAATGTGAAATGGATGAGACAAGTAGAAAAGATGGTGGTCAATGTTTATTTAAAGTTCAGCTTATCATAATTTTACAAACTTAGTGATGAAGTTATATATACATTACTAAATTAAACTTTATCAATGACGATAAAGACTGACATTGTATGCGAATAAAATTTAAGAGATTTTTTTTTTTAACCAACAAAATTTAAGAGACTTGGATCAATAAAAAAAAAAACTAATATCAAAACATATTAAATGTGGCACGCTAGATTTGATAAACAAGAAATACTTTATCATAAATAAAAACCACCTAGTTAACAAACAATGCCGTCCTAATAAAACAATTTAGGTTTTCAATCTTATAAACCATTTCTATAATTAATCTCAAAATCAAATAGATGAAAAAAATATTTTAATAAAAATAATTTGGCTCCGTCTATAATTCAATAAAAACTCTTTTAAAATAATTATAGAAGATCCAAAAGGTCATGTTCATTAAAATATTCCAAAATTAATAAAAATAAATTAAATATGCAATCCTAAACCATGACAATAAACAAAGTAAATTAGACATGTGTGATACAAGACATTGAGCTATCACTCAACTCTGTAATGCCTTTTCTTGTTCTCTATTGAAATTCACACCAACAAATCAATATAATCTCATTTCACAATCCATATATTTATAGAGAGAGAGAGAGAGAGAGAGAGAGAGCTACTTTCACAATTTCATTTTGCAAACTAATTTTACAATCATGGAAATGCAATTTTCACAAAGAAATAAGAAAGTTAGTCATTTAAAACAATCAAACAATATTGCAAACCCCAACCCACCCTTATAACCCACCACATCCACTTTATACTACTAGCTGGAGTCTAGATTAAAGATACACTCGATCAAAAGTGTATTGCCTTTAGAATTAGACTTCACTCCTTAAAAGGAGATGCCTTATGTTTCATAATCTCAAACTAAGGAAAGGGGCCCTAACAGAGAATCATCCACCATGCATCAAGTGAGGGTATACCATGTGGCATTAATGAAATCATAATCTCCCATCACATCCATCATAGATCAAGATATTCATCCTTATACTCCCTAAAATAGCATCACATCTACAAATATTTCAAAACACAGAAGCATGCCTCAAAAAAAAAAAGAAGAAAGAAATTAGCAAAGTTTCATCATTAAGTGATAAATGGAAAATTCATGAAAAGTTACAATCACCACCGTGTAACAGTGTACTCTCTCTTGCTTTGCATTGGAGGTGTGATTTAGTTTATTCAAAAGAAAGATATCTTTTGGAGCTATAGCTATATGAAAATGTCATTTTCAAGTTTCATTTTCTTACTAATTTTAGCTTGCTACCTATAAAGCCTAGAAGTTGATTCATAATTCTCTTTCATTTTAAGGCACAACTTGTATCCATACACTTCATATTCGCTAGGAGTTTGCTCCTAAAAATATAGCCATCTCTACCCCCTTACATCAATCCCAAAGATCATCACATATTTCATATACAATTTCAAATATTCAAAACATATTTGAAAGGATTCAAGTAATCATATATAATCATTTGTCATCAAATTTCAGTCCAAGACCCTAGCATGCTTGAAAAGGATCAAAATAATATATATACATAAGGAAAATACACAAGCATGCCAAATACGTTTAAACATATATTTCAGTTCAGATCCAAGTCCTCAATGGGCGCATTCAATATTCATTTCCAATACAATTCATGCATAGATATATGATAATAATTAAAAAAAAAAACAATAGCTTCCTAGTACATGAAAGATTAAACCATTGTTACCGGAATGTTAAAATTAATAAATACTAGTTTACATGTCCCAGAATGTTTTCAACATCACCAATCACCAACTCAAATGCTAGTCTATAAAAATTAATGATAATATATATAATTTATTAATAAGTTTTAATAATTTATTTTATCTAAAAATCAACTCTAACAATTCCCAACGTGCCCCATTTAATCTCTAAACTATTTTATCATTTAACTTAAATTAATTTTTATAATTTTTTCTCCTTTTCCCCTCTATAAATTTAATAAGAATTTCCTCATACTTAAATTTCTCCAAAAGACTCAAACTCTACCTCTAAAATTCATCCTCCAATTTCCCTGTTTCATATATACATTTCTAATCCTTATATTTACCTTATTTATAAATAGATTTAACTCTTTCAGAAATTTTTTTAGCCCATTAGATACTCCCCCTGTTAAAAAATGTAAGATATTTTTTGAGGAGTTAGATATTCAAAAATTTAAGATATTTTTAGTTTTTTAAGGTATAATCATTACCTTTTTTTAAAAGTACCCCTATTGATAAATGACTTTATATTTATTGTGAGGTGTTCAATAAAAATAAATATGAAAAAATAGGATTAGTTTGAAATAGGTAACTACTTTATTGAAAAGTAAAATTTAGTTAAAAATGTCTTACATTCTTTAATAGAAGAAGTAATAAATAAATCATTATTCATTAATCTTAAATCTCTCAAAACATTAAAAACCATTCTAGAGTCCTCAAAATCAATGATTTGGGCAAAACTAATCTCTATAAGCTCTCAATTTAACATCTATAGCTCTTTCAACAACCTAATAATCAATTGAGAGCATCTAACAATTTAAAAATCTATCTACCTCTAAATTTCTTTTCCTTATCAGATCCTAAAAATATCAAAGAGAAATATTAAAAGAAAGAAAGAAACTAGATGACTTGCCTAATTTTTGAAGGCTCAAAATCAATCCAATAAATATTTTAGATTCCATGGCACCCAAATTAAGCTCTCATGGATATCTCTCTTTCCCTCAACCTCTGTCACTCTCGCGCAATCTCGTGCACTGCAAGTGTAAACCAATGGTGGGCTATGCACACGCCCACTATTGGTTTCTTTAATTTCAATTTTTTTATATTGTATTTGATTATTTATATATTGATTTATTTTCTAAAACATATTTATTTTATTTTATATTTCTCATAATTTATTTTTTAATTATTTTTTATAACTCAAAAAATTTTAAAGACCGCTGAATTTACATTTTTTGCTCACAAAATTTTTTTCCTCAAATTTAGATAATGAGCTAAATTGAAATAGTATTTAAACTGTTTATTTAATCTGATCTAATCTTATAAAATTTTTCTTTTTCCAAAAATTATATCTTTTACTCTTTTCAAAATTAATTATTTTTACTAAGCTAATTATATGATAGATTCCAACTATCATGAAATAAATCCTAAAAAATAAAATTGGAATGTTACATTAAAGGCACAAGGACTAACAATAGCTTTTTTTTTTTTCCAATTATTGTAGATCATGCATGCATCTTGCACCATGTTAAAGATGTGCGACAAATTACAAACAAAAGATGTGCGACAAATTCAGATTCACCCGAGATTACTAGGATTCCAACAGTACCAATGGCAATTATCACTTTCTTGAAGTCCTCCTTAATTTTTTTTTAATACTCCTAATCCAAATTTTTTTATAAAAAAAAAAAGACACATGCCCATACACACACACAAACACATTAACAATGAGTTTGAACTCAGCATCTCTTCCAAAAAAAAAAGATGATGATATTACTAGAACAACTGATTATTGACAGTTCTCCTTATTTGTCATTTTTTATGGATATACAAAATAATTTAAATTGTAGTGAGGATCCCCACTTCTGTTGCAAGAAGCCTTGTTCTATTAAATAAGATTTGATTATATGGAGCATATGATATTTATTGCCTTCTATTAACAATCAATTCTTTAAAACATATTATTATTTATTGGTAGATCTTGTTTGATAACTTTTATAAATATAATGTTCTTTTTAACTTTTTCTACATCTCTTTATAGGAATTTTTCGTTGAGAAGGGCTTCCATTTAAGGTGTATAAACACTTATGATATTGATAATGTCATGTAAAATAACCATTCTTAATGATAAGATCTTGTCTCTGTCTCCAATCTTTTCTAACTTTCAATTCAACAAATTCTTCTTCCAATTCTGGTCCACAATTATACCAATCCCATTCCTTTCTCCTAGTGAGTATCATAGTTAAGCTCGCCCGTGGTGGAGACATGCATCCAAATAAATCTATCTGTTTATTTATTTTGAAGAACAAACACTTATCTATGCAAAAGTAAAACGTTACTTTTAATTATGCTTTTAGAGAGATTAATAAGTCTACTGATTGACTCACTCATCAGATATCAAGGCCTTGTATACTACTAGGCAAATAAGGTCATTGCCTTAAGTCTCCAAAATCTTTACTTATATCTTACATAATCGATCATTATTTTATTTATTAAATATTAATATTAAATTACATATTTTTATAAATAATTTATTACTTGCATATATCCTATATAGCCAGTCATTAACTCATTATTATTTTCTCAATAAGCATTTGTTAACTACATCTTCCAATTATAAATTTATTGCCCTGCATTTCACTAAACCTATCACTCTCATTCTCAACATCAATTAATCATTATCTAATTAGAAGAGTAACGCCCATGATATTATATTAAAATATTAGACTTTGTTTAAATTTCATATTCTTTTATGACTTCTGAAGGCAAGCATGATGCCTGAAGAGGCATGGGTTTGAACCTAGAACCTAGTGCCACAAAAGCACAACTTGGTACTATTAGACCCAAGGGTCCTTGGTCATTTCATTTGCATATTTTGCTTATAGAATATTATTAATAATATTAATAATAATTGTTACTATTGAATGAAATTTTTTAAAATTAAAATTGCTTAAATTTTGTTTAAAAGCAATCATGTTATAAAATAAATTAAAAATTAATAATATAAAGATAGATAAATAATAATATGTGAGCCATTAAACCTCTTAAATAATTTGATCTTTAAGCCCCGAAACTTCTTCACGCCACCCTGCCAAGCATCACGCGGCTCTTTTAACAATATCATTTTGGATGATCCATCGTTTAGAATCTTGCTCAGCTATGGTGTGACCTAATTTTTTGTTTTCTTGCACAGTCTTTTCATAGCCTATTATTACCACACAAAAAAGAAGAAAATCTATATGTTTTTAAGAATGAAAGCAGAGTTCAGGTGATTTGATCAGAAATGGCGGCTAGGAAGGGAGATTGAAAATGACATAAGACCCCACAGGCCACACCTTGAAAGAGAAATGCATCCACACAGTCTCACGCACAGATGAGAACAAAGGGAAGGCCACCCTCGTACACTCTCACTCAGACGTGGAGGCTTCACCCTTTCTTTTTATTTTGTCATAATATTTTATAAAAATAAAAATAATAATTTTTTTAAATTATATGAACGATAATTTAATTTTTTAAAATTTCATAATTTAATTAAAATCTTTATAAACTTTTCTTTTATTAATAAATTTATATAAATGATTAAATTACTTTTATCAAAAACAAAACGATTCACAAATTTTATTTAAATAATCATAACTTTTTTTTATATTTACAATAATGCAATAAAAAATTATAACTTCTGTTAAATTATTGTGAATATAAAAATAAAAGTTGTGATTATTTAAATAAAATTTATAAATAATTTTATTTTCAATAAAAATAATTTAATTATTTATATAAATTTATTAATGACAAAAAATTCTTTAAAATTTAATAAAATTATGATATTTTAAAGAATTAAATTATCATTTATATATTTTAGAGAGACTATATTGTCATCTTTTTTATTTTTATATCACTCTCCAACCTTTCATCATTTTGCTATATGATAGAGCTAGGGCTACACAAAAAAACTGGACGAAACTGAACTTTAGCCTAACTTAGAGTCTGGTACTTTTCATGAAAAAGACTGGGTTAGGCAACTTGTAGTCCGATCTGATCCTGTGAAAACCTGGAGATTAACAAGACTGGACTTGGTCCATAGGATTGGGAGACTGGTCCTATTAGTCCAATACTCACTTGGCCTTTTTTTTCTTTTTTTTTCTCTACGATGACCAATAATCCATTTCAACTTAACAAACTCAATTAAGATAATAAAAACACTTATAATCATAATAAATTCATAATAATTTCATACACCAAGAAAATAATATTTTAGTTACAGTCCAAACTCCAAATGATTTAAATACATAACTTCAATAAAAAAATCAGAAGAAAGACTGAAAATAAATTAGAGGAAAAAAATTAGCAAGAACAGAAGTAATAAAAATCAGCCCACAGACATGTTCCTTCAAAGTTCGAATAGATCAAAATCAGAGTGCAAAGTGCAAGGCAGGGGCTAGGGCTTTGGCGCACTGAAGAAATTGAGAATGAGAGCAAAGTCGAGTGAGTGGTTGAGACGCTAAGTGCTGTTGAGTAATAGTGTTAAGTTTTTTTTTCAATCAAAGTGCAAAGTGCAAGGTAGGATTAAGACTTTTTTTTTCTAAAGCTTATTAATTATAATTTATAAATTAATTTTAATTATATTAAAATAATTATATAGGATCAAACTGGACCACTTAGTCCAGATGCTTGGTCTCTAATCTGGTCTTATCTGAAAAATCAATCCTGTCTTTTTGGTTCTATAGGACCAACATTTTACGGGACTGAACAGGACCAAATTTTCATAAATCGAACCGGACCGAATAAGATTACGAAATTTTTGTACAGCCCTAGATAGAGCTTACAATTCAAAACAACTGGCCAACTGCATTCGGAATTTTGAATTAGTGTGAGTCTTTATCAAGTCTCTTCAACTCGACACGGGACAGGTCCAAAGGATATTGAGTCCCTTCTTTCACAAGTTTCTGCTCTCATCTCATTATCTCCCTTGCGTACACTGATCATGATAATTACAGATAAGTTACAAGTTATATCCTTTATTTAAAAAAAAATTAAGAGTACTGTGTAGTTTGGATCAGAATGAAAGATGTGGGATTTGCTTTCTCACCAAGAATTATATTTCAAAGTTGACTGCAATTTCTCATGTGTATTGTGTTGCCTCAATTTTTGACCGTAATTCTTCAAATAACTAGGCTAAAAAATTTTACTAAATGATTAAATTGAAATTTCATGACTTTGATGTGACTTTGTTGTTTTGTTTTGCCAGCAAGTGTGACTTTATGCTGGTAAAAAAAAAAAAAAAAAAGAAAAAAACGAAAACAAGTGTGACTTTGTTTATTTTGCGAAGTACAAAAGGTAGAGTGGCGTTTCCGTAAATTTAGAATGCGCATGTGACCCGAATGCATTTGCTCTCTGCTTTTAGACATTTTTTTACCCCTGAAATGTCATGTTGAAAAATATAACACATTTTAAAATTTTTAAGATATAATTTATTAGGATTCTTTTTTTTTAAATGCCTTCTATTATGGGATGTAATTAATAAAAGAAAAAAATGATAACAAAATTCTACTGAAACACATACATTGACATTTAGGTCTCTCAAAATTACATAATTACTCTAAAGTTTTTAAATACTTTTCCGACATTAATAATTTTAAGTTAAATAAAAAATTACCTCTTATTTAAAATAAAAATAACAAGTCTAGCTCTATTTTTTTAATCATAATTTTGTTTAAATAATCAAAACTTTTGTTTTGCAGATCACAAAAGTTAAATAACAAATCACAACTTTTCAAATGAAATTTCTTTTATGATTGATAAATAAGTTTTGAAAATAACCAATCCCAAAGACAACATTTGTTTAAACAATCACAACTTTAATTTTTAAAAAAAATTAAACTAAAAATTATAACTTCGAATATGAATTTTTTTTTATTATTGAAGTCTGGGTTATGAAAATAACTAATCACAACTTTTACTAAATAACTAGTTATAACTTTTATTTAAATAATCACAACTTTTATTCTATAAATTGTAAAAATTGAATAAAAAATCATAACTCATCACATGAACCCATTATTTTTTATTTTAAATAAGGAGTAATTTAATCATTTAACCTAAAATTATTCATATCAGAAAGATATCTAGAGACTTTAAAGGAATTATAATATTTTGAAGAATTTAATTGTCATTTTTTATGTTTTGATAAGATTTTATTGTTATTTTTCCTTAATAAAATTTTCTAATTAAAACATCCAATACAAAATGCCAACAGGTGTGACTTTATTTATTTATTTTGCAAAGTAAAAAAAAAAAGTAGAGTGGCATTTCCATCAATTTAGAACGAGCATGTGACTCCAAGACCCAAGTCATTTACTACTCCCTCATTTCAATATTATGAATTTTTTTTAAAAAAATATCATCTTAAAAATATAAGATATTTTAAAATTTTTAAAATATAATTTACAATATTTTTTACAAAATGCCATAGTCTAATTGATAAAATTTTTAATTAAAATATTTTATTAAATAAGAGTAAATAAAAAATTATATAATTTTAAAAATAATCAAATAACTCATTAAAATCATAATTCTATTGAAAATGCCTTGCCATACCAAAGAAAGCAAAGATATCTAGTTCCATAGTCACGAAGCCAAGCCACATGCTGAACTTAACCGTCATTGAGACATTATTGAAATGTGGCAATTTCTAACTATGCCACGTAGCTAACTTCAACAGTGATCGTTTGCTCAATTTCCCTCGAATTTCAATTTCACTCTCTCCTCTATTTTCGCTTGCGGAAAAATTGCACATCATGGTCTTTTTTTTTTAAATAACAAACATTTATTTTAATTTAATAGTGAGAGTAAAATTACTTTAAATTTAATTATTTAAATTTTAAAGTATTTGAATATAATTTTAAAGTTTAAATTACCTATAAATTTATAGTTTATGATTTAAATTGCATATTAATTCAATTAAAATATATTTAACTTTTTTTAAAAAATCTGTTGGCCCAAGCATCATTAAGAAAAGTAAAATATGTACTAGACTAAACTCTATATTATAATTTATGTCATAATGATATTTATAAATTACAATTATAGAAAGAGATAAAAATAAATAAAAATTATGTATATATTAAATAATTACTTTAAATTAATAAATGGCATAACTAATATTGTAGTACTCCCTCATCTTATATATATAAAGAACCTTTGACTACTTCTCTGTAGTTAAGGAAATGCAATTAAATTTTTGTCTAAATTAAAAATAAAAATTAATTTACCTTCATCAAATGCATCATATTTAAAAGATAATTTCTCTTTTATATATAAAATTTCTTGTACGTATAAAAAAGTAAAGATTAAAATTTAAAAAATAATTAAATATTGATTATTTATGCAAAAAAAAAAAAAGACTTGTTAAATAGAACATCAACTACTTATAAAAAGTTCTACACGCATAGGATTGGCAGTAGTATTATTTTTATAATAAAATCAGAAATTAAATTAAGAGAAATTTAAGATGTGAACATAAAAAGTAAATTTTCTTTTAAAAGTTACTATTCATTTTCCAAAGAGGCGTGCTTAATTGCCAATCGAATTAGGGTCAAAGGGATAGTAGAACTTACAAAAAAAAAAAAATACGAAATTATGTCTTACAAATTAAAATTTAAAATTTACATGTTATCTACCAAAAATTAAAATTTAATTAACACCTTGTCTTATTTTAATTTTTATATAAATGCACATATTGAAAACAAAAATAACATACCCATACATATTAAATATATATATAAATTGTTACTTTGAGAACGTTAAAATTATAAAAAATAATATATTATTTTAAGATGTGTTGTTCACTCATAAATTAAGATTTAAATAACAAGAAAAAATTATTTTATAAATTGTCATTTAGCTTTATATTTTATTTTTTCATATATCATTATATATATAAATACAATCAACATGTGATGGGTCTCTCACTTATCATTTCTACTATAAGCCACGTGTGATTCTTTAACATGCAATTTTTTTTAAAAAATGTCATTTTTCATCCCATATAAATTTATTTAATTTTATAATTTATTAAATTTTATATTCTTAAAAATACAATTGCAAAAGTATTTAATGTAGAATTTGTCATTCCATGAGAGTTAAGAGTTGAAACAATAAAAATTATTCATTAAATTGTATATATTTTTATAATTTATATGATATCATTCTTCCATAGCAATGCTCACAATTTTTATTATAACTTCATATTTATTATTTATTTATTTATTTTACTTTTAATCTCACTGCTATCAATTTTTAAACACGGGTCCTACAACTACATTTTTTAATCACGACCCCACATTCTTATAATTTCTCAAATTTTCTCCCAACAATAAAAAATAAAAAACTAAAATGTATATTTTCTATAAAAAAGTTCAATGGGACTGTTGATGAACAGTAAAACTCAATTAACTTCACAATATAATAGATAGATAATTTATAATTGTTTACCTCATGTATAATAAAAAAAAAAAATAATTTTTTATTTGAAGATATCATTTGTATTTTATTCTATAATTTGTTATCTTTTTTCACCTTTGCAATTTATTACCTTATAAATATGCAAAATACAAACAACCAATAATGTCTTGTACCTATCATTTTTAACATGTAGTATCTCATATTCATTATCATTTTTTATCATGAGCCCCACACTTATTTTTTCATTGCAAGTCCCACGTAATCTTGAAACATCCAAAAAAAATTAATTTTTTTTTCTGTTCATTCAACTGGAGATTAACAGAAACAAGTGACAAACTTTACAACATATATAAGAATATAAGATATAAGATGAGAATATAAGGAATATGTATAAGATATGAGATAAGATAAGATACTTTAGAAATAAATAGTCAATATTTAAAGACCGTTTAAAAATAATTTGTCAAATTTTGAAACTGCAACTTCTTAGTATTTAAAATATAATTTGTCAAAATCTATGAAAATAATTTACGAAACTACAATTTCTTGTTAATGCTCTGAAATCCTATAACAACTTATCAAAATCCAAACTATAATTTGTGAATATTATTATCCAAAAATAGTCAATATTAAAAAATTATTTAAAAAAATTCAAAATTTGAATAACAGCTTTTTAATATTGAAAAAATAAATTATGAAAATCTTAACTACAAGATACCAAAATCTAAGCTCTAACCTATGTAGCTCCAAGGATATTGGTAGAGGGGTGGTTCTTTTATGAGCTTGAACCCCACTTTTAAAGTGTCATTCTTCCAAATTCAATGTTTTAAGGTTTGAATTGATTTGAATGATTGAACTAGCTAGATTGTTACTAAGATATAAAAGTAGCTCAATTTGACTCGTTAACTTATTTTGAATCTAACTTTATTTAAAATTATTAATGTCATCTTTTTTATGAGTTGTTATAATCAGTCTTGAAAACCAAATCAATCACTTAACTGGTCAAAGCATTAATTCAAAAGTCAATCGTTAAAATTATAATTAAACAGTAATCATATTGATTATGAATAAATTATTTTATTAAAGTGGTTAATATAGTTTAACAATTTACTGATTTAATTAGACAGTTTTGACTCAAAATTTCATGTTATAGTTACAGTATAAATCACGAGAATCATAACCTACCGAACTTTCCAATTTGTCATCCGGTCCAATATTGAAAACACGGCCCAAATCCAATTGATGACTTGGAAAAACAAAATATCCTTCCAACTTACGGCGAAGACCGGATTTGAAATTTGAGACACAGTAATCATAATCTCGTGAAAAGGAATATGTGGTAGGACCCGTACATCAAAGGAAAAGCAGAAGCAGGGCAAGCCGACTTCTTTTCGCTTTTTCCTGTTTATTAATAAATCCATTCATCGCGTCCCTCCACAAAACTTCACACAGCCAAAACGGAGCCCGGAATCGGCAGCAAATCCTCTCTACTCGCCTCGCCTCGCCTCATCCACCAGCATCCATAATCCAGATACTTCAAAGCACGAACCTTTATTTATACTTTAAGGCGCTGCTACATAACTCTGAAGCAACAGCAAAAAGCTCCGTTCCCTTCTTGCAAGTTGATGCATCACCAGAAATCTTCAGTGAAAATCGGAAAAGAAAGCTTAGGCCTCTTTTCTTCCGATTCAACCTCGTCTCCACCACTTGTTTTCTCTCCCAATCTCCAACTTCAAACCCAATTTGACCCACAAGCTACTGCCACCCAACACCACTCCCAATCCCAATCTGATTTCTCAATCCAACTTCAATCCTTATCTTCTTTTCCACACTTCCCACCAAATCCTCTTCCACCACCACCAACCCGACAAAACTATGCCGGGAATATTTCTCACCATGAGCGCTTCCTTGATGGTCCATCAGCTACACAATCTCCGGTTTCATCTCCCCACAAGAGGAATACCATGAATCAGGGTTCTTCGTTGTTATCTTCTTCGGTAATTTCTTCTCCTTGCCATGATCAGAGGCCATGCTTGCGGACGAAGTCGTCTTGGTCATCGTTTTCGTGTCGTAGTTTTTTTGCAAAGCCTTTTGCCTTCGGTTCGAAATTTCTGAATTTCAGGTTTCTTACCCATTTTCGTTGCGTACGACTACACCGGCTTCGTTTCCGGTTCCTTATTGTCCTTTCACTGCCTTATGTTTTCTTTTTCGTTTCAAGACCTCGTCGCTCTCTCTTGATTGATTTCTTCTCCGTGATCGGTTTCTCAGCCGTGCTCTTCATTTCTCTTAACCTAGCACTCCCTCGTCTACCTTCGATTCGCCTCTTTCTCGCCCGATCCTTGCCGAGTAAGCTCGCTTCTTCTCTGTCTCCAAAAAATTCTCCTCAGCCCATTCTATGGTCTATAGGGTCGAAACCCAGATCAGAGGAAACTACAATTTCAGGATCCTGGGTGCAAGTTTACAGTAATGGGGATGTGTACGAGGGTGAATTCCACAAGGGGAAATGTTCTGGGATGGGGGTTTATCACTATCACTTGAGTGGGAGATATGAAGGTGAATGGATTGATGGGAAGTACGATGGGTATGGTGTTGAGACATGGGCTAGAGGAAGCCGATACCGTGGGCAGTATCGGCACGGCTTAAGGCATGGAATCGGCATCTATAAATTTTATACCGGCGATGTGTATGCAGGAGAATGGTCCAATGGTCAGTGTCATGGTTGTGGAGTCCATACCTGCAGTGATGGCAGCCATTATATTGGAGAATTTAAATGGGGTTTGAAACATGGACTCGGCCATTACCATTTCAGGTATGTTTCAGCTCTTTGATCTGCAGAAGCTCGTGTGAAAATGTGTTCTATACTATCCATAATTTACATTTTGCAAATTTATCATTTTGGTGTAGCTAATGTTCTAGTGTTTTAGCATGGAAGGTGTTGTGGTTTAACTAGGTTCTTTGTATGCACACTTAATTTTTTGGCACTGTGACACAGTTTGGGAAAGTAGTTTGAATCCCTGTCTTGAAGTGCTTGTTTTGTGGTCCATGTATTTTAATAATCAAATAGATCTCTCAGTGCACCTTTTGTAGAAGATCCAGATTTGAGAGAGTTAGGAACTTTGAGAATTCTCATGTTCTAAGCTTGATCTTCTGGTTGGAACATTTTGAGAATTCATATGGTAAATTTTTTTTTTTTGCGCCAAAAAAAGTATTTGTCTTTGATTGGCTTACATTAGATTAGAATTGTATTAAGTGTTATACATCTTCATCATTAGATTTTCTAATTAAAATGTAACAATATATGGTTTTCAATGAAAAGACAAGTGTAAAATTATAGTTGGGAAGAAGTAATACAATTTAATTATTATTATTGAAACCATACATTTATCATAGAAATCTGATAATAAGGAAATAAGTAACTGCATATAGATTTTCTTTTAGATGCTTTTACGTCTGAACATAGCCTGTAAGGTAAAGATGGATTTGCATGCATCCCATTCTAGATTGTTTTCCTTTTGAAGAAGCAGTGACATTTTCTACCATTGTTATTTTTCTTCTTTAATCCTTACATCTTAATGGCTGGAACCCTGAATTCCAATACATAGTAATTCCAGTGTCTTAGACACGTTTCCCATGACATGTTTTCCATTTTGAATTTATGGGCCAAAAAGCCAACTTTCTGAATGTGAATATTAGATTATTGCTGTCATCATTGAACTATTCTTTCTTGCACGGTTCATCTGTGGCCCTTATATTCCAAAAAATTATTGTCGTCATTGTTATATTGATGTTTCCACATTATATGAAAGGCATTGATGATGAACCACTGTGATTAAATTTGGAACGTTTAGTTATGCAAGGCACTGGTGGTTTACATGCTATTACGTAGTTTTCTTCAATTGTGCCAAAGAAAATTTTTGTTATTATGTTAACTCTCTGTATGCTATTACAGAAACGGAGACATATATGCTGGGGAGTATTTTTCTGACAAATGCATGGTTTTGGAGTCTATCAATTCCAGAATGGGCATCGGTATGAAGGAGCGTGGCATGAAGGAAGAAGACAAGGATTTGGAATGTATGCTTTCAGAACTGGGGAAACACAGTCTGGTTATTGGCAAAATGGGATTCTTTGTGAGCATAAAACGCAGGAAAGTCATATGGATGAATCTCCACGTGCTGCAAATTGTGCCAAGGCTTCGAAAGCAGTCCAGGTATTAGTCCTTTCCACATCTAGAATGAAATAATTTAGGAAGGGTTTATGAAAAACACAGAAACCTGTCCTTCTTGTATCATACAGATTGATGTCATGAAAGCCATTTAAATAATGAAATCAAAGACAGGCCTTTCTTTCCCTGATCTTTTCAGGCTAAAGAAGTTGATTTCTTTGGCTTTATAGTGTTGCACTGATAATTATTAAGACAGGCTACAATCAAATGTTTCAATCTGAACAGGATGCACGATGCGCTGCCGAGAAAGCTCGCAGTTTGGCAAAGCTGGATGAAGGGGTGAATAAAGTTGTTGCAGTAGCTAACAAAGCAGCAAATGCAGCGAGAGTCACGGCCGTTAAAGCTGTGCAGAATAAAATGCATCATAACAACAATGATAAATGAAAATCTCAGCATGGTCATCTTCCATCCTCAACTACATACCGGACACTACCCGTTAAGAAACCAGATGAGTCAAGGAGAGGCCCAAGTAATGATATTTTCTCCCAAGTTTGATGGTTAATATTAGCACTGCTTCATCATCATCGTCATCTTCTTCCTCCTGGAGGGATGAAACTTCCTTTTATAAGTATTGTGATACTGATAGAAGTAGGAGGTGCCTGCTTGGAACCATATTTCTGTCATTAAAACTCGATGGTTGATTGTGGAGCAAGTAGGTTCCTCTGTTGCCTTTTATTGACGGCTTCATTATGTACAGGACGACTAAGAGTCTAAGAACAAAGAGTGTTTCGATTCCGAGGTATGAGCAAAAGTGCCATAAAGATGGTAGTTTTGTTTTGTATCACACTTTACGAATGTAATATTATCTTTTAACAAGTGTGTTTAATTATTAGTTCTATCATGATAACTTATTGCTGTTGAGTTAAAGTACAACTAAGAAATGTGGAATACACACGGTTTCCCAAATTCAATTCTTGGAAACGAACAAACATTTGGTAAGAATTTAATTTATAACTTATAAGGTTATAAGTTCAAATCTCATTGTCAATGTAGGGATTTTGTTTGTAGGTAATTTATAAGTGCCCTGATGTTCTTTGAAGCTAAGGACATGTTTTGGTCTTGGTGGGTAGTGCGTTTCATATTTAACTCATCTAAGTTTTTGTTCACAAAAAAAAAAAATCCCTTAAAAACATTAGTATTTGTGCAATACATATTTAGTTTCATTCATTTTTTTCTTTAAAAAAAGTCTTTTCTAAAGAACCAAAATTATAAATGCATTGTTAGTTCAACTGTTAAATTAATTATGGGATGATCCAATAGTACAAAGACTTCTTTTTAACATAACTTCTCTCTATTTAGAAACATATAATTTAGTTCAATCCATTAATTCAATTAGAATTATTCTAAAAACTTAATATTAAATTACAATTTATGTCACAACAAATTTTTTTTACCAATCTACCCCTTATCCTATTTTGATTGTTACATAATTTCATTGTAAAAATATATTTTCAAATTTTAAATTTAAATTAGTTGTAGAATCTTTTGAACTTATATCATTTTATGTTGTGTGATGAATAAAAATATGTTCTTAGCAATTTTAAAAAACATAAATAAATAAGTTTCAATATATTTGTTAAAAATTAAAATAATAAAAATTTATAACATAATAAAATTTGAAAATGTATTTATTATATTTTATAGTTCTATTCAAAAAATATTTTTTTGGGCCAATTAAAAATTTAAAAGTAAATTTAAATGTTAACTAACAGTTGGATAGATAGGAGTAGAATTTCAAATATATAATAAAAATTTATATAACATATATTTTAATTTTAAGGCAGATTTATATGCATTTTCAAAATAAAAAGAAAATATGTACTATAATTAAGTCATAATAGAAGGGGTGGTCAATATATTTTACTCAAAATAAAAATAAAAATTTGTTTATAAATATACATTACTTTGTATTTTGTTAAAAAAAAAATTAGGTTGATATTTAATGCTCAATCATGTTAATAAGTACTACATGCTTATCATTGTGATAACATGCGGATTGTTCAAATTAGATTTGGATAATTTATATTTAAAAAAATTTAAACTATATCTTTTTAGAGTAAATTAGCCCAATGGTCATGAAAGATATAGTTCCTATAAATTATAAATGAGGTTTTTGAATATTATGAAATTTGATTCATCATAAAATTAATTAAAGGTTATCGTTTATTTTTATTCACAAGACAAATATATTATTAAAACGCTTTGCATTAATTGATCAATAAATATATCTCCTATAACTTATTAAATGATTTTAACTTTTAACTAATTAAATTAAATTTATGCACATACGTCCATCATATATATTTTTTTTTCACAATAATTTCTTTCCTTTTTTAGTGGGTGCAGAAATCAATGTGATATTCACATATTACTTTTTTATTATCCTAACAAGTGCACTCTTTTGTAAGAGATATCTAACATGAGTAGTTCAATTTTATGCCTCTATAAATGAATCTCATTGGTAGCCTTCCTTGCACGAAAATGAATGTAAATCTAGAACTTTCATTGCCGAGGGGTATTTGATTTCCTATAATAAGTTAAGATGTTCAAAAAAAATTTATGAACTTTCTTTGATTTGTTTTGGGCAAAGGATTTTTTTTTTTTTTGTATTTCTGATCCATGAAAACAATAGTATATTAATGATATACATGTTGATAAATGACATTAGTGAAAACTTGTCAATATCATTTAATTTTTTAGATATAGGATGCTTAATCTCATCATTTCTTATGATGGAAGATGAGATTTATTTATTTAGGTATTTGATTGTCAATTGTAAGCTCAGATGTTTATAATTTTTTACGAACTATGTTTGGTCTATTTTTGACAAATTATTTTATTTTTTATGTTTCTGATCTACGATAATATATCAATGATATTAATTGTATATCATTAATAAATCATATTAGTGAAAACTTATCAACATTATTTAATCATGTAGATATTGAGATGCTTAGTTTCATCATTTTTTTTTGTCGAAATAGGGTCAAATGAAACTCTCTTTTATTTTTGAATATTTGAAAGACAATTTTCATTTAAAAGAAGGTCATATTATTTGCAAAGATGGTAGTTTTATCATATAAAACTCAACTAAATATTAAAATAGTTATAATGTAAAATATAACAAATGTTAGGTTGTTTATTGAGTTTGATTTTATAAAATAGATTATACATGTAAAAGCTCCTTTTTTTATACAAAAAATTTATTTTTTTAAAAAAGTGATAGTCATGAAATTATTTTTATTTCAAATTATGTACCTATTAAAAAATATTTAAAATGTAAAAATCAATTAAATCTAGATCGTTTAAAATCAACACAGACGTTTTAGATTGATGATCGTTACCCCGCTCATCGTAATGTGGTGCCAAAAATTACAGGCTTAATTTTTAAACTAACATTTGTTTGCAATTTAACACGCAAAAACAAAAAAATTTATCAATATGCTATATTTTCAAAATATTTTTCTAAATACTATAAATTTGAAACTTAACTTACATCAAATTGAGTTTCAAAAATTTTTAAACATAAAAAAATAGAATTTGATTTCTGTCAAGCTAAATTCAACACTTATATTTAAAAAAAAAAATTGATGTGACAAGCATGATAGGTTATGCCAATTATCTACCACTTTTCCACCCTAATCGGTGATTGCACTTCATAATTTTCAGAGATAAAAAATGAGCAACTTTGGCTAATATAGGCTCAGCCTTAAAGGGCTTAAGCCCATAAATTCAGTTATCACAAAATTAATTATTTTTTAAAATTAAACCCTTATTCAGAAAGCTCAAAACTAAGCTCATAAGCTTATTTTTATTTTTTTAATTTTTAAAAATTAAAATTTTTAATTATAATATTTTATATTTTTTAAATATACAAGTTATAATATTCCAAAATTAAAAATAAATAATATAAATCCTTATATTAAAGTATGAATATATATTCTAAAATTTAAATTTAATTTAAAAATTTTAAAATATTTTTTTGAGGTAAAAATAAAACAGCTTTAAAAGGGCCACCCAATTCTAGCCCATTTTTCAGGGCTTATAAAGCCTAGGCTTCAAAACTCAGTTTCTCCAAAAAATGCAATTTTTCAAGCTCAACCACTTATAAAAACAGATTTAAATGACAGTATCCTAAGCTCAACCTTTATTTTCAACTCTAATAGTTTTTCTCCCCTTCATTATGGGTTGCCCCTCCCCTATCCTCATAAGTGGGTGTTGGTTTTTTGTTTTGGCCAACATGTCTTTGAATGTTTTTATATAAAATAATATGATATTAATTTTATAATTATAATTAAGTTAAAATATACAAAAATCTCTTAAATTTTGAAACATGTCACAAAACTTTATTGATTACACCCCTAATTAAGAGTATTACTTTTATCTTATTTATAAGTTAAAATATACAAAACTCTCTTAAATTTACAACGTCAAGACATTAAAGAAAACAAGTGTAAGGTAATTAAAAATCAAAGAGATGTTAACTGTTTGGCCTCATCCTCCTCTAAGATTCGCAAGCTTTTTAGCCTTCAAACTCCATGAAAGACCTCTTTTTCATGCCATGGTCAAACTAAAACTCACATATCATTGGAGATGAAAACTTTGGATGGTTGAATGGATGGAAACTAATGTTGTGTATTTGTGTTTTTAGTGTAATGTAGGTGATAGACAAAATTTATGAAGTGAGATGGAAGAGAAGAGATGAAAGAATGAGAGAAATGAGTGGATGAGTGAATGGAATATGTCTTGGACGAAATTGCTCCATATGGATGATTGTATGAGTAATGAGTGATGCGTGGGTGAATTGTTTGAAATTATGTACGTGGATCAAGCCTAGAATGGATTTGGACACAAAAAGGATTAGATTTAGATTAGAAGGGAGGCATAGGAGCTGGTTTCAAGGTGATTTTGTTGACTACAAATCTAATTTTTTAAATCACAAAGTCAAAACAAGGATTAAGGAGAGGATAAAAGTTTCCTAATTAAGAGATTTGACTGATAGGCGCCACATACTTGTCATTTTGAATTTGAATTTTGCAGCTCTCTCTTCTCTTCTTACAAGGCCTTGCACGCTTAACTCAAACCCAAGAGCCTTCCTTTCTTGCCTTTAGCCCAATTAACACAAGTTCAAGTGCACTTATTCACCTAAGTCACAAAATAACATTTGATTTAATCTAATAACATATGTGTGATAAAATAAATTATATTTTTACATAAGGATTTAATTATTTAAATGGAAGAATATTTATAAATTAAATTCAAGAGCAATGCCAGGTAAGAAGCATAATGTAAACACATGTACATTAGCCCATATTATGTCAACCAAGTCAACAACCTTAAAGTATGACTTTTATGCAATATCTTCCAAACCAAAATGAATTTTTGAAAACAAATTATACCATTATGAATCTAGGCAAATATGAAATTTAATTTGAAAAAAACCCAATTTTTCAAAAAAAAGTGCAAATTTGGACCAAAATATCCCCAGTGCACAAATTCACCCCTTACACAATTTTATCACTTTTAACACAAAAAATGCACGCAGTTAGGGAATATATAATGCAAAATAGGTCCTAAATATATGGATAAAGTGTGTAAATAATGTGTCTAATCACCCCGCATGCGTATTTGTTTGTACGAGTTATAAAAAGATAAATATTGTGTCCGACTACATAGTTGTTAGTTTTGCGGTTAAGAAAAACTTTGAAAATTTGACTTGATTGCAAGATGATTGTGGTTGTCATTTGTATCAATAATTGATCGATATACAATTGTATAGACTAGATTGATCATAGTTATTGAATAGTTGTACTCACATCTCTTTATTTAATATTATAAAGGCTAGCTCATTGGACCAAGATCGGAGAAAACAACTAGAGGTATAGGATTCTCTGTCAATCCTACTAGTAGACCTAATAGTTTATTTATGTGTATTTTGATTTGTTAATTGCCAAATAGGATAACATGTGATTTATTTTGATTACTTGAACTATTATTGGAAATGATTTGAGGGTATATTTTGTATTCTAGGATGTTTGTGATGTGAGGATAAAGTGTTTATAGGGGCAAAATACTAATATATGTAGAGAGTTATGTAAATGATTGATTATGATGATTATTATGTGAACTTATGAGAATTTGACTTCCCTACATGTTTTTTTATATTCAAGGATTTGAACGTTGAAAATGTGATTTATAAGTGATTGATTTCTTATGATGTATTGCACAAGTCTGTATTAGTCCTTTGAGTGTGGTCTGAGAGTTAGTGTAAGCTCTTGGCACTTAAATTTATAATTTGGATACCCAAGTTGGGTTTATTGTGAAAAAGGCGTAAATTTTGGAATGAGTATTCAATTTTTGATTAAAAAATGATTTGATTATAATACCAGTGTCATTAGTTAGAGCTAGAAAAAAGCTCTATATAGACACATAAATCAACTTAATTAGATATTAGATAGAGAAATGAGTCACGTTGCAAGTTCGTACCATGAGCTGTGATGGAATGTGCAATGCACTGCAACTCAAGGTGCTTATACCGTAGCACATGACACGGAGGCAACAAGCCATAGCACGTATGCAATGAGCTGTAGCGCATCTCTGTTTTTGTTGCACTGTTTTCATGTTTTCAACTATTTTGCAAATGCATTAACTTGTTTTAAAATTCCATGCTTTTGTATATGTTTTTAACTCTAATTTGTGAATGATAAGAGTTTATTGGAGTGTTTTAAATTGTGAAAATTTGGGATCTTCATTGTTAAGAGTTGTACAACTTGGAAATTTTCTAATCATCCTCATGATTCTTGCACTTGGAGTCAAGAGTAAATTAGTAAAGGTAACATTAGTCTTTTACCTGGAGATTTTATAGTAGCTCTAATCCAGTTACCATATCGGGGCTTATCAGGATCAGTTTCCGACCGAGCTTGTTCAAACTCACATGCTTTGTTGTCATGGCTTAGATAGCCACAGTTGTAGCACAGCAAATGTAGCTTTTTAAACTTTATCGATGCTCGGGAATTTGGTCTATTGATTCGAGTAACCCAGAAACCATCAACCAGTGGTCTAGTTATTGGGACATCAACTTTGACGTGGAGAACTATGATTAAATCCTCGAAAACTCTTGGGTTCTTCATAAGCAAGGACTTTACCAATTCTAGAGCCCATAGTGATAATATTTCTATAAGTTATTCCTAACGTGGGTATACCATGAATTTGTATCCACAATGGCATGGAATCAAAGGAGATTTATTTTATGATCATATCAAGAAGAAGTTCACAAATACATAGGACATGGCCTTCTATGATCCATAGATGCTCTCAAATAACTTGTAAAAGCTCGTCCCTTCTTTCAAAACTTAAAATATAAATGTTATAAATACCAGCACTGTGGATAGAGAATTTACCTTTCACAGCCCATGCTCGGACAATCGATGCTTTCGTAGTGACTCTACTTTGGGGTTTAAGGGCAATGATTTTGCCCATCAAGGTCTTCACCTCTTCATCCTAGCACCATTTAAGTTGTACCTTTGTAGAGCTACAATTACCATCAGAGTTGTCTCCGTCTTCCATTCGAGTTCCTCAGGCTCCATTGGAGCAGGAAAGAGTACACTGTAATAGTATCACACTCACACACACACACTGTAAACTTTGAAGGCACAATTCATACACTTTTGGAGAAGCCCTGCCAAAAACAAGAGGAACGCACGCACAAGTGTTTACACTCGCACTTTTGTTTACTCTCCAAAACAAGGCTCATCCTTACAGAGAAGAAGAGGAGGAAAGAAGGGGTATAGAGGAGGGGAAGGAGAAAAGTGACGAGTGAGAAGGGTAGGACGTACACATGGCTACGACGCTACAAGGCTCTCATGTTTCTGTGGCTAGCTGGTGGTATTTGATTTTATTTCCACCATTATTTACAATGTCTATGCATCACTCAAGAAGAAATGCAGGGGGAAGAGAAAGGGGAATTGAGCAGGAGAATCAGGCATTGAGTACAAACAATTTTCTTAAAAAAATTGTAAGTACAGAGCTCAGTCTAATGGAGACCGAGTTCTGTACTTTTATGTCAGAAAAAATTGACAGACCAAGTTTCAATCTTACAGAATACAAGAAAATATTTTGAAAAGGGTAGTGTAATGGAAAAAAAAAAAAACTCTTTTTTGTAGCACGGTGGTTAAATTGCCAACGTTTGTTTCCATTTTACAAAAGAAACAAAAGGGTAAATGATTTAGTTCCAGGTAAAGAAGATGTTGATAAGTTAGTCCTACAATTTTTATAAATTGTAGAAAGATCCCTTGCCAATACAAAAGTCAAAGCATCATCTTTGGTTACCCCACCCCTTAAAAAAAAAAAAGCATCATCTTTGGTTATTGTGGAATTAATATGCTAACTGAGCTTCTTTCGTTAAAGATTGAGTTGCTTAGCCAAAAGAAGATCTAAAGCTTCAAAAGAATAATCAACAAGCTCAATTAAAAAAAATTCTCCACTTTCTATGCTCCACCAGATCCCCCAAACAAGGTTTTATGCTCCATTTCCAACATTCTAAAGGAAGGAACATTCTAATTAGTAAGCTACTATGCAAGTGGAACTTGAAAGTGGAATACACATGTACAAGTAATAAAAAAGTGACGCGTTGATTCTTATTTATGAAGCATCCAATGAATTATTGAAACGCATGTTTTAGTTAAAAAAAAATTAGTTTTGGTTTTAAAAAAATTAGCTAAAAAAAAATTATATCCTACCAACTCAACATTTTTCAATATGCATTATAATTACTTGATAAAATTTTAGGCCGTTGATCCTATTAACAAATTGTTAGACTGATGGTATTTTAATAGATAATGCTACGAAAAATAATCAATAACCTCAATCCAAGGTGAAAAAATTGGTCGATTAACTTCCACAAGGCTTACTGGGTTACAGGTTCTGAAAGTTTTTATAACATAGGGATCAAATAAGAAAATGTGTAAAGTATAGGGACCTGTGATTAATTGTCCCTTTGCTTTTAGCTTTTAAGTTTTAATTGCAATTTTCCAGAAGACGTATCGAGAGATGGGCTCTTCTCTTAATATCTTCCCCTGAAACTAACGAGTGCATTAAAAACCCTAGCTGCGAAGGCCAAGGCTGTAGGGTCTCTTACGTGATTCTCAGGCCCGCTATGATTGGCTGACATTTCGTTGAATCTTAGAGTGCAGGGGCGAGGAGGACGGAGGCATGTACAGAGATCGAGGAGCAGTTGGACCGAAATCGGAAGTGGGTTCCGTTGATCGGAAGCGAATCAATGACGTCCTTGACAAACAGCTTGAGCGATCGTCGCCGTCGACATCAAGGACCATCAACGGCAAGGATAGGTCGGCACAATCCATGCTGACCGGTAAGCCACACCCTGATCACAGGGACCCACGTTCTGCTCCCGTCTCCAAAAACACCAACGCTTCAGATGGTTAGGACCGAAATTACTTTCCTCTTCTGTGTATATATATAGAAGGAAACTGCGGAAAGCTCTACACTTTGTTTGCCCCCTTTTTGTCCTTTTTGGGCCTGATCTGTTTTCCATTGTAAATCGCGCTGTTTAGTAGGATGAGGCCGTGAAATGCCAGTGAAACAATGTCTGTTTTCTCACCTAATCTTGTTTAGGGGAACAATGGCTTACCTAATTTTCTTTCAATTGTCACCTTAGGTGAAGTGAAGGGGAAAGGGAAGGCTTAGCTTACTAAAATTAGAAAAGTTTCTCTTATTGGATTCATGATTGATTGTGAAAACTCACGTTAGATATAACTAAAATGCAGACATCAGAGTGGTATTGGTCAGTCAGAGAAATAACTGCTGTCATCAGTGCAACTAATTAGTTCTCGTATGAAGCAAATCATGGATAGTCAAGAGGAAAATACATCAGTTTGACACCTTCCCATTTACTTAGTTATGTACCCCTGGAAATTGTTTCGTTCTAATTACCTCTTTCCTATTATCTTCTATTTGTTGTGTCATTTTTTCCCTTTCAGCCCATTCTCTTCTCTAACAGATTCTAAGCTTTTAAAACATGATATATTCAATCGTTGGATCTGTTGCACAAAAGAGATGCTTGGCAGAATGACATAAAGATGATGGAGAAGGATATAAAAGATAGACAGGCATATTTTTTTCCTGTTGCTTAGGTTGTTGCTAATGAGCTAATCTAAATTTACATGCATTGGTTGCAGAGGAATCTGAAACAGACAGTGAAGAATCAGATGTTAGTGGTTCTGATGGAGATGACACATCTTGGATTTCATGGTTCTGCAATCTGAGAGGAAATGAATTCTTCTGTGAGGTTGATGATGATTACATCCAAGATGACTTCAACCTCTGTGGATTAAGCAGTCAAGTGCCTTACTATGATTATGCACTTGATTTAATTCTGGATGTTGAATCCTCCCACGGTAAGCTTGTTTTCATATATTCCTCATGTTGCTGTAGTGTAACTATGATGACCATTTGCTCCTTCTGTACATTGTATTCAACAATGGCTATTGTTCATTGGTTGGGATATATAGGTGACATGTTCACTGAGGAACAGAATGAATTAATTGAATCAGCAGCGGAGATGCTATATGGTCTGATTCATGCCCGATACATTTTGACAAGCAAAGGAATGGCTGCTATGGTCAGATTTTGCTTTCATTTATCCTTGTTTTCATGCATTACTATCCATAAAATTTGAACTGATAATGAAATTTGGAATTTTGCAGCTGGACAAGTACAAGAACTATGATTTCGGTAGATGCCCAAGAGTTTACTGCTCTGGACAGCCCTGCCTTCCGGTTGGTCAGTCAGACATTCCTAGGTCAAGTACTGTGAAAATATATTGCCCTCGATGTGAGGATATTTACTATCCTCGGTCTAAGTATCAAGGCAGTATCCTTATATATGTTTTTGTGTTATTTTAAGGTTCCATCTGGTGCAGCTATATATGAGCATGTCTGTCACAATTTGATTTTTCTTCCCCTTTAATGTGTCTCACTTCTTTCTTGCTTTTGATATCTGTTCCTTGGTCTGCCAATTGTGGGCGTAGTCTGTAGGGATTTGCCTATTCAGGTTCCAGGTTTTTTTGACATTTCCCATCATGCTTGCATTACATATATACCACTTCAGCATGCATACATATCAGAAACTGTTTCTTTATATGTGGTATGAGGGAGGAGTCTGCGTTTACTGATTCCTTAGATGATTTTTTTAAATGGATGCATTGTTAAAGGCACACAAGTTAAGCTAGTCATATATTAGAATATAGCTTGAGTTATATAGAGTAATGAATGGTTGAACATATTTGGATCCTGGACTTCATAATATTTCTGGGATATCAAGTAGGTTCTCTCTGAACAATCCTTTTAATTTTTAAGTTTGTGTCTCTTGTATTTGAAAATTGTTTCTCGAGTATCTGAAGACTACTAACTCTTTCTGCTGTCATGTGCCTTCATAATATTTTCTTAGAAGATTTCTTTTTATCTTGTTTGTGGTTTGTTTTTCCTCCGTCAAATAGATTTAATTGAAACTCATGTGGCTTTTGGGGATGATCGCATGTCGCCTTCTTTTCTTGTATGTAGTTGTGGGTTGAGTTTTACTGTGGATCTATGTCATGTACCTTCCCCTTTTCCTTAATCTATCCATCTAGACATTGATGGAGCTTATTTTGGGACTACGTTTCCTCATCTCTTCCTGATGACGTATGGACAACTGAAGCCACAAAAACCATCACAGGGCTATGTTCCGAGAGTCTTTGGTTTCAAAATTCATAAGCCATGAAGATTACAATTTAAAGCTGGAACGAAAGAGTTGCCCTTGTCTTGTTTAACTATCTTGTAATGTTCTTTGCAAGGTTCAGCAGATCATAAGATTTCCACATCAGTGCAATCTAGGCGAGCATATTGTAAAGAAATTTGCAGGAGTGTCGAGCAAGTGCTTTGTTTCAATTTCAGCTTGGAGTTCAGTGAACAAGTGCATAGGTTCTTTTATGCTCTTTCGATGCTCTTGTATTCTTGCGATTTGCTTCTCTTCATGCTGTTTTAAGATTGTGATTACAAATCCCCTGCTATATCTTATATTATTTTATTCCTTTTTTTCCCCTTAGCAATTTATGTAGCGATTGAATAGATGCATTGGCCTCAACGAATTCGGTTATTTTATAAATTCAGATTCTTATACTATATTGTCAAGCCTTTTCTACATGAGCAAACAATGGCGATCATGTAGAAACGGGAATACACATGCACCTCACATCGCAGACTTGATATTGTTTAATATCCCCTTCATTTATGCATTTTGTGATAGAATGACAAATTTTTAATTTGAGTTTAATAGAATTATAGCTTATGGTAAGAGTTGTCATAGTTAAATAGAACTATATCTACTATATAATAGCGTATCTTTTACATGCACTCCTTTCATGTGGGTATATTTAATGTTTCATTCTCTGATTATTTGTAAAATATAATTCATTAAAATTTGAATTTGATAATTTATTTTTAAGCAATTGAAGGTTTATTTCACCAGAAATAAAATCTTACTGTCAATTGGTAGAAACAACTAATTTTAATATTACGAAGTGTGAAATGAGTTATTATATAATATAAATAGTCTCTCAGAAATGTAATATTGGACACATATTGATGACATATTGATACATTATGAATTAACTTGTGGGAATGTAGCTGTGTATGTAGAAACATGCAATAATTTCCTTTAATACGAAGCCTCTAGATCGATGTGGAATGTTCAATTTGATTAGGACGACCTTCCAATATTGAAAATAATTATGAAGTCCAAAACTATGATTTTGAAAAAGAGCACCCTAAACACCTACAATTTTCCTAATCTTTATTTGGCATTCAAAACTCTCTCTGGAAGAAGAAATTCCCAGTTGAAAATTAATTCAAAAAGTTTTACTGTCCATTTTATTATTCAATATTTACATTATAAAAACAAAATGTCTTTTACTGTAATTTAGACATTTAAAATAGATTTTAAAAAATCATCCACACCTCTTCAATCTTATTAAAATCAATTTCAAAAATTATTGTCCAAACATTATCACATTTTGTTGATCAATTTTTCTTATAATCAATTTTCCTCAATTGAAATCCAAACCCACTCTAAAAACATTCAATTGTGATTGTGTCAGAATAATTTAGGCATCTTCATGACCTGAACGTAAAGTACGATTGACAGACAACCAGAAAAGCATTAGCAAGTAGAAATCGCAGCAGTAATTTTTTTTCCCCCTCCACACATGCATCTGATAATTGGAATCCTTCAGACCTGCATCGAGCCACCATTTCTCTAACACCGCTGTATGCTTAAAACTCGAATTCGAGACCTCAGCATAGGCAACTGCCCAAATCCTGACCAGTAATGCTACACACTCATTGGTTATCTACAAAATGTTAGCTATGCAGATCAGTTTGTGTGATGTAAACGAGATTAACCTATGCAGCTCACTCGTCCTCCACCCACTACTGCTTTTACAACAAAAAACAAGAATCAACGAGTGCCCTTAGACGAACCACACGATAATCAGAGTGAGATTTTCGGAACCTTATCACCTAAACAACCAAACAAGCCTAACCGCAAAATAGATCCTTTCCAGGGATACTACTGAGCACGCTAGATTTTTCTTAAGAAGACAATCACAAATGAATAGATGCAGGCATGCAGCTTCCCACCTGAGGGCAGGGGCCCAAAAACAAAACACTAAAATGCAGCATTGATTTTAAAATCAGTGTTCCCAACAATTAAATTAAAATGGCATTATCAGGCTAGAATCTCAGGCAAAAGTTGATAATCAAGAAACAACATAGTGCTCTGAACATGAACCACCTCTCGTCTAATTGCTCATAAACTAGCATGCACCAAGAGCTCAACTCTCAGTTTGTTCCCTCAACCTTCGAATGGTACTCCTCACAGTCACAGCACTTGCAGTACTGGAAAACAGCAAAGAAGTCAGTCAGCTGGCTGCTGAAGGTTTAAAAATAAAACAGAAAAAAATAAACGGCGGGCAGCAAAACCAAAAAAGGACTTACTTCAAAGTGTAAGCACCACCTGCCTTTACTTTACCACAATCCTTACAGCCCCATATTCCTACAGCCTTCCTCTTCACAGCATACTGCAACAAATAGGTTCACAAT
Organism: Prosopis cineraria; assembly: GCF_029017545.1. Lineage (NCBI taxonomy): Eukaryota > Viridiplantae > Streptophyta > Magnoliopsida > Fabales > Fabaceae > Prosopis > Prosopis cineraria. The sequence continues at coordinate 5,773,918 of NW_026555336.1, read as the reverse complement.
AAACAGTTCATCCGCTTCAATTGAATTGAAAATATCTTAGCTGCTAACAAACCCATGCCAAGGGTTGTGTTAAATTAAAAAAAAAAAAAGACCAGGTCAATCCATCATTGATATAACAGGAAAAACCTACCTTCCCACAAAATTCACAGAAATATTTACTATGTTGACTAACTTCCATCTTCTTAATCTGCTTCCGCAGACTAGCACCATACCTGGTACCTGATACAAGAAAATATACAAAACGGCTCTAGTTAAAAATCCCACGAAACTAGATATGACATGTCATTCAATAGCTTATCACATGACCAGTATATAACTCCAAATCTGTTTAGCCTAATTGCAATTGCACTAAGTAAATACAAAACAATTCATAAACAGGGCAAAAAATTCCAATTGGTCATGGACTCAGCCACTCAGGTACATTACTTCTGCTTGAAATCCTTATCTAGTTAAAATCTTGCAACCACCTGTTAAAATAGCAGTCCGAAACCTATTTTACCAGACAGCAGATATCAAATGCCTCGGATAAATGATTTTAAATAGCTGGCCACTCACCAATAATAGCTTTTCAAGAGGTTACTTGTCACATCTTTCAACGGGTAATGAAGTGATTATCCTTTTTCCTTTCTACTAATTGGAAGGGTTAGGAAGCCAAAGGCAAGGCACTTTTTTCAGGTCTGAACTTTCCATGTTCAGACCTTCCCCAGAGTCACAAAAGCAGTTTCCTTATGTTATAAAATCATTTTGGCAGAACTCTCACGCGTAACTAGCAGTTTAATCGAGTCATTTTAGACACAAAAAGACCAATCTATAAGTAGGAACAATGGGCAAAATATAAAATTACTCCTAGCAAATCAGACCTCGCTAACATCATTGCTATTAACACTTACCATACTTTCCAACAATGCCTGCCTTCTTCGTTCTCTTAGTCTACAACAAAGGGAAAATACGAAGTTAAACCTTGATGCACACAGAGACGCATAGACAAGCAAAATGTTTCTTGTAAAGTCAGAAAACGGTGAATAACTTAATTAGCTTCACAAGGCTATAAGCTTTCGGAGCGATACAAGTAAATCACAGATTTTACACGATATATTCCGCATATTAATCCATAAACTACTTATTGTACCAGAATCACGCCCAGCTCAATTAGCTTCTTGGGAGTGGCTTACTCGTATAATTACATCTGATATACGTACAAATGACATCTAATGATGTTTCTCGCGGAGTCGAACGGGTAAAACCGTAAAGTAAAACAAGAACTTCATAAATAGTCACAACAAAAACTCTTACACTCCAGAATCACAGGAAATAAAAGAAAATACCGTATGGCATGCAAATCAATGGAAGAGAAAGTACCATGTTTGGTTGCTCGGAGGCACTCTAGCACACAGGCAAGGGAGCTGCAACGAGGGGAGTACAAGGAGAAACCCTAGAAACCACTTTTTAGGGCGATGCGTCCGGGTCGGGCGGATTGTTCTTAGGGCGTTGAAGATCCGACTTGTTTGATCCTTAATAATCTGTTTATAATCTGTTTTATAATTAATTAAAATCATCTACAGAGTTCAACAACTCCGTTGTAGTCTAGATGGTTAGGATACTCGGCTCTCACCCGAGAGACCCGGGTTCGAGTCCCGGCAACGGAATTTTTATTTTTCCTTTTTTACTCGCCAGAAAGTTAGATTAATAGTTTCGCACTGTGATCTTTCCAAAAGACGATCATTATAGTTTTCGGGAAAACCACACATTAGCTAATGTAAAAATTATGCAGAATATATTTCCGTTGACAACTAAAGAAAATTTTGTGCAGTTGCGTTTCTTTTTTCATACACGAGAGTTGGATTTAAGGAACAAAATGATTACATAAATAATTACAAATTATTCATCAATAAAATTTTTACGCTGACAATGAAATTTAAATTCACAATCTTGCAAGCCATTGAATTAAATCCTTATCAATTTGATTAATTTTTATTTATGTGCTCATGTTTCTAGTGTTTATGTGAAAAATTATAGAAATAATATAAATTAACACGAAACCCATTCAACTAAAATCTATTATTATAAATGTGAATCTGGCCAATGCCTATAGTGTCATCTTGCAAGAGATTTCTCAAATCTTGTGGCAAAGGCTTTTAATGTAACGGAAAATAAATAAGCCACTAACAAGGTAATAAAATTATATTTCCTCCATCTTAAATTATAAGATACTTTTAGTAAAGATTTGGTATCTCAATATATAAGATATTTTAAAACTATTTAGTTTCATTAAATAAATTTATTTTAATATTGCCATTTCTTTCTATTTAATTTTTATCTCTCTTTCTTTTCAATATATTAAATGAAAGGTATTATTCGTCACAAGTTAATCATTGCATTTAAACAACAAAAGTACCAAACGAGCTAGGGATGTGACATCTCAAAGATAGATAAAAGGTAGTTGAACTCCTTTTCCTCAATTTATTTGAATATAAAGATACAAAGATAATGATATTGTGGTGTTTTGATTACTAAAAATAGAGTACAAAGTTGTGGTGATTACAAATGTGAAACTTAAAAAAAAAAATCTAAACCTAATTGCTGAAGTCAAAGTAAATTAAAATAACAAGTAAGCTATAAGTCTCTTCTTATGTAGATTATATCCTTCGGTTGCTCAGTCGAGCCCTTTTTAAAATCACATGCCTAAGACAGTTGTGCCTAAAGAATCAAGAATCATAACATAAAATGTATGTGATCACTAGGCATCGCCCTATGAGATTTGTGGCACATTAGATAACAATCTCATGTCCACTTAATAGTCTTCCATGTTCAGTTGCTCTGAGTCTTAAAGGGCTATGCCTCTTAGTACATGCTTGGCAAGAAACCTTATTTCAAAATAGACCAAGCCTTGAATTTATTTGAGTATTGGACCCGTCGTTTCATTTTTCTTTATCTTTGTTATTTGGGACTCGACGCTTCATTTAAGGTCCAAATAAGTGTTTTTATAAGTTTATATTTTTATTTTAAAAATAATAAAGTTATTAAATGTATTTAATAAAATTTAGTAATATGTGAAATTTGATTTAAAAGTATCTTATAATTTTAAATAGAAGGATTATCTATTTCCATTTAGATAAGATAAAAATCGTCATCATCATTATATATTAAATCCTTACTGTCCTCCTCCTCATAAATGGGCTCCATGATGCTTTTTACTCTAACTATTTTTATGCATTTTTATTACTCACACTGACATGAGCCACATAAGTCTCCTTTGAAGATGTGTCCAAATTAATTTTTTTTAGTTAAGTTATATTTGAACAGATTAAATAAAATGTGTGTTTATCTTCTTCTTTTTTGGGACAAAAAATGTGCTGTTATATTATGAATATTGATTGGCGTGTTTTTTTCCTTATTAGAGAAAGCAATGGAGGCAAGTGTAAGGCAAACAACTAACTGGTTTATACAAAAATTAGGAAGTTTCACCAACGAGAATTAAGTATAGTAAAAGGAGCTACTTTGTCATAATATGATCAACTAAAATTTAAATTTTTACTAAAAAAGATATATTTAAGAGTAGACCCACCTGCATATTGAGGCGGCTATTACCGTTTCATGTATGTGTTGAGATTGTGGGGTACTGGGGTTAGTGTTTCTGCAATTGAATGGGCCCAAAAAACAAAAAAATACTCCCTCTCATTCTCACAATTGCATTTGCAAGCAAAGTTGCAAACGGACTCAGCCATTTCCATACATGTATAATTCTAATTTCTTATTTAGTTATCAAATAAATAGATATAAAATGTATGTTATATTGATTTATAAAAATATTTTCATTATCTATGCAAGATTAATATTATTTTTTATTAAAAAAATAATAATAAGATCTCTCCAAATTATATAAATGACAATCCAGTTCCTTAAAATATCATAATTTCATTGAAATTTTTAGGGATCTTTTTATCAATAAATTTTAAATTAAAAAAATAATTTACCTTTATTGATAAGTTATAATTTTTTATTTAATTTTTGTAATTTTTGAATAAAATTGTAATTCCTTAAACAAAAGTTATGAATGGAATTTGGTATTTTCAAAATTTTTTTTCAATAATAAAAATTATACCTGACAAATTATGATTTTTTATTTAATTTTTACAATTACATGAACAAAAATTGTTATTCTTTAAGCAAAAATAGTGATTGAGACTTGTTTCTCAATAATAAAAATTATACTTGATAAATTATAATTTCTTATTCAACTCTTGAAATTTATAAAATAAAAGTTGTGATTCCTTGAACAAAAGTTGTGATTGAGACTTATTATTTTTAGTAAGAAAAAATAGTTTTTTGCTTTAAAATTTATTAACACAAAAGTCCCTAAGGACTTTATTAGAATTATGACATTTCAAGGAGTATTTTTATAATTTGGAGGGATTTTATTGTTATCTTTCCTAATTAAAAAGAGCGAAATTTATTTTTTTTGGTAAAGGAGTGAAATTTAATATTGATAAGGTGTATGTTAGTTTTTTACTAGATTTTTCAAAAAAAAAATTCTTGAATAAATTATTATTATAAAAATTAAGTAATTACTTGTATGAATTCATTTTATTATTTAATGTGCATATATTATTGATTAGTATTGGTTTCAATATATCAAGCATGTAATCTTTTTATTGTTTGTATTACATGCATAAATTAAATACTTCCTCCAGGCTCCAGCCCTATTTATAAAATACCTTTTAAACATAATTTTTAGTCTAAAATATAGGATACTTTGCAATAATTAAATTACTTTTTTTAATTTTATCCTTTCTTAATTAGCATAAAGGTGTTTAATATAGTTGTGTTATTATTTAAAGTCAAGGGTAAAAATAAAAGTGCATCTCACTTTTTATGATATTAAAAAAAAATAACTTTTCTTAATATGCATAAAACAGTTAAAAATATCATATAACAAAGATCGGAGGGAATGTATGACTTAATTTTAATTATTTTTAATTTTTTAAAAATATGATATAATTTTAAATGATTCTTATCTTATATTTTTTAATTTTGTAAAAAAATTAATTATTTTTTATTCTAAAAATTAAGAAATTTAAAGAATAAATTACCAATACATAAAAATAATTTTTATTTAAATTTGGCCCACTATCACCCTACCTATCGTGCTTTCGCCCTTGAAAGTGCTCGATTGTACCTTCAATAAAAGGATAGGTAAGCCACAAAGTCATATGGGCTAAGTGACCGAAAAGTCAAACCTAATTAACAATTTGAATAAAGAAATCAATCTCAAGCTCAATGGAAAGCCACGATAGGCTTAGCATATTGAAATCTCGCCAGTTGCAACCTCTGGATCGTTGGTATATAAAGACATTCCAAATCTTATGAGAATAGCATTATCATGTCCAAATATCGTAATGAGATGAGCTAGTTATCAAAAGGAAGACAGTGGGTAAAAACCATGCCGTGAGTTCTGCGAGATCCCTGATTCTTTGGAAGAACATTCTAAGCTTTAAGGAAAAGGCTGCTATCACTCTATCATTATAAATAGAGTAACAAAGCTCAAAAGAAAATAATAGTCAACACTCAAAAAACTTGTATTTTGCACCCATAATTTTAAGTTTATCAATTAATTTTATTTTCAGCTTAAACTGATAATTGACTTACTTTTTAATAATAATCAAATACTTATTCTATTAAGATTTGTGCATATTTTATATTTAAATAAACTGTAATATAAGAGTTTGAAAATTTTTATTATTATTAATTGAAACTCAATGTTTTTAGTTTTTAATATGCTTAGTAAGTTGTTTGCTGACAAATACATGTAAAATTGATTTTAATTTGGTGTCTCGAATCTTCTTGATTAACATGTTTGAATAGGGAAATGAGTTGACGTATCAACTGCGGAATATAATGTTGGCCCAGAACACGAACAGAGAAAAATATAAATGGAGAAGACGAAGACAATAATGATGGTCATGACACGTGCCAAAAATGAGAATTTAGGAGCACACAATTTATGAATTAATGGCGATCAGACTTTGTCTAGTTTTGAATAGTGACACATTTCAATTTTCATAGCCCCTCTCCTTCCCAAAAAAAAAAAAAAAAAAGGACTCTTCGACTATTCCAGCGTGACCCTTGACTTCATTCATGAGGCGGTTGTATCCTGTGCTTATCAGCCCAGGGCAATCCTGACCTTTCATATCAGTTTAAATTGATCTTTATTAGTTATTTAAATTAACTTTTAAATATTTTTATTATTATATTTACTAATATAAAAATGTAATAAATTTTAAAATTTTAATAAATTTGGCTTGATGAGCATGGAATGCGATGCTATTCATGAGACTAGACTTTTCTTTTGAAGAGGCATAAATAAATAATACTCCTTCCGTTAAAATATTTTTTAAGAAATTAAATATTTAAAAATATAAGATATTTTTAATCTTTTACGGTGTAATTATTGCCTTTTTTTAAAAGTATTTCTTTTGATAATGACTTTATATTTATTGTAAGGTGTTTAATAGGAATAAATATGAAAAGATAGGATTAGTTTAAAAATAGGTAATTACTTTATTGGAAGATAAGATTTGATTAAAAATATTTTATATTTTTAACTGAAGAGAGTAGTAAGTTAGTGACTCACATATGTTGTTAAACAAGATTAAATTGGAAAATATCCTTCTTCTTGGGACAAAATCAATAATTTAATTGCTCCTCGATTTATTTTTAAGGCTGACAGAAAAAAATAATTTTGATTATATTTATATGGCACTTCATCATTTTTTATATTCATTTTTACCTTTTTGTCTTTATTAAATGTTAAAAAAATTATTAAAAATAATTTTGTTTGTCCTAATTGGAGGTAGAGATGGAAACTCAATAAATTTTAAGATAGAGTTAATAGAGTTTAATTTTTTTAGTTCTAATTAAATATGTTGAAAGGAACTTATAAATAAGACTGTAGGTAATACGCCTTATTGATTTGAGTGAAATGGTTAGTAATGACTTGTATAAGTTTAGAATTTTATATTAATAATAATTATTCCCTCTAATCTTATTTATAAGTTACTTATATTATATTTCATTGAAATTAAGAAAAATCATAAATTTCATTAACTCTATTTTAAAATTAATAAAGTTTCAATTTTGCCTCTATTAAATATAAATACTCCTTCTATTCAAAATTATAAAGTACTTGTAGAAGAAATTCAGCATCCCAAGATATAAAACACATCGAAGATATTAAGGCTTTATTAAATATAGGCTTGTTCCAATGTCACCCTTTATCTCTATTTAATTTTTTTCTCTCTCTTTTTAATATATTAAAAAATGGTGTTTTTGGAAGTTTATATTTTTATTTTAAAAAATAAAATTGTTAAGTATATTTAATAAATTTTTTTGATATATGATATTTTATGTAAAACTATTTTATAATTTGAGATGAAAAAATACTTTAAAAAAAAAAGTAGAGATAATTTCAATACAGGACTATAGATGTGACATAATCACAAAGAATGTCCTATGAAATCCGAACTCTTATTTGAGTCCACAAGGATTGAAATGATATTAATTTTGATGATTAAATGACCTAAATACCTTTAGTTTAAATATTAAGAAAATAGCGATTGATTGCGTGTTATGGTGGAGAGGAGCCATTTCTTAAGATTTCCCACGACCTGCTCAAAGTCTATCTTTGTCAATTTCACCATCCACGACCTGTACGAAGGTGAAAGAAAAGACCATCTCCAGACTCAAGCATTAAGTGGTCTCTCCCCTAATCGTCGAGTTGTCGGCATCTCGCTTCCTTCTCTTGAATCTCCGGCGAGGCCCTCTTGATTCTCTGTCTTTGTTACGCTACTCGTGCCTCCTTGACCCTCATGATAATCACTTGAACGACAGCGTTGCGCCTTTGCAAAAGCTCCACGAGACCTCCGTGATAACATGATATTTGCTTACCCTTTCATATGAGACATGAATTCGAAGGCCTACCCACTCCCCTCCACATCGTCAACCATCAGAGAGAAACACCTCCTCCAGCCTCCACCATCGAAGACTCTTTCATTTTGAGTTGGAACGTAACATGTGATCAGAGATGAATGTAAATTTCAGAAGGGATTTATTACAGGTTAATGTTGAACAAGTAACTATCTTTTCCCTTTATCATATAAAGCAACGATTTTAACAAGTAATTATATTACATTAACAAGTACAACAATTGAGTTAACAAGTTACTCGTCACATGGGTATGTTTACAAGTTATCATCATAGTCGTAGGCTAGGGAATTTACATGCAAAGTAACATTTTAATTTAACAAGAAATTTTTGGCAACTAACAAGTAACATTGTGCCTCATCAAGTGGGGTCGAGGTCAAGGAATTTACATGCAAAGTAACAATTTTAATAATTGTAAGCAACTAACAAGAAACATTAGCCTCATCAACTGAGGTCAGGAAATTTATATGCAAAGTAATGATTTTAACATGTAATTATAGGCAACTAACAAGTCACATTACGCCTCCTCAACTGGGGTCAAAGAATTTACATACAAAGTAACGATTTTAACAAGTAATTACAGGCAATTAATAATTAATGAGGTGTAATGTTACTTTTAAGTTGCATATAATTACTTTTTTAATAGGATATATTACCTGTTAAAATCATTACTTTGCATGTATATTTCTTAACCCTAGTTTATAACTTGTAAACATACCCATGTGATGAGTAACTGACATGCTAAATTCATATCATTACTCGTTAAATTCATGTTTAAAATTTAGGAATTTAATAAGTAATGTTTTGAATTTCATATACTAGTTCAAGATATGTTTCATATGGCATTCAACCTTGCATGTAAGATTCATGACATTATTTGTTATATCCCTAATGGGTCTTGTTGCATCTTAACATGACATGTTAAATACATATAATTACTTGTTAAATTCATAATAAGACTTATTAATTATTTAAACTCAAGTTAGTAAGTAATTACATATAAGTGTATACTAGTATAGTATAGTGATTAGTTGTCCGAACTGATCATTCTAAATGTAGATTTCGGACAACTAATCACTATACTATACTAGTATACGCTTATAATAAGTACTAGAAAAAGTGAGAAGGTAACTTTGAAAAACTTATTTTAGAAAACTTGTGGCTGGTTAAATTTTTAACTGTAATTAATTGTTGAATTTTCAACACATTTTTTATATATTTTTTGGATGATCCGCCAAAAATGGAGAGGCGCCTTCGATTGACCACATAGAGGAGTGGGGGAGGGTTCGTTTGATAAGACAAGGGAAACTGACTTCGATTGATGACGGAGATGACCTGCGAAGTTCATCGACATGGCGTGAAGTTGGGTTTGGTCGAGTATGGGATGACAAAGTGACTTGGAAAGTTCATCGGCAATGCGTGAAGTCGGGTTTGGTCGAGTAAGGGATGATTTTTTTCCAGAAGCTATTTTTGTTTTGAAATCAAGAATAATTAAATCATTTCCCTTCCAAAAGTATTTCAGTTTAATTTAGAAATCCTGCAAATAAATTTTAAATTCTTAAATTCATAATGTATTGGTCTTTTTATGAAATTAAATTCCATCTATGATCTTCTATTGAGATTCTTTTAATAAAATACTTTAACATTTAATAATTTTTTGATATCTAATAAAGATAAAAAAGTAACAATATAAACATAAAAATAATAGAGATACTTTTTTAAAAAATTAAAATAAATATTATCTTTATACTATTTAATTCATTGTTAATTAATTTATATTTTTAAAAAAATTAATTTAAATTTTAATTTTTTAAAAAAGTTTGTATCTTTACATTTTAGCTCTCTCTTTTTTTTGCTTAAATATTTGAGCCTTTGAATATAATAAGATAAAAATATTAGTCAAAAAATATATAACACAAGCAAATTTTATAGAAAATATAACAATTTATTTTGTGATGGGGAGGGAGTGAACGATACAGGAAAGTAAAAAGCATGCAGGTCTTTAAAAGCTAAAAACCCGTCCGTACTAATAATTTGACTTGCCATTTGCTAATGATTCTACACGTACGATGAACGGATGAATGATGACGTGGCGGTAACACCTTGGTGAAGCATCATTCGACAGCTGGCCGCCACCAAAACCATTGAGGGATGACCCGATCCTATGTTAACTTTTTTAAACCACAAAAACTGCGTTGACTTGTACAAGTCTCCCTGTCTCATTAACAACTCCTTTGACCTTTCTTACTTCTTTATTTTACAGTGAGAAATGAGTAACTTTTCTACAAAAAAAAAAATTATAATGTTTTTGGATAATCAGATTATTGTGTTCTTGTCTTGAAAAAAATAGTAATTATGTATTCTATCCATCATCATCATAATATTAATTAATATTATTAAGTATAAAATTAAGAAATTAATATGATTTTAATTAAATAACAAACTTTTATTGGTATAGAATTCAATTAAAAACATCTTATACTCCCTCCGTTCAGAAATGTAAGGCATCTTTAACTAAATTTTACCTCTAATAAAGTAATTACCTACTTTTAAATTAATTTTATCTTTTTATATTTACTCCTATAAAACACTCTATAACAAATATAAAGCCATTCATCAATACGGATACTTTTGAAAAAAAGCACTGATTACACCTCCAAAAACTAAAAATATCTTACATTTTTTGACATCCAACTCTTTAAAAAATACTTTATATTTTTAAACAGAGAGAGTATATAAGAACGGAGGGAGTATTTTGTTTATAACTCTTGAATACACAAACACACCACATTGTTAACAGTTTCATACATTACTCCCTCTAGTCTTATGACACTTTCTAGAAAAGATTAATTGTCCTTAATATAAAACACTTGATAAGATATTTATTACCTCACCTGTTAAAAAAATACAACATTTTTTATATTTTATTGTATAATTCATGTGCTTTTTTAAAATAAAAATAAGGTTAAAGTGTGTTTTTACTCCTATACTTTCTTTCGAGGAGCATTGGACACCATATGATAATAAGTGAAGTATTTTTTCATACATTATTTTTCAGAGAAGCAAAAATTCTTTTACACTAGTGATCCATTAACAGAGAAGAATCGTGATATTTTGTGAGATCTCATTATTATTTTCATATTTTAGGGGTTAAAATTGTATTTTTCCCATATGTTTTCCTTCAAAAATTGTTGATCATTCTGTACTAATAAGTGAAATATTTTTTTTTGTCTAAATCATTTTTTAGATGATAATGGAGGAAAATTTTTACTCATATAAAAAATTATTTTTAAAAAAATGCCACATTTATTGGATTAGGGCACCCACACTCTGATGGAAAATACAAGGGTCAAATATAATTTAATCCAATAAAAATATTATAATATAACAAAAATAAGAGGGAGCATGTGTTTGGACTTGATTTTGTTGATATTATTGCTACTTTCAATTAGAGAACGATTGATCTCACAGCTGCCACGCACATGCCCCTCTTTTTCTACCCGAAGCTTCAAGAAAAACTAATATTCTCTTCGTTTAAAAATGTAAGATATTTTTAATTAAATTTCAACCTTAATAAAATAGTTACATACATTTTAATTAATTTTATCTTTTTATATTTATCCCTATTAAATACTCTACAATAAATATAAAGTCATCATCAATAGGGACACTTTTAGAAAAAGGTAATAATTGCACCTCAAAAAATTAAAAATACCTTACAATTTTTAACATCTAACTCCTCAAAAAATATTATATATTTTTTAACTGAGGGAGTAAAATTTTTGAAACTTTAAGTTTTGACTCAATTATTATTAATTTTTATCAATATAGTTATAGTTTTTCAGGTTTTTTTAAGCTAACACATTAGTCATCTAGATTTTGAAATATAAATCAGCCCTCAAATTAAACTAATATATAAATTATGTTGATTATTTAACATGTATAAATAATTAAATTAAAACAAGTAATTAACTTTAATTTGACAAGTTACAAGACTTGGCCATCGTATGTACTTATCTCTATGGCCTAGTTAATTAATTTGTGAGTGTTAAGACAATTTGTTAAGTTGTTTATTTATCATTTCCGATTCTAGTTATAAGGTAAAGTTAGTCACTCCATGGTTCTTAAACAATGGTAGTTAACATTATCTTTAGACTTGTGAAAAAAATATTTGACTTTCTAATTTTTCCATTCACCAAAATTAATGAATGCAATAAAATGTATATAGGAATTACAACTTAGTGCAATTAGTAAAGAATATTAATATTGAGAAAAAAAATTAATTACCACATTTCTACCCTATATTTAAGACCAAATATAATTTTAAAACTTTGTCCCACATGATGAGGATGGGAGGGAGCATAGTGTAAAAGGCATGTCACTTTCCCTAAAAATAACTCTCTTTTAATGATAGTATTTAGTGTGTGAGACAAAAGGAGAGTGAGAAAAATTGTGTAGTTAAAGAGGATACTTGATCATAATTTTAAAAACTAAAGTTTAAATTTTTATTAAAAGGCGCTCATATTTAGTGGGAGACTGTAACTCAAACAAGATTGCTATCACAGGAAAACATCTATGAGAAAGAGAGAGAGAGAATAATTTCACCCAAAAAAACATCAAATGAGGGAGATATTACAAATATTGGAGTCCTATATTTAGAGCAGAACAAATATTTCAACTAACTAGATCTTATAATTAGGACCCGAGCGAGAAGTTTGCATGCTCCATATATTTTTTTTATTTATAAATAACAGATAATGGAGCTTGAAAATTAGATATAATTGTTATTTTAATATATACACACACAATTTGATCTCACACTGACATTATAGGAAACTTTTTGAGTTGGCAAAAAAAAAAAGAAATTGGAATCCTTTGGATATTTTTTGACGAACGTTGGTGTTGGCGGTACCGCAATAAATGTGAACGATTAATTATGAATTGCTTGAGTTGTGTTCAAAAGAACACTATCCTTAAGAATTATTCTGACATATTGAGACGATGGACTGGCAATTTTTTAGAATTAAACAAATACTTCTTGCGAAGCAAGAAAACAGAATAGTAGAAACTAAAACACAGTCAGACAAACAACACAGAGAGGCAGGAGAAAATTGCTCCGAAAACTCAAGAGATTAGTGACTTGCTCTGTTTGTACTTATGGCTATATATAGCCCGAAGATGGAGACATGAACGTTAGCTCATAATCACTGGATTAAAGCTTTGGTTGTACTCTCATAAATCAGGTTTAAACACCAGTTTGGGGGGTTATGCAGATGTAAATCACAATTAAGCCTTTATCTGAAAATGTTGGGGAGACAAATACGTTTAAAAAATTAATCTGGTTAATGGCAAAAAAAGGTTCATGGTTTGAATTTAAACTCCAGACAACCAAAACTTGAGATTTTTCAGTAAGCAAAAATAATTAATTATTCATTTATTTTGTAAAAATAATTCTATAAAAAGAATCTATTGCCTCTTAAACTTATGCGCAGGGGGTGAATTGGCTGATTTCAACTATGATTATCTTGAGTTGACCTGTCTCATGTGCTCGAGCCCATTTTTTTTCAAACTCATTTTACTAGCCCACTTCATTCCTTAATATTTATACACTATGAGAGTTCTTTATTTAATCAATATGAGGCTTTGATACATACACACTTTTAACACACGCACAACTGTTGGTCCCCGGAATCCAGAGGATGCATTAACTGGCAGGGCATAGCGACGAACTTAATAATTTCTGATTACTATTTTATTATTATTTTTTTAATTTCGAACCAGTATGGACAGAGATTGAGAGATATGGGCAGACCCACGTTGAGAGGGGATCCTACTCTCCTCATAGAAATATAAGTGTCTGGTTTTGGTTACATCCTCACCCACGGTTAACCAGCAAAAAAAATATACTTTCCCACACAATACGTGCAGACACACATATCCATCTTAATTCTATTTATAAATCACATTTTAAAATACTTATTTGATTCCATTTATAATTTATAGTGTGACTTTTTAAATAATATTTAAAAAATATTTTTAAAATTATTCTTCATAAGAGAAAAAAAGCAATTTGACATATTTTTTGAATTTATTATATAAAGACATATTTGAAATTCTATACATGTTTATTCCTCTTGTTTGCATTGGTATTGATGAGGTTGGTAGAAATGAATTTTAAAGAGAATTGGAGGAGTATATAATTAAAATTTTTTAATATTTATTAATTCAAAATAAAGTATATTATTATATTATATTCCCTTCGGTCTTATTTATAAATTATTTTTATCAACTTCATCAATACCCGTATAATAAAAGTATAAAAATAAAAGTAAGTAAAATTTTAAACATAATAGTCAATTAAAAATAAATAAATAAATAAATTATATAATATTATTTTTTTCATGTCTCTCTTTTACTCTTAAAGAGTAGTTTGGAGATTTTAACTTAAAAATAATAATCTCATCATACATATAAAGTGGATTAAATAATGCCTTTAAATGGTGTCTAATATACAAGACCAGGGGGAGTATTGTTATACTAGATTGGTTTATAAAAATATTTTTATTATTTATGCAAGATTAATATTAAAAAGAGTGAAACTTAATATTTATATTTTATATGTTAGTTTTTCTTAGTATATTGTCTAAAAACCATTTTTCTTGAATAAATTATTATTACAAAAATTGAGTAAGTATTTAAATAAATATATTTTTATTATTTACTTTGTAAATAGTATTGGTTAATGTTAGTTTTAGTAGGTTAAGTTTATAGTTTTCTAGAATTTTTATCATATGTATAAAAAATATTTGACTTAACTTTAAATGATTTGTAATTTCTTCAAATATTAAATAATTTCAAATGATTCTTCTGATATTTTTTACACAATGCAAGTATTTAATACAATTTTATTCTGAATATTAAAAAAATAAAAGAATTAATAAATTATCGATGGCATGTAAAAACTTTTATTTAAATTTGGCTAGAGCCAATATTATAGGTTGGGCCCGTGGCGCAACCCACCAACCCACAAAAAAATTGTGGGTTGAATTAAAAAAATAAATTTAATTATATGTGGGGTGGTTTTGACCCGCATTGCATTACTTGAACTTACAGTGGGCTAATTTATAGGTTGGTGGGTTAGCTCGCTTATATTTTTAAAAAAATAGATAAATAAATAAATAAATAAGATTAAGTTTAAAATAAAACATTCAAAGCAAATATGCATGAAATTGTTATTTAAATATTTGATAATTTTATATTTATTTAATTCAAGTTTAAATTATGACAGAAAACAATAAAACACACTACTCATGTATTTAAGTAGTGATATAATATAATTTGAATGTGATCAATACAATTAATAAAATATTTTATTATACTCTGCTGCATTTATATAATAGCTTATTTAAATTATCTTATTTGCAAAATAATGATGCCCAAGCTAACAAATAAAAATTAAACATATTTATGAAAAAAGTTTAGTTTCACTTTTTATTTACAAAATTAAATATATTTATAAAGTGCTAACAATATATTATATTATCCTCTTAATTTGAACATAAAAGGAAAAAAAATAGATATAAAGATATTAGAATATTTAGATGGTACAGACTAAATGTATTATGAGTAGTAATCTAATAGTCAAAGTTTAAATTATCATTTTTTCTTTAAAAAAAGAATTGGTATTTTAAATTGGGGCATCAATTTTGTAGAAAAAATACCAAAACAAAATGAAGAGAAAAGGGGATAGTCAAAAACATTTCTGTTAATTCATATATGTAAAATACTGATCAATTATATAAAAGATTAGAGAACAAAAGGATCACAAAATTAAATTAATTTATATTCAAGTGTTAATATAAGCATGTCTTAATTAACAAAAAATTTATTGTTATTTGAATAATTAATTTTTAGGAAAAGTATATGATTTTTTTACTATAAAAAAATAATAAAAAGAGGTACACTTATAATTTTTAAAATAAAAAAAAATTTTACTTGCAGGTTGGCTTGCTAACCCACCAACCTGCTGCAGGTTGTGCAATATTACCAACTCTAAATTTGGCCTCCTTTCATTTCACTGGTGAGAGAGGGAGGGAGAGAGAGAGAGTACAAACCTAGTTTGTAGTTTAGTTCAAAAATCAAATAAGATAATTTGATTCAAGTTGTGCTCTTCTCCCTCAAAGGTTGGATGTGGTAACTACCCGTAATTAAATGAATTCTACTTGAAGAAAACATGGTGATAGAACAACAAAAATACACAAAAGAAAAACTCGAGAGACAGGAGATGAATGCTCAGAAACTCAAGAAAAGTGTGTTGTAAATACTCAACAAGCATGCCTTAGATAGATAATATATGCATATTGGCGTATGAATATTGAGCGCCATTTAACACAATTGCAAAATTTTTAGAGTTTCTAAGTATTAGAACATTGAATGTGGATGCACCATTAAACACTGCAAATTTTTAAAAAGCTGGAGCATTAAAGCTACATTAAGAAACACATCAATAAACATTGCAGATTTTAAAAACACTCCCTCTGTTTTCGTTTATAGGAGAAATTATTATTTTTAGCTTTTGTTTTATGTAAGAAAAATCACATTTTTCAATAAACATTTATTGTAAACTTTTTAAATTACCTCTCATAATTTTATCATTCATAATCATAAAAGATAATTAATGAATAATTGATTAACACAATTAATGGGAGAGTATTGTAGTTTAATTCTTTTATTTACAAATATAATTAATATAGTTAATCGATTTTTTTATACTGTATGATACAGTTTTTTCCTCCTATAAATAGAAATGAAGGGAGTAAGTTAGAGCATTGAACAAGCCATCATTAATCACTACAAATTTTTAAAGGTTACTACATGAATCATTAATCACCATTGTTCATTGCAAAATTTTAAAGGTTTCAGTATTGAATTTGACCAGTTATTTTAAATAAATATTTTTTAATCTTGCAAAAATATTTTCATTGAAAGAGCCCAACATCACATTTTACTCACGTGCCCATATATGCACATTAACTCATTTTATTTTGGTTCATCTCACTTGCCCAAATTCTCATGTTAGTATTTATACACTAGTTCTTCATCAATCCTAGATAACGCAAGGTTTTTTTTTGACACATATATACATAAAATTTGGCTCATAAAATATAAGTTTAAGAATATTTAAAACTCTAATTTTTTTTTGGTATAATGTTCCTTCAGCTTTTGGAAATGGTGCAACACCAGTGACAGATTTGCAGGGCCAACAGCACAACTTCGAGTGTGTTTGGATTAAAAAATTTACAACTGAGGTTAGGATTCAACTGAGGTTAGCAAACTGAGGTTAGAAAAAAAGTCAGTTGATGTAATGCGATTTATGTTTGGATACCATTTTTTTAAAAAGTCAGTCAGATAAACTGAAATTCGTTTGGATGGTTCAATTTAAAAGCCAGTTGAGATATTTAATGACAAAAAGAAGCATAAATTTTTTATCTTAAATATTAAATATTAAATAAGCATGTTTATATTTTTTTGACTAACTAATAAATAAAAAATATTAAACTTAAAATTACAGCTAATAAGGAAAATATCTTAAATATTCAACTATGAAAACCTAAAATAAATTAATATTTAATTGATATGATTTACAAGTTGATCTCTAATTGTATCACAAACACGCTGCATTTGTCTTGATGATCCAAGTAGATTTGATGAGGATGCTTCACCAATATCGATATCTTCCTCCTGGACTTCTACACTTTCATCTTCAGCTTGTATGAACTGCTCGTTAGTAATTGAATTTCTCCTAATAAAATTATGTATTGCCATTGTTGCACAAACAATTTGAACTTGTGTTTTATATTTAAATTTAGGCATTTTTCGTATAATTGCAAACCTATTCTTCCACATTCTAAAAGTTCTTTCTATAGTGCATCTTAGACTTGAATGATAATAATTGAAGACCTCATTATTGTTTGCAAATCCTGCAACTCGCCTAAAGTCTGGAAAGTGATAACGTTCGCAACGATATGGACCAAGATACCCATTTAGTATTGGATAACCAGAATCAACCAAATAATATTTACCTATTAAATGAAAGGAAGTGATGTAAATTTGACCAACATTAAATTAATGCAATAATAATTATAGTGACTTTAATAAAATATACCTGGAGGTGGATGCGGAAAATGCATTGAAGGAGTTGATATGGCATTATCAAATACTCGAGCATCATGAGCCGTGCTTTCCCATCCCACGATGACAAAAGTAAAACACATGTCCCAATCACATGCAGCCATAACATTCTGTGTTGTATATCCCTTTCTTCCAATAAATTTGATTTGATCAGCAACACTAACCACGCATAGCACATGAGTGCCATCAATTGCTCCCAAGGTACGTAAAACTGGACCGGTCGTTAAACCGGTCATGGCACTGGGTCACGGGTTAGTGGTTCAATCGGGGTTGAACCGGGGGTTGAACCGGTGGCAAACCGATCATGATTAAAATAATACAATTTAAATAAAAAGACATTAATTATAAAAATATTCAACTAAATCCAATCACTCAAAAGTCTAACAATAATAAAATACTATATTTTTGGACTTAGCATGCTCTATCTCTAATTTTTCATTTTTTAACTTCAATTTCACTTTTTTTTATTATCTTTTTTCCGAACTCAGAGCTCTGAAAAATTAAAAATGAAAAAAAATAAAAAACGACATCGTTTTGGGGTAAAAGTCTGAAAAAATATTAACCCGGTTAACCCAGTCAACCCACCAGGTTATCCGGGTTATACCGGGTTGAACCCGGGTTGACCGGGTTACACCGGTTTACTCCCTCACCGGGTTAAGAGCAAACCCAGACCGGATAGGGGACCGGTTCACCGGTTTCCGGGTTGACCCGGCCGGTCCGATCCGGTTTTCAATACCATGATTGCTCCTATAGCATCCTTAAAGAATGGCCAATATCGTGGATCATTTTGAATTTTTGAATGACATCGTTGAAATAAAGGATCGAGTGGCTTTATGTTTGCCTTGGAAAGGTTAAGGCAGGCAGCTAATACTTTATGAAAATTTCTATGAACAGTTTCCCCTGAATGCTGAAATCGTTCCTGTATCATCCTATTACCAACTCCATGTCCAACTGTATTTAAAAACATTCCAACCATTTCTTCAACTCCCATTTTTTTAGACTTTTTTAAACCAAGATCAACTAGTGTCGCACACAGTTGCCTAAACAAATGTTTTTCCATTCGAAACATTTCATAACAACGATCAAGATGACCTTGCAAAATCTCATTGACCCACATTTGTCCTGTTTGCATGCTAGTTCTTTGTGGCTCTTTACACACATATGGCATCACATATTCACTAACTAATTGACATATTTCTTCTTGCTCCATTATATCTTGCTGTAATAAGGGAAGTAGTTGATGAGCCACATCTACATCCCAACCTTCATTCCAACCTAACATATATTCATTCGAATCTTCCATGATTTTTAAACCTGAGGTAAAATAGTATGTAAATATTATTTGTATATAATATAAAGTACATAGTATATAAATATCATTCAATAACGTAAAAGATAAAGCATAAGATAAGCATTAGATAAGATTTAAATATTCACTACAAACCAAGTCATCATTTGCAAATTACAAGTCAAAATAAAGCAACTACAAGTCAAACACAAGTCAAAATAAAGCAACTACAAGTCAAACACAAGTCAAGTCATCATAAGCCTAGATAAAAATTCATCCAGATGTATTTTTTGAAATCCAATCTGGTAGATGGTAAACTTGGTGCTTTAACTAATTGACCAAGTGATCAGGGTGATCTTTAAGTTGCCAGTAAGCATCTCCCATAGGCTTGTACAAGACAAGATTGACACATCTCTAATGCAAATCTTTATCACCAAAAACTTCTGGGAGTCCATTTAGGTGAGCCACAACCTCAGAAACTCCTATATCATTTGCTAAAATCTTGTTCACTGTCTCTGTTCTAGCTCTATTATCCTTGGCCATTTCACTCATCGCATCTGCTATTTTCATTGACGCAGGGACTTTTTGCTTTTTTCTCCCACCAACGCCTACCACCCTCTTTCTCTTGCCTTGACTTCCATCACCACTAGTTCCACCGGTATTTGTGGTCACATTTAAGCCTAACAACTCATCGGTGACCCCCGTAGGTGCTACGGTGTTAGATAAATTTAGCTTCTCTTCACTATCACTGGAGCCTTCTCGAAGGTCAATAGTAGGGCAGTACACATCCTTATCATCATCATCCTCTATTTGGGTCTAGGTAGCAGATGGTACAAAAAGTGTTTCCCCAGTTGCCAGGACATCCTTGAATATCAAGGTTAATTCTCTTGCAAATCTTAGACCTTTATATCTAAATTTTCTATAAAGAGGATTTTCCTGCAACAATTCAAATAACCAACAATTAAAATTCTCAAATTAAATTCTAATCTTAAAAACACTTAACAACTAATCCATACCAAGATTTTTCGCTCCCACCACTCATCTGGAGCATCAACAGTATTCTTGTCACTGTCCCACCCTAAGTTGGTTTCACTTGAAAACAACTTATGCCATACTTTCCATTCTTTCCTCATGTTATCTAGCTTATTTTTCAATTGCTTTCGCTCATACCTTTTTCCTGTTTTTGCCTAAAACCCCTCAATTTTTGCTTGCCACCCATTTTTGTTGAAAGCAGTTCCTTTCCTTTATTTCTTGTACACTTGTTCCAAGCATTCTTTAATGAAAATTTCTGTTAAAGTTGAATTCCACACAGCTTTTCCTTTATCGTTGTTCATTATTGTATAGACTAGCCAGCCATCACAAACATGCAAAATCAATATATATCTCTACATATATGCAAAATCAATATATATCTCCTATTTTTAGCTTGGCATTTTACAAATTCATGGAGTTTATATAATGAAGAACAAAAATTTAAAATAATGCAACTCGCACAAAAAGAATTGAAGCACAAGTAGGAATTAGAGCAAGCTAAAGTGCAACAAGAGAAAGCTGATGTATGCTTTAGCATTTGACCTATGAATCATATGACCTTCAGCATTTACATTAGGTGGTTAATATTGTAAAATTGCCACGATAATAATAGTACAATGCATAATATGCATGTCACTCGCAACTTTAATTTTTTAATTTATAAATCCTCTCTCTTGAGCTGTAGAAGATTGATTGAGATTAATTGAGAAAAAAAATACTTTACTCTATCGTAACCTTACTCCCAAAAAGAAAAAAAAAATTAAGACCATCAAATGCATGATTAAATGGAACTTTTAACACGCATAGCCCCTTGGCAATGGTTACCTGCCATCCACTCCATTCACTATTCAGGTTAATAAATATAGGTCTAATAAATCAAGTAATCAACATTACAGATAGCAGACACGTTTACTCATTTAGAGGCAATTGTATGCCACTAATGTTCATGCATGCAATTTAGAATCAGTAGACACCCACCACCTATTCTTTCCAGTAACAGGATAAGCCAATTATAACATACCAAAAAGCTTAGAATATTGTCAATATGAAAACCACAAACAACATAAATATCCTTCAAGTCAGAGTATGAAAGCCTTGGAAACACTTCAACAATAATTTCAGATGAGACATTACAAGCAAAGCAATCTATGGCTTCACAAACTATTCGAGGAACAAATAACAAGTGAGTTCCAAAAATGCAAAAAAGATGATTGGTCTAATAGCATTATAAATAACCAAGTTCCAAAAACGCATCTTATGGGCATCTATACTCATGTTACACGCATTATATCTTCCTCTGCTCTAAAATAAACAAATAGGGGATGGACATGAGAGAATAACAAGCACATATCACTTTCTGGAGCAGTAGCGCACGACGGGTGAAGGAAGAAAAGTCTTCAAAAAAGGAATAGCAGAGCACAACAGGAAATAAGGCAACGAAGGAGGGGAAAAGAATGACCTTACTTGGCAAGGACAAGTGATGGGGAGTAGATCCACCAATAGGAAGTGCAGATCTGGTGGATACGGTGGAGATCGAGAGGCACCAGCAAGAAGAAGCACTTTGGAGCAGGGGCACGGTGGAAAGCTAGAGAGCGATAGAAAAATGACTAACAGAAGAGAGATGGAGATCGAAGCAGGGGCACGGTGGTATGCTGAAGATTGACAGAAAAATGAGAGAGCTGGAGACCGGAGCAGGGGCACGGTGGCATGCTGGAGATTGACAGAAAAATGAGAGAGCTGGAGACCAGAGCAAGGGCACGGTGGAAAGCCGAAGATGGACAGAAAAATGACTCACAGAAGCGAGGTGGAGATCGAAGTAGGGGCACGATGGTATGCTGGAGATTGACAGAAAAATGAGAGAGCTGGAGACCGGAGCAGGGGCACGGTGAAAAGCTGGAGATGGACAGAAAAATGACTCACAGAAGCGAGATGGAGATCAGAGCAGGGGCACGGTGGTATGCTGGAGATTGACAGAAAAATGAGAGAGCTGGAGACCGGAGTAGGGGCATGGTGGAAAGGCTGAAGAAGCAGATGACTGGCCGAAGGAAGCAGATCTGGAAGTGTGTTTTGGAGCAGTTTTGAAGCAGATGGAGGTCACGGGTGAAGCAGATGGAGGTCACAGGTAAAGCAGCATGCACGGGAAGCAAGAAAGAGAAGAGAGAGAAAGCAATAAAATTTAAAATGCATTTATTGCTTCCAACGAGCAAACATGAACGCTGAGCAAGGAAAAGCCAGATCAGTTGGCTTTTTAGATAACGCACGTTTCTAAGCTAACTGAGGTTGAAAAGTTTTGTTAATCCAAACATTTTTTTTTTCATTTTGCATCCTAACCTCAGTTACACCTATTCTAACTGAGGTTAGAGTGTAATCCAAACATGCACTTCTTTTTTAAGAAATGAGTTTATTGTTACTAGTAAAACATGTTAAAACTAAATTTTGCCCCCTACTATTATATAATTTTGTGTTTTGGCCCCCCACATAAAGCTATTTCTAGATCTGTCCCTGTACAACATGGCCCCCATTATTAACAAAAGTTACCATTAATTGTTAGAAAATGATAAAAAAATAAAAAAATTATACAAAAGCACTCAAAAATTATAAAAAATGATCCAATAAGTTATAGAAAAGGATAAAAAAAATTTCAGTCATTTTTTGTAATTCTTGAGGTCTTTGTCTGTCATTTTTTGATTAATTAACAGTTAAAATTTATTTTTATTAATACAGTGGCTAAGTTGCACTGTTTTTAAAAATTAAAAAAATATTGCAAAAAAAAATTTAGAATTCGAGACATTTCTCAACATGTAGCATAGTTATCAAATTGTTATTACCCCTAAATTATAGAAAGAGTTGCATTTGCGTGGGGTATCGTTTTGCGTGTAATATTCACGTGGGAATGTTGGTGGGAGGGATTTATTAGTCAACCTAAGGTCGACAGAAAACGCGTAGGGGAATCAAGGTGGGGCTTCTCAATTATTCTTACCCAATCTTCAACTAATTCCATTCTTTATCATATTTAATATATTTAATTTAACTTCACTTAATTAATTTCGCACCTCTTAGGGATTTAGGCTAAAACCCTTCTCTTTCTCTCAATCTATATTCCAATGGGTTCGTTGAAAATTGATGATGAAGATTAAACTTCACTTAATCACTCAAACTTGAGTTCTCGGTCAAAAAGGCACTTCGGATAAAAACAACCATTAATATATTCTTTTTATTAAAAAATATAAATTTTTTTTGAGAAGTTTAATATTAAAAAATGTAAGATATTTTTAATATTTTAATATATAATTAATGTATTTGTTTAAATGATCATAATAAATAAATTACTTTATATTTATTTTAAAGTAAAATACTCTATTGAATAATAATAAATATGAAAATATAACGTTAATATGAAGACAATTAATTATTTTATTGAGAGTAAGGCTTGATTAAAAATAAATTACTTTTTTTAATGGAGAAGCGTCCCTGTCTATTGGCTTATTATTATATTATTATTGTCATACTTGATATAATGAACGCAACAATTGAAAAAGAAATTTGTCATACTTTTTTGGGGACAAAATGTATATCTTGGAGTGAAATTTTTCCAACGCTGGAACTATTTTCCCCGTCAAACGTGTGTGCATATATAAATGTGTGTGTGTGAGTGATATTTCAAAAGGCTTTTACACATGGAAGCGTGTGGCTATGGTATTAATCATATATTTGAACTATATAAAAGAGTTAAACACACATTTAAAATTAAATTAGGGCCGCATTATGCATAGCTGGTTGAACATTGTTCAATTAGACCGAACCTTGAGACTCGGAGAATCCAACATGATTATGTTATTTTGCACGTGTGAATGTGAGATGTGTGTTGCTTAATCATATAAAATGAATAAAGATGCTAATCTATTGTGACTCCGGTCCATTGTGGGAAAGATTTCATTAATTCTCTTGAAGCAAAGTCGAAGTTTGAATTTAATTTGTAAAACAAAACATTATATTAAAATAATTGTCTTTAAATTAAACCTTCGTTAATGTTAAAAATCTAATAAAATATCATTGAATATCGTATAGTTCTATAGAAAAAGAATAAGACAGTAATTAAGAGGTGCGAAGCGCGAACAAAACTCGGCACTTTATATTGAAGGCAAACTAGCTGATTTTATTAATTCAAATTTGGATTAGATGGACCATGAGAAAAGACAGTCATTAAAAAAAAAAAAGGTTGTATGAACTATTTTAATATTATTGCCTAATAATAATAATTATTTTCCCCTTAAACATTTTTTCATGATTCAATTCCTAAATGTATATATGAAGAACATCATTTAAGAAATAACAGTCCTTTAAATAAAATTTAAATTTCTTAAAAGATTAGTCTTATAGCTATAAGCTATGAAGATACCCTAAAAAACAAAAACTATTACTATTGGTATATGTAAAGACGGACAAAAAAAATTTCTTCATCAGTTTTTTCATCTAATCTTTCTTTTCTAGGCTATCATTAGATTTTTCCTATTTCATACTTTTTTTAATATATTTTTTACCTTCAATATTTTTTATATAAATATGTAATATAAAATTTACTGTAAGTTATATTCTCTCCGAATCAAAATATAGGATAATAGTAACTAATTTAGGATTTTTAAAAAAGTTAGTTAAAACTTTAATTTCTTAAAAAATTTTACATTTTTTTAATTTTATCCTCATACCTTACACAAATGCTTTGATAATGATAATTATAATTTTAACATATCATTTTTTTTAAAAAAGACTAATAAATGGAGTGGTGTTATAGTTAGAAAAACAATTATAAAAGTCACTTAGTATCATATATTTTGAAATAATTAAGATTTTAAAAAATGTCATATAGTGTGATTCATAGGGAATATCATTTACTTAGATAATAGATTGTAATTCCAAGTGAAGCTCACTCTGTTTCTATAATCATTTAAAAAAAAATAAATACTAGAATAGCAACTTGACTTCAATTTCTGGCCAGATATACAATTTTATTGTCTGCAGATGAATTTTCAGCATTTAATTAATGAGCATAACTGTTCCATTCATATGGGGGCAAAGAAGGAAAAAAAATAAGGAAAAAGTGAACAGGTCGTCACTCACTCACTCTCATTAGGTCGCCCCTTAAATCATGTATTGTCACGTCCCTCCTTAAATTATTTATTGTCTGCATGTGAATTTTCTGCATTTAATAATTATACGCCGTTTTAGAAATCCTGGAAATGCATGACTCTGCATTTAATGTAATTATTTTTATATTTGTTCGGCCAAATAATAATAATAATAATAATTTTTATATTTATTTTATTATTTTATTTCATTCATCAAGGGTTATGCCGAGATCTTGAGTTCTAAATGAATGCAAATTTTTTTTTTTAGAAAAACTGTTCTAATTGAACATAGTAATGCTTGAATCAATGTTAATTGAACGAATCAAGATATTAGTTCACACTTTTATGATTAAATGTTGATTGCAGTCTAAATAGTAGTGCAATCAATCATAAATAAATTAATATATTTTAAATAATCTATTATATATACCTAAAATAAAAAAATAATTAGAGATAATAATAAAAATAATTTTTTAATTTCAATGAAAATAATATAAAATAAAAAAGGTAATATCCTTCAATATTTCATCATTTTAATCTAAAATATATATAATTATTTCATAATTTATAATTTATAATTCTAAAACATGCATGCATGCATACATATTTTATACATATTTCTAGCATATTTGCTCATTTTTTTCATTTATCAATGTTTATAGGTTTAAATATGTATAAGTTGTAGTTTATAAATAGAAAAAATGATAAAAAATATCTATTTAAATTAAGTAAATGACAAATTGATTGTACAAAATGGCATCATCCCCTTAAAGTCCCAAAGGATATTTTTGTCATTAATGAATTATAAGAAATGATACTTTTACCCTTTATTCAAATTAAAAAAATTACAAATTTTTATTTATAACTTTTGTTCATATATTAATAATTTTTATTTCTACATTCACAATAATTTAATAACTATTAACAAGTCTTGATTTGTAGGTTCTGATATGCATCAAGTGTTAAAAATTTGTTATTTTTCATTCACAACTTTTATTCCTATGTTAATAACTTTTATTTTTAAATTCACAATAATTCAATAATCATTCGTAACTCTTCATCTACATGTTCTGATAAGCACCAAGTGTTAACAATTTATAATTTTTCATTCACAATTTTTGTTCGTATACTAACAATTTTTGTTTTTAAATTCGTGATAATTCAATAGTCATTGTAACTTTGCATATACAGGACCTTATATGTATCAGGTGTTATTTATAATTTTTCATTCATAATTTTTGTTCTTATATTAATAACTTTTGTCCATAGATTCACAAAAATGCAACAAGTTATTGTAATTTATCAATACCCTCTATAAATTGACTAAATTAGCAAAAATGAATTAACACTCTAATTCAAAAAATAACAACTTTCATTAATTTAAATAAAAAAAACATTAAAAGTGACAACCATTTAAGGTTTTATTGTCGGTTACATGATCTACAACTTGCATCAAAATACCCTACAAACTTTTTGACAAAAATATATGAAAGGTTGAATCTTCTAGTGTCATCTATTTTTTTATCATTTTTATCCTCACACTCTCCCATCATATTGTATTGTACTTTTAATATTTTTTGCAAAATGTCCTTTTATGTAGAAATAACAAAATAGTTCATTTTCAAAAATAGAAGCAAAAGAAGCTATTTTTTATGCCAACATGAAACAATGAAATAGCCATTCATTAATATGTTTATTTTTCAAACATCATAATCACATATCTATTATTCAACAATAATTATTCTTCTTATATTCACAATTCTATATTTGTCATTTACAACTTTAATTTATATATTTACAACATGACTAAAAATGTATTGGTATTTTTATTAAATTAAATTTCATCAATGGTCCTTTGTTGACATTCTTCCAATAAAACATTTTAACATTTAATGACTTTTCTAGACTAAAAAAAAAAGTAAAGATGGACATAAAAATAATAAAGATACCTTTTAAATAGGACTAAAATAAATAGTCTCTTTATATTATTTAATTCATCATCAACTAATTTACATTTTTTAAAAAATTATTAAAATTTTATAATTTAAAAAATTTTGCATCTTCAAATTTAAACCTTTGAATATAATAAATATAATATTTAATTTATTCAAAATAATATCATTAGTTACTCAATGGAATAAGAGCATTATTAAAAAGAATATAGCACCTATTAAATGTCACATATTTTAAATCAAGTAAAGTTTACAACGAAAAATTTATATTGTGATGGTGAGGATTAAATAATACTCTCTTTAATTGTATTTATAAATTATATTTTAAAATATTTATTTAATTTTATTCATAAGTCACGATATAATATTTTAAATAATATTAAAAAAATATTTTTAAAATTATTTTTAATAAAATAAAAAATAACATAATATCATTTTTTTTAAATTTATTATATGAAGATATATTTAAAATTTTATATAATTTTATTTTTATATTTTTTATAGATCAGATTAATAAAAATAATTTATAAAAAGGATAAAAAACATACAACCGTACAAGAAAAGTAAAAAAAGCATATTGTAGGTCAATAAAAGCTAAAAACCCGCCCGTACTAATAATTTGACTTGCAAATGATTCTACAGATACGATGATCGGATGAATGATGACGTGGCGGTAACACCTTGGTGGAAGCATCATTCCACAGCCGGCCGCTACCAAAACCATTGACAAATGACCCAATCCTATGTTAACTTTTTTAAACCACAGGAATTGAGTTGACTTGTAAAACATGTCTCTGTCTCATTAACAGCCGCCTTTCTCGCTTCTTTATTTTACTATGAGAATTGTGTTAAAACTCCCTACATTTCTTCCCTTGTATCTATATTATATTTTAGAAATTTATTTTATCTTTAGATTTGTAAAAAATATTTGACTTTTTAATTTTGCTATTCATTAAAATTGATGAATACAATAAAATGTATATAGGAAATACAACTTAGTGCAATTAGTAAATAACATTAATATCATATCAAAGTGAAAGGGTATCGTCATGAAGGATTCAAAGGCATTGAGGACATGTGGACTTGAAAAAAAAAATTAAAGAAAAAGGAAAAAAAAAGGAAGTACTGAAACAAAATATTGTCCCAAAAACCAATTGGAGATCATGAAAGAAGAACATTAATATTGAGAAAAAGATTAATTTCTACATTTCTATCTTATATTTAGGACCAAAATATAATTTCAAAACTTTGTCTCAGAATGAGGACAGGAGGGAGCATTGTGTGAAAAGCATGTCACTTTTAACGTGCGAGACAAAAAAAGAGAGAGAAAAATTGTGTAATTAAAGAGGATAATTTATCACAACTTGACGAAACAAGATTTAAATTCTCATTAAAATATGTCCATATTTAGTGAAAGATAGTGTTTAGAATAGAATTATCTTCAATAAAAAAATACTTATGAATAATAAAAAAAAGGATAATTTAAGCGAAAAAAATCAAATGAGGGAGATAACAAATATTGGAAATTAGATAATAGAGCTTGAAAATTAAATATAATTCTTATTTTAATTTAATATACACACACCATTTGGACCCACACAGACATTATAGGAAACTTTTGAGTTGGCCAAAAGAAAAAAAAAAGGTATGGGAGAAGCCTTTGAATTTTGAATACTTTTTGGTGATCGATGGTCCCCGGAATCCACAGGACGAGTTAACTGGCAGGCAAAGTGACGAACTTATTAATTTCTGGGGACCATTTTATTGTTATTATTTTCTTAATTCCGAATCAGTACGGAGTATGGACGGAGACAGAGAGACATGGGCGGACCCACGTGTATGTTGTTATGTTGTAATTACACGTCTATGTAATTCTTTTATTATACGTGCAGACATACGAATATAATTACAATTTTTTAATATTTCTTAATTCGAAATAAAGTATAAATAAAGTATATTTTTATATTGTTATTTATATTCTTTTTGATTTTATTTATAAATTATTTTTATTAATATCATCAATATCAATATAATAAAAGTACATGAAATAATTTAAATAAAAAGTAAGCAAATCATATAATATTATCTCTCTCACTTTTCAATAACAGTTTGAAGATTTTAATTTATAATAAAATAATTTCATTAGCTAATAATTGATAAAGTGAATTAAATTATACTTTTAAAAAGTGCTTAATATACAAGACCAATGGGATTATTGTTATACTATATTGGTTTATAAAAATATTTTTATTACTAATGCAAGATGAATATTAAAAAGAGTGAAACTTAATATTTATGTTGTATGTGTTAGTTTTTCTAGTGGATTGTTTAAAAACATTTTTCTTGAATAAATTATTGTTACAAAAATTGAGTAAGTATTTAAATAAATATATTTTTATTATTTACTTTGTAAATAGTATTGGTTGATGATAGTTTTATTAGGTTAAGTATATAGTTTTTTTTTTTTGAGTTTTTCTTGAAGAAAACATGGTGATAAAACAGCAAAAAAAAAAAAAAAAAAGCACTCCAGAGATGGAAGTGGAATGCTCAGAACTCAAAATAGTGTGTTGTAAGTACTCAACAAGCATGTCTTATATCGATAATATATGCATATTGGCATACGAATATTGAGTACCTTTTAACACAATTGCAAACTTTTTAGAGTTTCTATGTATAAGAACGTTTAATATGGATGCAACATTAATCACGGCAAATTTTTAAAAAGCTGGAACATTAAATTTAGATTAAGAAACCCATCAATAAACATTATTCCAAAAATAAGTTAGATCATTAAACAAATCATAATTAATCACTACAAATTTTTGAAGGTTACTACATGAATCATTAATCACCATTGTGTATTGCAAAATTTTAAAAGTTTGAGTATTGAATTTGGTCAGTTATTTTAAATAAGTATTTTTTTTAATCTTGCAAAAATATTTTCAGTAAAAGAACCCCACATCGCATCTTACTCACATACAACATATGCGCGCATTAACTCATTTTCTTTTGGTTAATCTCACTTGCCCAAATTCTCGTATTAATATTTATACACTAAGGCTAAATCAATCTTAGATAATGTAAGGTTTCTTTTGACACACACATACATAAAAACTACAAAAAGTTTTTGTTTTTGTTTAATATGATCACCTGACTAGATTAAGTTCAAATATTGTTTGGCTCAATTAGTAATAGCTCTCCTAAAAATATTTTTGATGTTCGCATGAATTTGAACTCAAGATTCCCTATATAAATAGCCATAGGCCTTTCTAATAGGACCAATATCTATCAATATATGGAGTAGTTTTAAATCAAAGAAGTTAAAAAAAATTACGTGAGAAAGTTGGACAATACATAGAAAAGTTATATATTTGAAAGTAATAAAAAAAATACTAAGAGTGAAAAAGTTTGTGACAAATATTACATATATATATATATATATAAATATATATAAAGCTATTTTGGCATCCAACTATCTAAGCATAAAACCTATGTATGTTAAGTTAACATAAAATACATGCTACCTGGATCTAGCTCAAACGATAAGAATAAGTGGGGTATAATATATATTAAGTGGGTTCCAAACTCTTAACAAAAAAATGCATAAAAAGCAATAATATAATGTTAAACTAAACTATAAAGTGACATATGCTATTTATCTATAAAAAAGTATACACTTAATTACTCACTCTTTTTTTTAAAAGAAAATTTTGATTTCGTTTCTACAAATCCTCTTAAGAGTTTGAGACAATATTGATTGTTGTTTTTCAATTATATTTCTATCTACATTAATTTAAAAAAATTATAGACCGTACTAGTAATTATTAAGATAAATTAAGGAAATATTAAGATTTATTACAAAAAAGAAAATATTAATTCTTTAAAAAAGATTTTAACATACTAATTAAAAAGCCTAACAGTAATTATTAAGACAAATTAGTTCATGAAATGGGTACTACAATATCAAGAGTGTGTTTGGATGGAGTTTTTAACATGTTATTGGGGTGCAAATGTTGTTTTGATACATTTCTTTTAACTTAAAAAAGTAAAAGTGAGTTACTCCCTCCATTAAAAATTGTACGACATTTTTTAAGAAGTTGGATGTTAAAAAATATATGATATTTTTAGTCTTTTGAGGTATAATTATTATTTTTTTTTAAAATGTCTCTATTGAAGAATGACTTTATATTTATTGTAGGTTGTTTAATAGAAATAAATATAAAAAGATATAATCAGTTTGAAAGTAGGTAACTACTTTATTGAAGGTGAGATTCAGTTAAAAATATCTTATATTTTAAATGAAAAAAAGTAGGTTTTAAAAGCAGTTAGGATTTGTTTTTGAGCTCGAAGAATTTGAATAGAAATATTTATTTACAAAAAAATATTTACAAATTATTCAGTAATAATTTTTTTATATCGATGGTGGAATTTGAATTCATGACTTTATAGGTTATGAGCAAAATTCTCATCAATATAATTGGACTAAACTTTGTTGATATTGTTTGAGTATATATTATGTTCTAAAGTTCATTTAAGATTCAACTAAATGTCCTTCTTGTAAACCTAATTTAGGGTATCTTTTTACTCTTAAAGTGTGGGTTAGAGATAATTTCCAAGTAATCTTAATTATATTATTCAAATAACTTTCAGTAAAAAATGTATCCAATCATAAATGAACTTTTTGACAAACGAAATTTTAATATGTTAATAATTTAATAACTTTTAATAAATGACTTTCCACAACAAAACTTTTGCTAAATTGATCAAACGCATACTCAATTTAGAAAACTTGTACAAAGAAATGGAGGGAGTATTATCAGTAATATTATACTAAGATAATAAATTAAAGAGTTAAAAGGTGGGTCACCATTCAAGATATTCGTCCTCAAGCATTCTCACAGGGGAGGCATTGTTTGTGGTGACCCCTTTCGTTTCCGTTATGTTACTCCCGAATGCGTCTTTGCAGTGGCAGATCCAGAAAAATTAATTTGTGGGGGTAAATTTATACATAAGATAAATATTAACTTATAAATAAATTAATTATAATTTTTATTAAATTATATTAAATATAAAATTCATTAAAATTGAATGCTATTAAATAACTATACATAAAATATAAAATTATAATAACATAAAAATTATATATCTATTAGAATTGTGATTTTCATTTTAATTAATGAAATTTAACTCTTCTGAGTTTTAATTAATAAAGGAGGTTGAATTTACAGTGATTTAGTTCATAATTCTTTAATATCTGTCTCCTCTAAACTTTTTTGTAAATGCAAGTCTTTTGTATAGTATATATTTTTTGTGATAAAATTTTCAATTTAAACAATCAAAGAAGATTATTTTCTAAACTTGCTCCCTTTTTTTCACACTCTTTCTATTTAAGGTTAAAATATATAAATAAGATCTTGGTCAAATAAAATTTTTAAGAAAATAGTGAAATTTTTTATGAGGCCACATAGATTTTTTTTCCTTTTTTTAGGGGGTAGGGCAGCTGAAATTTTTAAATAGGATGAAATAAAATATTTAAAGTCACAACATGCATTTTTTTAGACTTGTAGGGGCAATTGCCTCTTCTATATTACAAATAGGTCCGTCTGCCAAAATGTAGAGAATAAACTGAAGAAAGAAAACAACTCTTCTTTATTATATTGAATCTAAATTATGTGATGATACATCTCTCATGTAATCTCCTTGAGGTTAAACCGTAATTTACCATAAATTATGATAATTCAGGGTTTAACTCTTAAAGGATTATTAAATTGTAAAATTTTATAAAAGAAATTTCTCAAAATTCTTTCAAAGAAATTTCAATCTGAACAATTCAAATTTCAAACATGATTTAATAAGTCTAAATTAGATTTTTAAAAGTAAAGTGAAAGTTAGAAAATTAATTGAGACCCAAAATAATGAGTTTTAAAACTCAAAAACAAATTTTTTGCAGAAAGTATCACGTGCGTCGTGGTTTATGGCATGTGCGCCGCGTCATGTCTTCTCTGTGCCATGCGCCACACCGCATTGCACAAAATTTGATAGTATCAGTGCTGTCATTTGACAGCACAGGAAGCGAACTTTTGACGCATTCCAAATCTCCATCCAACTTTCGAATGAGGTGATTTCGATATCTATACAGATCTTTCTCCTAACTCTAACTAATGATACCAATTTCAAACTCAAACTCATTTTCTATAAAAAGTTAGACACCAAAAATCATTTTGATCACTTTTTCATAAAATCTCACAAATGGGATGTCTCCACTTAACCACATGTGCTAATAGCTCATACTAATTATCTGACCACACTCAATGGACTCTTGTGACTCTTGTGAACTTGTGCAATGCACCACGCACAATAAAAAAAAATGCTTATCTCATAAAATTACCACTCAACCTTGATTCTTACAAAACATAAAGGGGGAGGAAATTTTGCACAAGTATTTTAACCCTATCCACAGATTCACAACCAAAACTCACTAACCAAAGGCACAAAATACACTAGTTATACACAAAATCATTCAAGTAGTACATAAAGCATGTCGAATAATCCTGTTGGCGATTACATTAACAAATACATATGAAAATAACAAAAGAGAGGCATATACAAGATTACTCCACAAATTCTAAGTCTCTGTATGTTTTCCCCGACTCAAATCCGATGAGCTAGGTCCTGAAAATATTGAAAATCGAGGGGTGAGTACAACCACTCAGTAACAAGTTTCACTTAACCCATACAGTTGCATATTAATTGTAAATAGATGCACTTAGGCAAATAAGCATAATTAGCACATAACACTCGGCCACGGTTCACAAAACTAACAACTATGTGACTGGGCTTGCCACGAAACACTTTAACATATTATTTTGCAAAACATAACATAGGGTTACAAAAATAACAATTATGCACCCTCAACACATGCTAGACTACAAAACTAACAGCCATGTGGCCAGACTTATATGCACAATAATATGCCAACCTTATATCCTCCTATTATCTTCGACACGAAATCGGTGGCTATCATATGGCTACAACCATTACGGACTAACTTAGCCTTCCACTTGTGAGGAGCTACTGGGTCAGGGTTAACTCACTTACTTATGTAATCTAATTTTTCCTAATACTAATAACCATGGAGTGTCGTACCATTAATCTAGCCTCCTCATGAACTGGTGGAGACTAGTTAGATTCGAATCCTTTATAAAACAAGTGGGACGATCCCAAATTAACCATGGAATAAGGGCTACCTCCTGATTTCAATGGTCGGTGCCAAGGCTAGTTCCTGATTCCAACGGTCACTGCCAATACTATATAGATTTTCAACCAATCTACTCCTTTCTTTAGGACAAACTCCCACCAATGATCATGCTATGCATATTTCTCACATAATATGCAATTTAACAATCAATTCATAATACATGAACCCACATAACTCAATACTCCACAATTCAACACATAATATATCATAATTCTCTACCTAATAATAATAATAATAATAAATCACAATCAATTTCATAAGACACTTAGGGCAGCAAAATCAAGGTTTTTTTTCCAAAAATTATTTCATAAATCAAACACTTTACCAATATACATCATCAATTAACTCATAATTCACATTTCACAAACACAATTAACATTTAACTATAAAGATTAAGTTTTCCCTGGTACCTCAAACCTTTGAGAGGTCAAAGGTTTATCTCTCACCATACTAACTTTTCAAAGCTTCAACAAGCTCGAATAATGCTAAAAATAAACCTCTCTACATCCATATCACAAGAATATCATCACTCTTGAAGCTTTATCAATATATAACTCCGCACACTCTATTTTTATTAACTCATAATCACTACCCATTCATGCCCAATGGGCTCATTAAATTTCATAAATGCACATTATCATTAGCAACATTCAAACCATCATTAATACACATAAACCTCTCTCAACTACCATATTTATGATATGGACTAACTACTTTTAAAATCATCAATGTGGTATTCCAGTACATTTAACAACTCCCATTATACTTATTTTAATCAATGGAATTAGACCTATACTCTTATGGATTGAAAATCCATCTCTCAAGTCAAACCTTACCACAAATCATCATAAATGAGGGAGAGAAAGGAAGAATGAGGCTTAGATTACCTACCTTGGGTGTTTGGGAGCTTTAAAATGTCAATAATGGGAGCCAATGATCGTGCCCTAGCAGAGCTCCAACGTTCTCTTCATTTTCTTCCTCTTATCTCTTCTGTTTTCTAACACAGACGCGATCTGATTTATCAAAAATTTTGCTCGTGCGTGATGGCGCACATTGCCCTCGACCACGGTGCATGACATAAAGGAGCCCATTGCATTTAAATTTGTCTTTGTACACCGCAGCATGTGGCATAGAGAACAATTCTTCACTTTTTCTTTGCCTGGGTGGTCCACCATTGATCCGGAGCCACTTTAAGATTGAAATCACAACAATTATACCAAGTTAAGTCCCTTTGACCACAAACCTCATTAACTCACTAATTACCCTCATCAGGTAAATAAACTAGGGTTAAATTTTTTTGGATGTTATATCTCATATTTATAGAAGCATATGAAGACATATAGCAGTGACGCGTTTACGTGAAACAGCTAACTAAGACTTGAAACTGAATAATAGAATTTTCATAATGATAACAGATAACGGATATAGTTATATGACTAATATTCCCTTTGCTGCATTGAAAAGCCAACTTAATCATCATCAAAAGTAAAGATTTCATCTTGTATGGAGTATTCAACACTTTCAACATTAAGTTGATGTTGACAGTATTTGAACAAGCCATAAGCTTGAGCTTTTGTAAGAACATCTATAACCTGATCAAAAGAAGGAATGTATCTAACACGAATGATGCCTGCTGCAACCTTTTCTTGGATGAAGTGAAGATCAAGTTCAACATGTTTGGTTTTTTTGTGAAGCACATGATTAGCAAAGAGAGCAATAGTGCCTGAGTTATCACACCAAATGGTGGGCACATTAACTATTGAAATATGCATTTCATTAAGTAAGGCTAAAACCCATATAATATTAGTAACTGCATCAGCCACACTTCAATATTCAGCTTCTATAGCAGAATGAGCAACTACTGGCTATTTGTGTGATGTCCAAGTGATAGGATTGGGCCTAAGAAAAGTGCAGAACCTACTTATTGAGCGTCTTTCTAGATGACTACCACCCCAATCTGTATTTGTGAATGCTTGAACATGATAATGAAGAGCAGGTTTAATGAGAAGACTATGAGAACTAATACCACACAAATAATGAAGCAATCATTCAACAGAACCCCATTGTCTCACAGTTAGTTTGTACATGTATTGGCTGAGCTTGTTAATAGTAAAAGCAATGTCTGGCCGAGTATAGCAGACATATTGAAGGGTGCCCAAGATACTTATGAACAAAGTTGGGTTAGAGAAAAGCACATTATCACTAGGAGCCAAATGAATATTAGAAGCCATTGGTGGAGCATAAGAGGTGGTAAGAAGATCAGTCCGTTCAAGCAAATTAGTGATATATTTTCTTTGAGTGAGAAGAAGTCCAACAAAAGAACGAGTGAATTCAATCCCGAGAAAAAAGATAGTTCACTTAAGTCCTTGAGAGAGAACATGATACTTATTTTGGTTGTGAGCTTCTGTACAATGTCTTCAAAGCTACCTGTAATTAATAAATCATTAACATAAGCAAGTAGAGAAGTGATATAAGGATCCTCAACATGAATAAAAAGGCACAAACTAGCTTTAGACACTTGGAAACTAAGAGAACATAAAGCATTAGATAATTTTTAAAACCAAGCACGTGGCACCTACTTAAGACCGTAAATGGCCTTTTTTAATTTGCAAAACAAGAGTAGAACCAATAGAATCAGTGCACTTAAACCTAGGGGGCTGTTCCATGTAAACATCTTCTTGTAAATCACCATTCAAAAATGCATTATTAAAATCCACTTGATGCAATTTCTAGCCGTTAGAGATGTTACATAGGAAGGTGCAGTAGAAAATTAAAATTTTAAAGTCCCTATCCTGATATGGATCAAATGAACTCGTTTAAGTCAAGGTGGATAGAAGAGTTACCTTTTAATTTTTTAAAGTTGGCGCACTTTCTCTTCAAGAGTTTAGATCTCAAGAACTAATAATGTAGATCTACTCCTCTACCGGTATCTACATGAACAGCTTTCTAATTCAAACAGCGTGCTAGTGTTCCCAGCATTCGTTCTTCTTTGAATGTTAATTTTTCTTTCTATAGGGTGTTTTCTGACTCTCAGAGTGTTTTGATGTCAGAACTTTTCTAACTCTCTCATCCTTTTTAAAGGACGTCCCTATCTATATATAGTATATGAATCAGGGTTTTTGTCTTTCACTTAAAAGCCCATGACAATTTAATTAAATTTATCTCATAAATTTAATCCATAATATCATATCTAATTCAAATTTATTTTATAAATTTAAATTATAAAACGACATGATATTTTCTCATATCATGTTAGTTATTAAATTTAATCTATCATATAAAATTAAATTTAAAACTAACATAACATAACATAACATAACATAATATAATATATATCACATATACATATTATATTATATATATAAATATATATTTTTGAATATATACATATATATATATATATATATATATATATAATTTTATATATCATATACATATATCATATATATATATATATATATCTTATACACACACACACACATATGAATATATATATAATTATATCTTGAATTTTATATTTCATATAAAATATATATAAATATTTATCAAATAAATATTCAAACATATATATATATATAAAATTCATTCACCCTATATTGCATTCATTAAATCTAGACATATTTTAGATTTAATGAACTTGAACATTATAGTTCGAGTTGAGCTATTTTTGTGTGTGACCCTATAAGTCCATATGAAATTAGCAATAGGCTAATTATGCTATTAGCCATAAGACACAAGTGGCCTCTAGCAAGACATTATAATTACCTAATTCATATGGGGATCAATGATTTGATGTAACTTATTATGCAACCATATTACATCCCCTTTGTCATGCAATATTTCGATCAAGTATGAGACATAAAATTGTTATTCTTCTTTACCTGACCATTATTTTCTCGATCTCTGGGTGGACTGATAGTAGCAATGGAAGAACCCTTTTCATTGTAATATGGTCATACATTTTTTTAGTCTTACTCATCGAGGGGCCCAGTAATATTTTGCACTTAATGTGATGGACAAATTTCATCTTGACCACTCATATTTCTCTGCATGAATATCACTAAACTCAATCATAGTCTTTACGATCGTCCAGTCAAAGGTGACTTTTGACTATATCAAAGTTTAGTGGTCATCATGTAAGAATCCATAATGATCTTAGGTCGAAGGGCTTAGTGATATAGTTACATGTGAGATAAGTTTATGACTTATACCATGTAGCTTTCTCATAATGGGTCTGTCCAATACCTTGTGCTCTTTCAACTACCTATGACTTTGATTTGTATGTCTATAAAAATCAAAGTTATACTAGTCTTGTTTCATCTATGATCCCTTATAGATGACCGACCAGAGACATTTAGGACAATCACGACAGTTTGTCCAAGGATATAGTTATCATGGTAAACATGCAATTGTTATGATAACAAAAAAAATTCATTAAATAACAATGTGCATAATACAATGATTGGCTCTAGAGCACAATTTCCAACAAGTGACTGCCACAATAAGCACAATATAGACTGTAATAGCTTTAACCACTGAACTAAAAGTTTTTGTATAGTCAGTACCAACCTCTTGAACATATCCCTTAACAATAAGGCGTACTTTATAACGAGCAAGAGAACCACCAGCATTTATTTTTAGCTTAAAAAGCCATTTACAACCAATAGTGCGACAACTAGAGGGTAAAGGAACAACATTCCATGTGCCAAATTTGATTAAGGCATTATATTCATTTGTAATTGCTTGTGTTTATAAGGGATCATTGAAAGGTTCAAATATAGTGGTAGGTATGAAAGGAGTTTCAATGGCCATAAAAAATTTTGGTTTGAATATCCCAGCCTTTCCATGTGTAACCATGGAGTAATTGGGAGGTGGTAAAAAAGATGGAGGGTCAATTTGAGATAAAGAAGTCACAAGTAAGGAAGAGGACATGTCATTGAGGGACCTAAGTTTTGTGTGAGTAAAGGAGGAAGAGCTAGATAAAGAGGAGGATAAGTGATTATTTAAAGAAGACAAGGAAGCTCAAAAAGTTAGTAGAGTAGGTGGGAGGGGAGAAATGGGTGGAGCATAGCAAGGTGAAGGTACAGATCGAGTGGCCTGAAGAGATAAGAAGACTAGATTAGCTGCATTATTATGTGCTTACTTTCAAACCTTGTACTGAGATATATAAGAAAAGAAGTCTTATTAAATCTGAAATGCCTTGAAATGAAGATTCATCCAGTATTAGTATTAAGACAACGGTAGCCATGATGAGACGAGCTGTAACCCATAAATATACACTGAGTAGAACAAAAATCAAGCTTAAACACTCGTAAGATAGAATAATTAGGTCTAACACCATGTAATTTTTCAAAAGGTGTTAGATCATGTAAAGCAGAAGTAGGAAGCTCATTTAATTAAAAAATAGCAGTACAAAATGCATCACTCCAGTTAAAAAGCAGCAAAAAGGCATTAGTAAGGAGTATGAGTCCCATTTTAACAATAGATCTGTGCCTTTGTTCCACCAGCAAATTTTGTTTTGAAGCATAAGGACACAAAAATCGATGTTGAATACCACATGCCATAACAAATGCTTTAAAACTAAGAAATTCTCCCCTATTGTCAGATTGAATAGCCTTAATCTTGATAGTTAACTGATTTTCTACTTGAGCTTTAAACTCTTTAAACTTCTGTAAGGCATCAGATTTCTTAAGCAAAGGAAAAATCATGTAAATTGACTGAAAGCATCAACAAATGAAATATAATATACATTGCCATGAGACAAAAAAGGTGCTGGACCCCATATGTCTATTATTATTAATTCCAGAGAAGAAGTATACACTGTTTTGATGCAGAAAAAGGGAGTTTATAAGCTTTCCCTAACTGACAAGCCTTACACACAGATGGACCTTTTAAATTAGAAAAATAGACAGAAATATTTCATAGAGTATCTTTGACTATTGGAAAAGATGGATAACCAAGCTTGTTGTGCCATAGAGTCAATATGTTACGAAACACAGAACTAGCAGGAAAACATTGTGAATTGCCACAAGCAAGTACTGCAGTTGAGACAATTGGTATTGTTGAAGCTGTAGGAGAAGCTCTGATTTTGTACATATAATTTATTTCAATGTCATTCATTAATATCTGCTTCATCCGCCAATCCTTAATAAAGCAAGTATAAGGTTGAAATTCAAAAGAAACACCATTTTCTTGAGTAGTTTGAGCAACAGATATTAATTTTTTTTTTCATGGCAGGAACACACAACACACACTTCATGTGCATAGAAAAAGAGGTAGGAGGAGTTAAATGAAAAATCTTAGGGGGAACAACAACTATACCCTCAAGATAGCCTCTCAGTTTGTGTTGCTTAACCATGAAAGCAATTTGTTGTTTTCACAACAGATAATTCAATTCATTAAGTTTAATTGTGATCTTCTTGTTGGTGAAAGTTGATGGAGTTGGAGTAAGATCAAGAAGATCTTCATGACACATTTTTGCAGCCATTATTATATCAAACAACCAATCTAATGAAGATCAATTGACGTTGGTGTGAGATTTCAGGCACCAGGTAATTAGAGCTCTACTGTTGCTCTGATACCATGCCAAAATTTAGAGAATGAACTGAAGAAAGAAAACAACACTTCTTTATTATATTGAATCTAAGTTATGTCATGATACATCTATCATATTTATAGAAGTATATGAAGACGTATAGCAGTAATGCGTGTTCGTGAAATAGATTAACTAAGACTTGAAACTGAATAACAGAATCTACATAATGACAATAGATAACAGATATAGTTATATGACTAATATTGTCCCTACATCTTTGCAGGAGCGAAGCTTAATTCCATTGACTAAAACTACTATCAAGCTTCGCTTGCCCTTTCTAATTAAAAAACAAAGAGTTAAAAGGTAATTTGGTTCATGAACTATAAGTTCAAGAATATATAAAACTCTAAACTCATTTTTTATATAATGTTCCTTCTCAATATTTGAAAATGGTGCAATGTAGCCCCTATTGTTAACAAAAGTTACCATTAGTTGGCCAAAAAAAAAACAAAGAAAATGATACAAAAGCACTCAAAAATTAGAAACAAGGACCCAACAAGTTATAAAAAAAGATCAAAAAATTTTTCTTAATCATTTTTTGTAATTTGTGTGGTTCTTGTTCATCATTTTATAGTTAATTAATAGTATTTTTGTTAACAATAGTAGCTACATAACTACATTGTAATGTTTTTAAAAATTGAGAAAAAAAAATAAGTTTAGGACATGAGATGTTACCGAACATATAGTTTAGTTGTCAAACTGTTTTTAATCCTGAACTAAACAAAGAGTTGTATTTGGGTGGGGTATTGTTTTGCCTTTGCGTATGTAATATTGACGTGGGAATGTTGGTGGGGGGCATTTATTAGTCAACCTAAGCCACAGCCATGTGCGGGGGAATCAAGGGGGAGCTTCTCAATTATCCTCACAAATCTCCAACTAATTCCATTCTTTATCATGTTTAATATATTTAATTTAACTTCACTTTATTAATTTCACACCTCTTGAGGTTTAGGCTAAAACCCTTCTCTTTCTCTCAATCTCTATTCCAGTGGGTTAGTTGAAAATTGATGAAGATTAAACTCCACTTAATCACTCAAACTTGTTCTCGGTCAAAAAGACACTTCGGATACAAACAACCATATAATATATTTTTTATTAAAAATATAAATTATTTTTTAAGGAGTTTAATGTTAAAAAATATAAGATATTTTTAATATTTTAATGTATAATTAATGTTTTTTAAATACTCATAATAAATAAATTACTTTATATTTATTTTAAAGTAAAATACTCTATTGAATAATGATAAATATGAAAATATAACATTAATATGAAGACAATTAATTACTTTATTAACTGTAAGACTAGATTAAAAATAGTTTTACTTTTTTAATGGTGGATTGTCTGTGTATAGGCTTATTATTATATTATTATTGTCATACTTGATATGTAACAATTAAAAAAACATAATTGTCATGATTCTTTATTAATATATACTTTTTTGGGGACAAAATTTAT
Source organism: Prosopis cineraria (assembly GCF_029017545.1). NCBI lineage: Eukaryota > Viridiplantae > Streptophyta > Magnoliopsida > Fabales > Fabaceae > Prosopis > Prosopis cineraria. The sequence continues at coordinate 5,731,038 of NW_026555336.1, read as the reverse complement.
ATCTTGGAGGGAAAGTTTTCCAACGCTGGAACTATTTTCCCCGTCAAACATATACACATATAATATTTCAAAGGGCATTTACACATGGAAGCGTGTGGCTATGATATTATATTATATTTGAACTGTGTAAAAAGACTTAAACACACATTTAAAATTAAATTAGAGCCGCATTATGCATAGCTGGTTGAATATTGTGCTGTTAGGCCGAACTTTGAAACTCGGCGAATCCAACATGATTATGTTATTTTGCATGTGTACGTGTGCGATGTGTGTTGCTTAATCATATAAAATATATAAACATGCTAACCTATTGTGACTCCGGTCCAGTGTGGGAAAGATTTCATTAATTCATTAATTATCTTTAAGCAAAGTCAATGTTTAAATTTAATTTGTAAAACTAAAGATTACATTATAATAATTATCTTTAAATTAAACCTACATTAATGTTAAAATCTAATTGAATATCGTATAGTTCTATGACAAAAAAATAAGATAGTAATTAAGAAGTGCAAAGCGCGAACAAAACTTAGCACTTTATACTGGAGGCAAAATAGCTGATTTTATTAATTCAAATTTCGATTGGATGGACCGTGAGAAAAGACTGTCATTGAAAAGAAAAAAAAAAAAAAAGGTTATATGAACTCTTTTAATGTTATTATCTAATAACAATTATTGTTTTCCCTTCAAACATTACTTCAGGATTCAATTCCTAAATGTATTTATGAAGAACATCACTTAAAAAATAACAACATTTAAATAAAATTTAAATTTCTTGAGAGATTAGCTTTATAATTATTGGCTATCGAGATACCCTAAAAAAAAAGAAAAAGAAAAGAAAACTATTACTATTGGGACATGTAAAGATGGACAAAACAATTCTTATCAGTGTTTTCATATAATCTTTCTAGGCAATCATTAGATTTTTTTTTATTTTATTATATATTTTTATAACTTTTATCTTCAATATTTTTTTATATTAATGTATAATAGGGTGTTCAAAAGACGGGACGGGATAGAACACCCTTGTCCTGTGGCTCGTCCTAAAAAATAATTGGGACTCAAAATTGGTCCCGTGTCCCATCTCTTCTCGGATCGGGACATTTCGAATCCTATTTAAGTCATTAGAAGCCCCAATCATAAAAATGTTAAGCTGAATTGTAACTAAAGATAGAGAGAGGTTAATACCTTCTAATCTAACAAAATAGCTCTTCGAATTCTTGCTAAAAATTCTACTTGTAGATGCTAGTACTCTCAGAACAAAAACTAATGCTTCAAATGCTGCTAGACAAATTCTTGCTTCAATCTGCTTTACAAATAACAACATTCATTTCAATAATAAAAACTACACCACTATAAATCTCAATCATCGCAAAATATGCATTACATTTATAGTTAATAAAGCATTTCAAGTAGTTACCTTTGAACATGAAGGTGAAAATTTAGTAGTCCTTTAGAAGAATTGCCATGTAAAAGTGAAAGCATAACCAAGAGAAGAACTAATTAGCTATAAATAACATAAACTTGTAGAAGCATTCATGCCTAGCTAGAACAAACAACAAATATGTGCTTTTGAAAATCCCAAGATTTCCTACTAAAAAAAAAAAACATAATAACAGAAAATCAAATTAAATCAAGTGTAAGAACAACATTCAGTAGTGGCATTCATAAGATAAAAAACAACAACAATTTAGAAAATGCAATTCAACAAATACAAGTAAGTTCTAAGAAATAAGTGCAACAAGTCAACAATCAATAACTCAAGCCCCTAAGCACAACTTCAACTTCAACTTCAAGTCATTGCTCTTCCTCTTCAACTGAGATATTTGAAGCTAATGATTCTTCTGAAAAGAAAACAATAAAAAAATATAAACAAAAATTATTAAATGTAGATAAATAAAAAGTTAAATCATATTATTAAAAAACTTAATCAATTAAAAAAATGATATTACCTTGCACGCTTGCCCTGTATTATTAAAATTATCAATATCAAGACCCTTCAATTTTGTTGTTGATAGAGATAGCCAATTTTGAGCACAAATTAGTGCCTCGGACCATCGTTTGAAGAAAGGGAGCTCTTAAAATCATCAATTACACGACCTCTTGTGCTAAATGTAGATTCTGAATGAAGACATAGTGGAAACAGGCAGGACCAACATATCACATGCAATTAATGAAAGGACTTTGTATTTAGAAGAATTCAATTTTCACTATATTAAAATTTCAAAGTTGGATCAAGTGCCTCAGCTAACTCATCTTGTAGATACTTGTTCACCTCTGCATTACTTATCTGCTTGAATCTCAGTCTGTTTCTGGGTAAGAAACCTTTGGAAAGAAGCCCTAGACTAGAACTTAAGAAAGTTAGGGGCTTAAGATCTGTGTTTGGCTTTAAATTTGACTTTGACTCTGAGATGTATCAACCCCAATTAAATAATGATCATATAAACGATACAAAGACATCTGAGACTTTTTTTGCTATGGCTTCACGTTATGTAGCATTAGGAAACATATCCTCAAAGGGAAATTACAAATATTTCATTTTATACCTTAAGTCAAGTACCATTGCTATCACAAGCAAAAGACTAAGTTTCTCTAAGTTTCCTTAATACTTATTATACTTGGTTAGCATACTCTTAGTTATGTCACAAAGCAAGGACTCTTGATGTTTGCACTTTCATATAAAATAGCAAAGACATCAACTATCTGTTAAAAGCACACATTTAAGGTCACATAAAATGATCCTAAAAAATTGCAAATTGAGATCCTAAAAATTGCAAATTGATGTCATAAACACCTTCAAGAAGACCACAATTTTGTATCCTTCCAATCATTTGTACTAGGGGGACCAATCAAATTTTTATCTAAGAAGAAGTTCCTATAATCATTATCCTCCTGCTTCATCCTCTCAAAAACACTACAGAATTTAATTGCACTCTCCAACATTTGTAAGTAAATTCCATCTAGCTGGACAATCCAGTTTTAATAGACTCTTTGAATCAATTTTCATTCTTTCCACCAACTCTTTGAATTTACGAAACCTTGATAGAGAAGATCTCACATATTTAATGACATTCTGAATGCCTTTAATACACTTGTGCATATCCTTCATACCATTAGAAACAATCAAATTTAAAATATACGCATAACAACGCAAGTATAAGAACTCCCCATCATAAATTAAGCCATTCCAATGTTTCAGACCCCCCTTTAAAGATGCCAATGCAATGTCATTAGAAAAAGCATTATCAATTGTGATAATAAACACCTTATCAATGCTCCAAAATAGTAAGCATTTCTCAATCTCTTGGGCAATTTTTCTCCCTTATGGTTTCAACTACACAAAAATTCAAGATTCGCTTTTGGTATGTCCAATGTTTATCAATCCAGTGAGCAGTTAGGCATGTATAATTGGCATTTTGATTGAAAGTCCAAGTATTAATAATGAGGGAAACACGAATTTGAAATTTTTTTAAATTACCTTTTCAACTTTTTAGCTTCTTCGAGGTACAACTTTTAGCAATCTCTAATAACTTTCGCTCTTGAAGGGACTTGAAAGCAAGGTTCTAACCTTCTCATCATCTCTTCAAAACCATCACCTTCCACAACATTAAAAGGCATTTCATCTAATATCACAAATATAGCAACAACTTGTTTATAATCGAGTTGATAAGTAGATGATGACTCAAAGTTTTAGATGACCCTAGTTGAGAGCCTGGTAGCAAAGATTATGCCAACTTCTTTTCTTTGTTCGGATTTCTAGGACATCTTTTTACATGTTTTTTTCATTTCATTGTCCTATATCTTGTAGAGTCACAACCAATTGTTGTTGGGCAATACTTGCACTTGGCACGAGGTTCTCCATTAGTTTTGTCCAATGGCAACCTTTCAAAATGCTCCCAAACAATTGATTTATGTCTCTTTTTTCCACTTTCTTCTTCATTCTTTGACTCATTTCCCTCATTTTCCTCTTTAGTATCAGGTGATGAAGCATTTTTAGGATCTCTTTCTATTATTTTAACATTTTCTTAAAGGGTGGGTGTAGTGACCATTTTTCTTCACAAAGTAAATTTGGCCAACAGCAGCAACAATAACAACCCTTAACTGATTAAAACCTCATATTAAATATTCAAATAGGCATACGTAATAATCAAGGGCATTAATTTTTTACACATGCAAATAATCTAAATAATGTAACCAAATACTTAAATAAGTTATATAGTCAGCATTTGCTTTACTTAATCCAGAGAAGGCAAATAAAATTGTGCATGTAACAGGTTCGGTTGGAAGCACCACCACTTCTTGTTCTTGTTAAATGGAATTCCAACACGCAAATCAATATAATCAACTTAATTAAAGCATGGATATATATATATATATATAGACTGCATTTGTAATGAAATATCTACTTTTGTCAATCTACAATTCACCACATTTCAAATATAAATAGTATTTTGCCTTTAGCAATAGAACTGTGAAATCTCACGCACATAAGAGGATATACATGGGTACATATATTTTATGTGGACTAGATAAAGGCACGAGCACAGAAGAGGATATACATGGGCATTATTTTTATCAACTCAAAATGCCAAGCTCAATCATCCTTATTAATTTATTTCTCAACATTCAACAAGACAGCAATGAGACGTACCAGATTTGAGGACGACAAGGAGAATGATGGATTTGTGGTAGCACTAGATTTGGGTTGAAGAGAATAATAGTTGTGGAAATGTGAGGCAAAGCTAGGAGCCTGGGACAGAGATTTAGGTGGAGATCTGGGTTGAGGCAGCAAATACCTTGTAGTTGCATTGCATGGAGGTGGAGATGGAGGCATGGTCGAGGTCGCGAAGGCAGAGGCGTGAAGCTGTGTGATTTGTGTAGATCTCGTCTTCGTGCGTTGGAAGAATTGAAGGTCTGCTCTGTCTCCGTGGCTGTGCGACTGTGGCGAAGGGTTAGAGCTTTGGAAGGGAAAGGTGGAAACTGGAAAGGGAAAAATGAAATTCAAAATGAAACATAGTCTCTGTGCCGTGAGTGTCTCGTGTTTGACGGGACTAAAGACTAAAAATAAAATTAAAAATTAGTTTAACTAAAATAAATAAATAATGGTTAAATTAAAAAAATACACTGAATATAAACGGAATGGGATAGGACATCCCGATGTTATTGTAAGTTATACTTTCTTCGAATCAAAATATAAGATCTTAATAACTGATTCACAATTAAAAAAAATGTTAGTTAAAACTTTAATTTCTTAAAAAGTTTACATCTTTTAATTTTATCCTCATACCTTATAGAAGTGTTTTGATAATCATAATTAAAATTTTAATGCATTATTTTTTAAAAATACTAATAAATGAAATGGAGATATAGTTAAAATAATTATAAAATTACATTAATATCTTATATTTTAAATCAAATAAGCTGTGTTAAAAGATGTGATATATTATAATTCAAAGGAGTATTATTTACTTGAATAATATAATATAATTCCACGTGCAACTTCATTTCATTTTCTGGGCAGAAAACAATTTTGTGGTCTGCAGATGAATTTTCAGCATTTAATTATTACATACAGCCATAGATCCCATTGTAAAAAATTAATGAGCGTGACTGTTCTATTCATGTAGGGGGGAAACACAAAAAAAAAAAGTGAAACAGGGCGTCACTCGTTAGGTCGGCGGCCCTTACATAATTTGTCGTAACGTCTCTCCTTAAATTATTATTGTCTGCATGTGAATTTTCTGCATTTAATGATTACACGCCATTGAAGAAATCCAGGAAATGAATGACTCTGCATTTAATAATTATTTTTATATTTAATTTGTATTATTTTTTATTCATCAAGGGTTAGAACAAAATGTCGAGTTTAAATTTAAATGATATAAAAATATTAAAAAATTGTTCTAATTGAACATAACAAAATTTGAATCAATCTTAAGAAAACCAGATAGATCATTAAACTGATCAATATACTTGTTCGTGCTTTTATGATTCAATAATAATCATAAATTGAACTGTAGTTTAATGATTATAAATGAAGTGATATATTTTAAATAATATTACATATGGGTTTGGCAAATTTAGCCAATATTATATAATTAAATAAAATTAATAAACTCACATTTTTTTAAATTAAGATAATGGTCGTTTCTTAATTTACTTTTGATACAAAAGACAAACTACTCTTAAATATCACAATACCTTAATTTTTTCTTTTTCACACTGGTTTTCGCTTTCACACCAGAAGAAGATGTGGAGACGACACTGCACTCTCAATCATGATGACAAAGAGAAAGTAGCAATAGACAACAAAAAAGCACACACTGATGATAAACAGAGATAGAGATTTAGCTAGGAGACCACAAGAATGTGAGGCGAGGCAGATTAGAAGCTATAGATTCAGGTTAAAAAATCACGAATGTAAGGTAAGGAAGTTCGAAATTGTAACTTCTACACAAAGTTACACTAAAGCTGTAGATTTAAAGTGAGGAAGTTCGGTCAGACTCCGTTACAAAAGTTAGAGTGCAAGTGAGGGTTTTTTGAGATTTTGTTTAATTTGTTTTCAGAAAATGATTTTGTGTTTTTCATGCTACTGATTTGTGATACTATATCATTGATATACAACTGTATATCAATTATAAACAAGTTTATGTTTGATTGTCTAGTTATGTTGATCTACAATAGCATATCAGTGATATACTATTATCTATCACTAATATAAAAACCATATCAATAAAAACTTATCAATTATTTATCATCAATATACAGTCGTATATCAATGATATAGTATCGCAGAGTAGTAGTAATAGAGTTTCTTTTCAATGTCTAATATTCTCTTCGTAATATCTGGAAAAAATAGAGAGGGAGGGAGAGAAAAAACTCTGCAATGAAAATGGTAATCCAGGCAAATTAGATCAAAAATGCTGATGAAGAAAAACACTGTACGAGAGGTGAATAAGATGATCCAGGAAAATCAGATTCAAGAATCTAATGAAGAAAATATTCAAAAATGATAAATCAAAGAGGGAGCATGCACAATATGATTTTTTATGACAAAAATGAAAGATCCAATCTGTTAAAATTAGTTAAATAAAAATATTTTATTTTAGTATAAATTTATTTTGAGAATTAAAAAGAAAAACACATCTAATTGATTTTGTGAATGGGCCATATTTTAAAATATTTAAAAACCTCATCTATAATTTATGGGGAGTTATATTTTTGGAGGCCATTGAACTAATTTTCTCTATTATTTATACTTAAAATAAAAATAAATAATTATATATAATAAAAATAAATTTACAAATTTCAATCAAAATAATATAAAATAAAAAAGGTGATATCAATCAATATTTTATCATTTTAATCCAAAATATATAAACTTATTCATAATTATAATTTATAACTTTAAAATATGTACATTTATGCATGTCCTATATATATTTCTTGCATATTTGCTCTCTCTCTCTCTCTTCATTTATCAATATTTATTATGTTTAAATATGTATAAATCGTAGTTTAAAAATATGCATTAAAAATTAAAAAAATTTAAAAAGTATCAAGATCAGTTAAACCAATTTACTTACCAGTTTTGTCAATTTTGACTGAATCAACCAGTTTGAGACCAATTCTTAAGTTGGGTAGTTTTCAAGTATGATAACTGGTTATTGGTTCAATTGATTAATCAATAGTTCGATCCGATTCTCATAACACTTACTTGAATATAACTAAATAAGATAATCATATAAAAACATTTATATGACCTAAATTAAAAATTAAAAGTATCATCAAGATAAAAAAGGCAAAATTGCATCAAAGGACATAGTTGGGTAGTTTTCAAGTATGATAACTGGTTATTGGTTCAATTGATTAAATCAATTAGTTCGATCCGATTCTCATAACACTTACTTGAATTAACTAATAAGATAATCATATAAAAAACATTTATATGACCTAAATTAAAATTAAAAGTATCATCAAGATAAAAAAGGAAAAATTGCATCAAAGGACATGTGAAAGAAAATTATTATAAATAGAACAATTATAAAGTAAATTGTTGTTAAAAATATAAATATTAACGTATATTTTTCAAATGGTAACTCGTTATTGGTTTTTGTTTACCAATGACTTTTTTCTCATGTCCTTAATGTGATTTTAAAAAAAAAATGGTAACATTGATATTTTTCATTTCAATTATATCGTGTTTAAATAAAAAAAATTTACAATGCTTGCATGCTTGTTCAACCACTCACTTGGCGTAAATTTTATACTAATAGTTATATTAACATTAATATTAATAGGTGTGTAATTGAATCTATAAAAATTATGCAATTCGCAGTACTTAATCAATGCAGAAAAATATGTAAAATTAATATACAAGAAAATTATAATAAATTTTTTTCCCAGATTGATTATGGTTCCATTCCATGTGATTGATTGATGTTGGTTTTTTGACAGAAGTTGAACGGAGTGAATAAAATTTCAACCCCAAATGGAAGATATGACACTGTAATGCCGTGCCCCACACCGTTGGCTTTGCCAAGCCGGTGATCTAAATCCGCGGAAGGTATCTTCCATTTCATGCTTTGACAGGTCTTCTTGGTCTTCCGCTTCTTCTATGTTCACACACAAAGTAATATTTGGGTCTCACTTCTGTCTCAATCTTTCCTGTTTTCCTTCTACACTGCAATCCCTATCCATTTATCTCTCTCCCTCCAAGCGAGTATGAACTTCTTCATCTGATTCTTCCTCCTTCTTCCCACGGGATTTCTCTTCTCATAACTTCTCTCTTATTTCTTTCACTTCACGGAATCACACCTTTTCAAATTCTCAATTTTCAATCGCCCAATCCGACTGATACTTTTACCTCTCCTCAACTTCCTCTTCGTCTCTGTCTATATATATATATATATATGTTCTGTTTATATGTATGTAGTTTCCTCCGCTGTCCATTTTCTCTTCTGGGTTTTACTTTCCTTTTCCCCCATTTGATTCACCTTTTGAGCTCAACCTTCTCGATTCTCCACCGATCAACCTCAATCTCGACCCCATTTGATAGCAGGCGTGATCGCATGAGTGATTGAGAGGCCGCCATCGGAGTGCTGAATCGGGGATTTAGGTTATATGAATGCTTAGAAAATGAAGTGTTTCTTCTTCAAAAAGAAATCTGATAGCAGAAGAGAATCAAAATCGGCCCCGGAATTGCAAAATGAGAGGCAGAGGAACAACCAGGCGGTGAGCCGGATATGCAAGTCGACGAGTTCGATACCGTCGCCGAGAAGCTTGACAGAATTGTACAAAGAGAAAGCCAAGGACAATAATTTCAGAGATTTTAGTTTGCAAGAGCTTCTAGAGGCAACGAATGGCTTCAGTAGGACGCTCAAGATTGGTGAAGGTGGCTTTGGGAGCGTGTATAGAGGTATGATTAGGCCTCCCGGTGGACGAGGCGATCCAGTCGTCGTAGCCATAAAAAGCTCAACAAACATGGCTTTCAGGTACACCTCTCAGTAACTGTTATTTGATCTGCTGTAGAAATGATCGGAACCCTTGTGTTCTTTACCTGTTGCGAATTATATGATACTTTCTTCTCTATTACTATTTGTTAAAATTCGTGCGTGCAGGACAGGCGCTTCTGTAAATTCATTGGGAAATTTTATTGATGTGAAATCGCCTAAAAATGCATGTTAATTCTGTTAGATAAGCATAATAATTGTCTTCATCCCATTTACTAAGTCAGTGCCATATACAAACAGTGAAAGTATAATGTTCATAGGCTTGCTTAACGAGCTTAATGTCATTGAGGGAATGATTCGATATTGCTTAACACTGAAAATTCCAGAATTCAGACTTATGCTTCCGTCTTATTCTGAAAATGATATTGATTACTCCTGACTTAATGTTGGCCATGGCTCCTAATCTCTGCATTTGTTTTTGTTGATGTGTGGCTGCCCAAATAAAATATACAATGCGTATTTTTACTTGTTATTTACGGTTGTTTAAAACTTGTTAAAAGGGTCACAAAGAATGGCTTGCTGAAGTTCAATTTCTTGGCGTTGTTAGTCATCCAAATCTGGTGAAACTTCTGGGATACTGCTCAATCGACGGAGAAAGAGGGATCCAACGGTTGTTGGTGTATGAGTATATGGCAAATAGAAGCCTAGAACATCATCTTTTTAATCCTTCTCTTCCTACCTTGCCTTGGAAAACAAGATTGCAGATCATGATCGGTGCTGCACAAGGATTGGCTTATTTGCACGAGGGATTGGAATTTCAGGTACCTCATTTTGTCCTTTGTAGTTAGAGTTGAATCATTTTTTATAGTCATGAATTCTTTAAGCCATACACACTGGATGTTTCTATAGTGTTGGTTTTTTTCATGATAAGAACTACAGAAACATTATGTCGTAGGAGATGCTAACTTTTTCTTGATATATATGAGGATGATATTTCTGGCTAAATGGGAATCCAATTTCGTGCTTCAGAAAGACATTGAATTTTCAGTACCTGTTGTTTCTGCTTATATTTCCAATATATATATTTAGGTGATATACCGAGATTTCAAAACTTCAAATGTTCTATTGGACGCGGATTTCCACCCAAAGCTCTCAGACTTTGGTCTTGCAAGGGAAGGCCCCCAAGGCGATAATACTCACGTATCTACTGCGGTAATATGATAAACTGAGAATTTTTTAGTTCCAAGTATAACTAATTGCATGTCTTTCGCCTGGAATTATTATGCATTTTTTAGTTTCTTGATTCATGAATAACCAATAAACTATGATCTAAGCAGCAGCATCTCTCTTGGATTAGAAAATTTTGTAGGAAGTTGATGCTATATGATGTTATGGTATGGTCAGGTGGTTGGAACACAAGGATACGCTGCCCCAGAGTATGTAGAAACAGGACATCTCACCTCAGATACTTCTCAGAGTGCAACTCCAGAATCATCATCTCGATCTTCTTTGGGTCGAAGAGGTAAATAAATGTGGTTTTTGGAGGGTGTACTTGAGATGTGGAATAGATCATTTAGCATCACCAGAGATTGATTAATCATTATCGGGCATGCAAAATCAGAGATATTGTAGATTCCCCTATCAGCGGATCTAGAGTTTTGAGCTTTTGGTTGGTTCGAGTTTGTTCAACAAAGCCAAGCCTTGCCTACTTTATAAATCATTGGCTTCATCTTTTTTTGCTCAGTTAATATTTAGAGGATTGGGATGAAGATGAGGCTGCATAGTTTATGTTACAACTTGAGTCCTTGCTTCCACTGGTTTTTCTTTGTTGTAATTCATTTAAGATTTGTTGTAGATTGAACTTCAAATCTTACAGTGAGGGAGGATTTACTTTTACTTTATTTGATAGACCTGTCAACCTGCCACGGTGTCCTCTATCTAGAAGCCATTGATTTTAATCAGTATATTTCCTGTTGTATATTTATAATCAACACTTTGAAACAGTGTTGTAGTTCAAGATTTCCAGATATTTTTTTTAAAAAAGAAAATTGACTTGACACAGGCTAGGTAGGCTTTATTATTTACTCATGTTGCTGTCCGAAAGTGATATTAATTTTGTTTCTATGGGGTGAAATTTTTATTATTATTATTTTGTTTATATCAGGATTAATATATTGGATATGCTGAGATTTAGTCAATATACTCCTATATAATTAGAATATTTAGCCGTTACTTGAACGTTTTGATACGGTGGTTGCTTTTCCTTGAAAATTTCGCAGAATATAGAGTTATAATGTATATAATATATAAATAGTGTGATTTGTTTTAGATGTTATATTATATGCAGATGTAACTGCATGCACGTGGTTAATTGGAAGACATTAACATAATGCGATAGCATTGGTGGAAAGAAGGAGTCTTGTCGTGAACAAGATGGATACGAATTCTTCAGGCTGTCTGACTATGCGGTATGCTATGCATGATACTGGTGTTACGTTATTGTGGGTTAAGCTAGATATTATAATACATCTACACCAAAAAAAAATTGCACTTACTTTTAATATTTAAAATCTATTAAATATGTAAAAAGCATTAAAGTAGTAAAAATGAAGCTAGTAAGTACTGCTCCTAGTATTCTCACAGAGGTTAAAAGTTATTTTTTTCTGAACTGTACACAGAAAGTTACAAATGCTTTAGACTCAGTCATGAGTTAGTTCTATCCTTCAATTTTAATTTTAAAAACTCTTTTTCTTATTACTCTGCTATTTTTTTCATTTTTAGTTGACTGTTAGTGATCTCACATTATAATTTTTTAATTTTTTATTATAAAATATTTGAGTTGAGGGGCAAAAATACCGTTTGAATAGAAGTTGAGAGGCAAAAATATCCTTAACCTATAAAAAATATTAAAAATAGTAGGACTCACTGGTGACTAATAGATATTAAATGTTTTAAACGTCAATATGATAATGAAGGAAATCTTTAAAGGTGAGATACAGAATTAATTCATGATTAAGTTTAGAAATATTTTTAACTTTTTGTATACTGTTTAAGGATAAAAATGACTCTTAACCTTATTCATAAATATGCATAGTCAACCAGCATTTATGCATCAGAGTTTACAAGTTAGTCTCATCATTCTACCACCCGTATTTAGAAGCTGCATGATTCCCGATTATATGAACAGCGTAGTTCTTTTTATTGATTTTTCTTCTTAACATGGGCTTTCAATATGTTTTCTTAATCTACCAAAGGCTTTCCTTATATATTGATGATTATTTATGGAAATAAACTAATAAAGAGACTGGGTTAGCAGGCACACAAACACAACAATGAGATAGTTCTTTTGGGCCAAGTTTCGAGGGCTAGCTCGTCTAACCGGTCTTCTTAATAATTAGATGGGCCCCCAAGATTTTGAAGGCCCAAATTGTGAAAGTTTTGGTTCGTTAAACCTCTCACCGTTAGGGTAGTTAAATCAAGGTATAACGGTATCACCGGAATCCCACCGCCGGTCGGGGCTTAACTGCCATGCACCAAAGTCTTCTAGTAAATTGACAGCTAAAGTAATTTAAGATTCTGTGTGAGAGCTTAGACTAATTCTCCTGTAATTGTATATGTATACAAGAACTGAAGAAATGAAATATGCCGAAGATCTTGCCGGGGTCTTGACGTGCATATTTTAGATCCTTGTATGAGAGAAAATGCTCCTGTAAAACAGAGATCTCACAATATTCAATTCACACCATAGCTACTTCTTGAACATGCTTCTTGTTCTTCTTATTGTGAATCCCTTCCATGTGTCCAAGGTAAAGATCAGTCCCGCGCGAATCATAATCTGGAAGTCTCTGTCTCCGACCACCTTCCGACATGCTCCTCACAAATTCCACGAAATGCCTCCAATTCTCCTCTTCGAACAACCTCTTGTTCATCCTCAGATACGTGAACGACACCAACCCGTTGCCGCAATCCAATCTACTTGTCTCCATCACCTGTCCGTACCCATCCCGATCGTATCTCTCCAACGCGTTTTCCCCGGCGAGCTGTACTCTCGCCGTCCTAGTCGCCATCTTCACCTGACGCACCAGTCCCTCTGGCGAGCAATTCGCGTGATGAGGTTGCTGCGAATCCTTCATCTCCATGCACGTGAAGTTGAAGATGGCTCCGTGTTTCGCTAGCATCTGTGCGATCGGGAGGTAGCCGTCGCGGAATCGGGTGTTGTAGTAGCCGGCGGTTAGCTCGGCGGCGTGCGATCTCGTCGTATAATGCCAATGGATGCCGGCGATTTTGCCGGAGAGTTTTGCTCCGGTGGAATTGAATATCCGGGCGGCGGATTCGAGGATCCTGTCGCCGTGCTCGATCAGTTTGTTGGAGTACCAGGTGAGGAAGAAGCTTCCATAATCGGAGTTCCACGTTCCTTCTCGTCTGAAGAATCCAGTATCTTCCGGAAATTGATTGTATTGGCCGGAATCATGTGGCCCACTTCTTCCCCAATCCTTGTTCCCTATCGACTCTGCCGCTGCCTCCAACGAAGCCCTCATATACTGCGTCATCACATTAATTCACAATTCAGAAATCGAAACACAAGTCCTCATATACTGTAAATTTTTTTCCCGTGGAGTTTAATGAGTTTTATAGTACCTTGTCGTAGCACTGAAATTCACCAATCCCAGGAAACCTCCAAGTTCCATTGGCTTCTGGATAAGATGGATATCTGAGTTCTCCACAAGGGCCCATTCCCACTTGAATTTCCTGAACCATCACCACAGTAATTCATTACTCAATTACAGCTCAAGAATCTTACTTTAATCTCGTGTATGTATCAAGATTTGCTGAATTAGATGTTATAAAACTTACTTGGATAACATTGCCCAGGTAATCTCTGAACCTGTCACGAAAACTAGTCATAAAGTCAGAGTACACCTGAAGAGGCGTCCTTCCTCTCAGAACAGGAATCAAATCACACCCCAAAGATATATACTCAGGATTTCTCCTCCCAGATCTGTCTGTATAAACCAGGTCAGGGTTCTTGCTTATTTCTTCAAGCACCCATGGAGGCAGAGGAATACTGAAAATTGAAACACAGACAAAACTGTCATTAATATAATGTAGCTTCAAGCTGTATATGCATGGAAATATATCTATATATATACACACGCACCTGCAGGAGTCGCCGACATTTCCTCCACACTGATGGAAGGACATGACGACTTGAAGCTTTAAGCCATGCTTTTGAACCATGTGAACAAGTTCAGCGTAGGCTTCCCAGTTATAGTTGAGAGGACCATCTTTTTCTACCAGACCCCACCAAGCGTCCACCATGACTCCTTCTACTCCTGCATTCTTCAGAGCCATCAGACTCGCATTCATGGCTCTTGCTTTGTTCAGAGTCCCTCCCATCGTCACCGTGTCTAATGGCAGCATCACAAACACTGGTACTCTCATTGAATCGTCGTGCTTATGAGGAGCCACCAATGGCGGATGCAGCAGCTCCTCCGTGCTGCCGCCGGCGGTGGCGACCATGACATGTGGTTCTTGTTGCAGCATCCTGCTCTTTATTGCTCTAAGAGGGAATGATGATGATGGTTTGATTCTAGGAAAGCAGACTGTGGAGGAGAAGCAATCGTCCGAGGGTTTGGGAAGTTTGGCTTCTATTTGGGAAAAGGAGGAATTTGAAGAACGTAGTGTTAAGGCCATTTGGGTTTCTGCTGAGTTTCTCTCTGGTTGCTGTGGAAGATGATAGATGGATGAATGAATTAGTTGCGAGACATGGGTTGATTGGCTGAATTTATAGGGAGGAAATGAAGTAGACAGTATTAGTGGGGCCTAGTTAATGAAAAGTGAAAAAGTGCAAAAAAAATATAAATAAATAAAAAAAAAAAAAAAAAAGGAGAATTACAATAAATTTTATAAAAAATTAATTATTATAAAATTTATTGATAATTAAATTAAAGTATATTAATAATATAATCAGTTATCAATATATTTTAATTTAATTATTAATAGATTTTACAGCAATTCTCTTCAGAAAAAACGAGTAGGCTCAGGCAAGTTGACCGACATATGACGATTACGTGTTTCCACATTGACCCTTACGTGTCTCCATGCCATCCATTCTTATCTAATGAACTCAAACAAAGCAGAAGCTCTCTTCTCTGATTAGCCACCAGTTTTTTAGTGGGACCAACCTGCAGTACCTTTTTGAACCACCTGCTTGTGTCTCATGATTAATTTCTGAATTGCATAAATCATGTGACTATGCTTCAAGAAGCTGATACATTTTTTTTTTTTTTTGCTCACCGTGTTTCTTATAAGTTACAAGCCCTGGATGCTGAAATCTGGTCGTAACATGTTCCGGACCCACCAGATTCTGGTGTGTAAAAGTTATCATCTTTTATGAATCTATCCAATTACGGAAACTTCTGACGTTAATTTGCAGAGCATGATGCGATTTTTCTTTTTAGGGGGGGATGATATTTAAGCAAACTTTAAGGATATTAAATATTTAATCAAGAAATCCTAAATTTTGAAATTCAAAAAGGGCTATGGTCCTTGATAGGAATTAAAATTTTTCTGAGTGAATTTCGGCGTACTTATCCACTCCATATTTTTACCTATCCTTAGGTAATTATTTGCTTAATTTTTTAATGGTCATCTTATATACTTTCAATATTTATCTTTCAATATTGAAAACATCTAATATGATTGCTAGAAAAAATTGAAAAATTAAGCACTGAAAATATATATGGAATTCAGATATTGAAAAAAAATAATTAAAAAAATAATTCTAACTAAAAACCATGGCTCTTATATGAAATTTCAAACTTTCAAGGTCTTTAAATATAATTAATATTTCTAGAGGGTCCTTAAATGTCATTCTTCTTTTCTTTTGTTTTTTTTTTTATTTCCATCTAAATGAAACTGTGGCTCCCGGAATGATAAATAATTAGTGGTTTCGTATTGGCAGCACATAATACAACAGACAAACCCCACCAAGTGAGCAAGAATGACATTGATTTCACCATATCCTCCAAGTTAAGCTTGGTTTTCGTGGACGAAAAACATCTCATAAATAAATAAGTAAATAAATAAATCTACTGGTTCCGATCGAGTCGGTACTTTGGATAAGAAAAAAGGCTACAGGACCTCTTTGGCAGGAGAGAATCTGTGGTTGTGAGCAAGTCTCTGCTTTCATTATAATCTTGGACTCTTGTTTCTTCCTTTTTTGAGCCTTCTAATAAAATTCTAATAAGACTGCTCAAATGTAGCGGATTCCTCGGTGTCGACCGATTCTACACAGTCATTAAAGATAAGATTTTGAAATGTCTTTTGTCGTCTCATGAACCATGAAATTCCCATTGTTCTTGATGAGAAGATTAGGAGGACTTCCTAGCTTAGATAACACCGGAATCATGGCAGTCATCAACGTCGGCAAGTGGGTTTTATAAAGTAAGGTGAAAGTGCTGATATAGACAGAATTAATTACGTGTTAAATACATATAAACTACTGGTACTTTCAAGAATGATAACTTCAAAACAAGTGGAGCTGGTTCTCTTTATAATTTATTAGATCCTTTTAAGCAAGAGATTGTATTCAAGGCGAGCAAAACAGAGATAAATATGCCAAGAGACCAACAAATTAGAAGGATAAGTTATTTCCAACATGCATTGGTCTTAAATCTAAGTAACCATGATCGTTTAAGTACAAGATCTTGAATTTGAATATGTATGAGTGCAAAAAATATCTTTGTAAGAGTTATTTCTTATTAAGCCAAAGAATGCTCGAATTTTATCTAATTAAATATTTATGTAAAGAAAGAAGGATAACTTATAGGGGAGAATGACAATATAACATTCCAAAAGAGGAGATTAACGATAGTTATAGATTTTTGAATTTTTTTAAAATAAATTGTAAATATTGATCTACATAATTACTTAAAAGAATTTAAATATGTTTTTGACACACTTATAACTCTTAAAATTGTAATTATTTAAATTGATATTTGCAACTTATTTGTTATAAATAATTTTATTGAGATCTAATTGTCATTAATTTCTTCTTTCAAGACTTAAATGCAATTCTCTCAATTTATAATATATTATAATTTATCTTTCTCACGAGGGTTTTTCTAATGAACTAGGAAAAAGATGTGTATGGAATATTTTGGAAGTGCATGATGTTTGATGGTTCGTAGTTTAGTGCAAGGGAGGAGCCATATTACATTGAGCTTAGCTTTCTCCACGTAATTGATTAGCCTACCAATACATATTTTTGTGGAGGAAAATGATCTCTTATCTTTCCGTTTCTCTATATATATTCCTTTTCCCCACTTTGATAGTTTCATGAACAAGAAACAAAACTCATTTCAGCAGCAGCAAACTATGGAAAAAGATATGCAAACACGTGGACCTTATTAATTCTTGTATTATTATGTTTAATAATGTACACACACACTATTAATCCATTCACAAGTTTTTAATCAGATTGTGTCCCATGAGCAACGTTTCAAAAATCAAATCGGATAATAAATTAAAAAGATCAGTGGATCACAAATCTCATGATTCAATCAATTAGGACGATGGTTGAATTGGTGATATAATAATTAAATAAAAATGATATTTATTTACATATATATATATATATATATTAAAAAAATAGGTCAAAATGATTCAACTATTTCAAGTTTTGGTTTTTTCACTTTAGATATTCAAGAACCATTTAGATCAAAGTAGGCGAACTCGAGTCAATTTTCAGAATGAGTCAAATGATTAAACCAAACTGTTTTCTTCTTTAAATGACTCGTCTAACCGTCCAGATCGGTTCGAGTCTTCAAAGAGTGCCCATGAGCCATTAATAATAAGAAATGATACTATCAACATGCACCAATTTAGAAGCATGCCATGTGATTCATACAAAACAATGCATGCTTGGCTGTGCCCTTTAATTTTATTAATGAATAATCTATAAGCATATTTTTCATAAGTTCATCTCTTGGCTTCAGTGAATTATAGAATTTAATTTATCTAAACTGTTTTTTTGGACAAAAAGTGCTCATTCAAAACTTCTCGTCATCCCCATTTGGATTTATTAAAGTGAGATCATGTTGAGATCCAAAATATTTGATTTTGCCTGATTCGGGCTTGTTTTATACAGTATTTGTCTCTTTTGGTATTTGTTATTGGTAATTAAAATTAATAGATGTAAATAGGTTTCGGCATCTTTAATTTGCATTGTATATTCCCCCAATCCCACTGGGTAGATATTTTGGTAAAGCATATATCATAAGAAATTCAACATGCATGTATATGACTTTCATGAACAGCTTTTTATCTATCACTGTCCCACTTTCATATCTGTCTCTTCCTCTTCTAGATATTTCAATTTAACAAAAATGATATATTCCACCAAAATATATCAAAACGACATATTCCTCATAATTATTAAAGCTACATATATTATTATTACAATTATTACATCTGTAAAAGATATAGAAATCCACACTGCTTAAGCTAGGCGTGTCTTAAATTTACACTATTTCTTATTTCTATATTTGTTTAAGGAGCCTACTTTAATGTCTCTTAGTCTTTTTTTTCAACTTATATAGCATTCTTTTCCACAAAAAAACTTACTTATTAAATATCTCTAGAAAGTAAACCTAGATTATACATGTTATCCCACAAATTAAGAAAAATTAAAGTACAAATACTTGATCTGAGGCCTCATTGAAATTATACAACCATTCCTTTTGTTTTTATAGAAGATTGCGTATAATTAAAATAGGTTATAATTTTGTGAAATTTTAATGAAGTTTAAGAGCAATTTATGTAACCTAGCTATCTTTTTTGTTTCAAGAGAGATATTTACCAAAGTTCTAAACATGAATTGAAACTTCAGGCAATCTTAAAAAAATTTATGATGTCATCACATTAATTTGAAAAATAAAAAACAATATCCGTAATTAGACCAATTGTTTTTTTTAATTGTGATTCTTAAAAAATCATCAAGATCAACATTTATACTCTCTCCGATCAAAAATATAAGATATTTTTACTCCAATCTCACCTTCAATAAAGTAGTTAAGTACTTTTAAACTAATTTTATCTTTTTATATTTACCCTTATTAAACATCCTACAATAAATATAAAACCATTCATCAATAGGGACACTTTTAAAAAAAAGAAGTAATGATTACACTTTTAAAGATTAAAAATATCTTATATTATTAAACATCTAACTTTTTAAAAAATATATTATATTTTTAAAGGAAGAGAGTATATAATAAGATTCTACAAAGCTGTATCATTCATATCATATTTGATTGAGTATACCAGGCCCATATACAGAATTTTTAAAAAGGAAGAGGACGAAACGAGCCCATTGTGAACAAACAGTGTTGGGCTTGGCCCAATTACATGTAATCTGATTCTGAACTCAGGAGACCGATAACCCAAAGCTGAAAGCGGCTTCGAAGTCAATCAAATCCCTATGGTCGTCGTCGACTCGTCTCCGGCGTCCTGATCTGCGTCATCCACGAATCCAAGATGCCAAACTTCAGGCGATGAAATTAAAAATTAAAAATTAAATAAAAAAAGCACACAATATTCTTTCCTCAGGAGCTCGGGAAAGGAAAAGGAAGAGCTAGCGAATTGGCTCACTCTCGCCCTTTGGTTCCTCCGAAATTCCAATTTCGCGGACGCGCCTTCAAAGAACGTAGTTGCAGATATGGCGACGGCCTCGCCGGCACCTAACAACAATAACAGCAGTGCGATCTCGAGCGCCTCTACGACCCCTTCTAAGCCAACAACCCTGGCTGCCGCTGCTAGTTCGGGCCATCGTATGGACATCGCTCCAAAATCGCAACGTGGACAGAATAAGCCTAAGTGCAGACAGTGTGGCAATGTTGCTCGTTCTAGGTAAGTCTTCTCAATTTTCATTCCTCATTTTTTCCACATTTCCAGGAATTCCTTTGTCTAATTCACATATGTGTTGTACTCTTTTCTTGTTAATTGCCAGAAAAAAGAAAGTCTCTTTAGTTAGGTGGCTCTGCATGTGTCGAATTTTCAGTCTTGGGGTGGCTTGTTACTGGGTTTCCATCCTTAGAGCTGTTGTAACGTCGATTGAACCATAGAAGCTGACTAGATAATATGAAATATGCACACAAAATTGCCGGATGACTAATAGGCAACGGTGTATAATAAAGAGCTTGTGGTTCTTTTACATAGTTCAAATCATTGCACCAGGGTGAAAAGTAATCGGGAAACTACAGGTGTTTTGTCACGTTTATTTCATTAAAGGGACTCAAAATTCTGCAGTTGGCTCTTCTTGCGCTATAAGAAGTTATCAGATTTTCAAATTTGAATTTGATCTAGAGAATCGGGATATTCTTGTTTAATGTATCATACTTATGGGTCCAGAGCATGTTATCAATAATTCCTCTTAGTTTCCAGCGGGTTAATTTCTTGAATTTGATGCAGAAGAAATGTTAACCCATTAAGTCAGGAGTTATTTGATATATGAAACCATGTGTATCTATTACCGAAAATATGGTGTAGCTAACTGATGGAGGAAGTATTTCCAAACCCTTAGGTTCTAACATGGTTTCGTTTTCATGGAGTGGATGCATGATGTCGATTAAATATTTCTCTGTTGTACTATGCCTATCATTGGTAGAGTGCTTGAGCTGGTTAGCTCATCCTCATTTGTATCCTTGATAGGTGAAAAAGTCATGTTGGATGCTAGTTATTTGTCGTCAGGAACTACTGAGAAGTGAGAATTGGTCTTTCTGTGTTGTGCATTGCTGTCTCATAAGTACAGAATGAACTGATTCAACTGAACTTCTAGAAAAGGAGGGAGACGGTTCTGGAAATCAGAATCGTACTGTACATTGCCATTAAATCTCATTCTTGTTCTATGTTTTCTGTTTTGGGTTTAATTAATTCTGCAGGTGTCCATGCAAGTCATATTGCTATTGAAGTTACACTGCATTCTTTTTATGGTGTTTTTTTTTTTTGATGAGTTTTAATTAATTCTGTAGGTGTCCATATGAACAATGCAAGAGTTGCTGTTCAAGAAATCAAAATCCTTGTCATATTCATGGTGTGCTGAATTTTCAATTGCTATGCTTTCAAAAGTTTATATTTTCTTTATGAATCTGAATTTGATTATTTCAAATCAGTATATCATCCTGAGGTTGAGCCATGTTAAAATCATATTTTTAATGGATATAAAGATGATAACAATTGCCTGCTTTTGATGTGGCCCTTGGTGTCTCTGCTATCACCTCATTTTGATAAGATTCTGAAGCGATAGAAGAACTTCAATCACTATGCATCTGTTCATAAGCACTAACTGTTTCTAGCCCATCTCATTTACAAAACATCTGTGCTCAATGATAGTTATAGAATGAGTTACTCCATATTTTACACCTAGTATTAGGATTATGGAGACCAGAACATTCTTGTTAAATTTGCTGGGTTGTGTAGTGCCCAGATACATGCAGATAATTCGATCTGCCTTTTCAAGATGGATATGAAATATTTTGGTAGCCATGATTAGATTCAACTGTTATTGATGGAATAAAAAACTAGAAGTCCTTCAGACTAGTGGCATTATGAACACAATTTTACCTTCCGACATTAATAGGACAAAGAAGCAAAATTAAAAGTGGTTGTATTATTGGCATAATGAATAATTTCTGTTTACTTTGCGTAATTTGTTTCTGAAGTTTTTCCAATTATTGTTAACATGATAAAATTTTATTTTATTTGCTTTTCCATGTTTTTGTGGTAAATGCAGTTTTGAAAGCAAATTCTAGTCATTCCGAGAAGACACCAGCTTCTGCTGCTGCTCCTCTTGATCTGCCATCCTCAGAACCATCTCAATCTGGGTAGGTCATGAGTAACAACCAACCGCACTCCTCTCCACCTCACAAGAAAAAACAGAGAAAAAGAAAAATTTAATTTCCATACATCATCGTAGTCTAATATTTTTCATAACTTCAGCCCTGGGTGAAAAGATCAAGAGATATTGGTGAGAAAAATAAAACTCATTTTTCAATTTTCATCTAACATGAAGTGTGCTATTAAATAATTGTTCTAAATAAATTGTGGCAGAGTTCTAAAACTAACATTAACTGGCTTTAGTTTACCGGAAGAGGTTCTAAATTTAGATTTAGAGTACCTCTATTGCTTTTATATAGTCAAAATTTTGTAATTTCTATCTAGGTGTGTCTTTTTTGTTTGACGTCAGGCTTTCATAAGGCAGTTTTTTCCTGGATATTAAAGCTTGTATTCTTACCTCCTTTCTAGTGATTTTATTGATAAATTCACTGGATCATAAGTTGTATAAACATTTGAAGCATCTTTCTGGTTCTTTTTCTTGTTTTCAACTGGGTGTTATCTTTCTCCTCTTAATGTGATTCAGGAATGTAAGTAGAGCAGCATCACTTCGACAACTTTCCAACAGTTTTGCCCAGTTCAATAATTTGCACGTCTCACTTCGATCAAGGAAGCCACTAACCAGAAAGGTGCACAGATAAACTAATGCTCATTTTAGATTAAGTTGTTCTGTGTAGCTGTATGATATTTGGGAATTGTCACAGGATGCTGCAGCTATCAATGAATGGAGACTTTCCAGGTTAAGGGAGTACAAGGAGAGAAACATTGAAGTGGAAAATGAAGCTTTTGACCGATATATGCAGAGCGTGGATTTACTGAAGGAAGTATTATCTGTAGAGTCTATGGAGGACAATACGCCCTCTGTAGCAGATTCAAATCAAATTTCAGTGGAGAACAACAATGAAACAATGATCCAGAACCTGAAGTTGCAGCTAAGATCAAGCTCAATCAGAAGTGACCGTATGAGAATGCAAATACAACAAATTGTGGATGAGGGATTAAAGAAAGCTAAAAAATGGGCTTTGGATGGTCACAACAATGAATCGATTGATGAAGAAGAATCTAATCAAGCTTCAAAAAGGGTCAGGACAGAAAGGCTCTCAGTTATCAGTGATCTTATAGAGAAAATCAATAGAGCCCGAAATGAGGAGGATTTGAAATCGTGCCTGGAGGTGAAGTTGCAACTTTTCAATTCAGACAAAGGCTCTTGCACAATGGAACTTGAAGACAATGAAACGCCAAAGAATAAGACTGATGATAGTAATACTGCACCTGCAAAAGAAATAGACTATTCTCTACCTAAATTGGTTGGCACTGCTGAAATTGATCAAGAAACTCTTAACATCATAGACAAGCAGTTTTCTTCTTTTGAGCATGTGGAGGAGTTATGACCTGTGAGGCAATATTTCTGAATGGTTAGGCGTATCTTCTAGATAGGAGTAGGCATCCGAATGTTGTTGTATTGTTTTTACCCTCGGAATGATGTTGTATTGTTTACTTACTGCATCATAATATGATTAGGCAAAATCCTATTTAAGTTATTTGTTTATTTATATTTTTGCACAACCTGTCTAAAGAAATCAATTTTGTCCCTAATGACCACACCACAACTGTGTTATGGGCTGTATGACAGTCACTTGAAAACTGATCTAGTGGTGTTCTTCAAGTTTCCACTAGTGGCCGAGTCTTGAATTGAGAAACTATGATCATTTAACTTGTTACAGGCAGTTGTGTTTAAGAAGTCAAATTTGTTGATCTGAAAACGGAGGCACCAAGTTTGAACAAGTATGGTGGAATGGTTGTTTGTGGCAGTCCCATTTGATGGAGAAGTGTTGAAACCTAAAGAAGTAATGTCAGCTTCAGAACTGAGAATACCTCCATCCCCATTTGAAGGCTTCTCTGAAACCTGACTTGTCTGAACTGAATTTGACTTTTGAAAGGAACAGATCAAAGCTGGTTGGCATGAGTCATGGAAAGAAGATGGTGGGTGGGACTATGCCTTGATAAAGATTATGGAAAAAAGCAGGCCGTACATATTCCTGCCCTCTGGATTACTGTGTTCCCCACTCTTTCAACTGAAGAAAGAAACCCTCTTTGGAATATGTGCTCTTCCCTTGCATCCTTTTCTTTCTTTATTTCTCTCTTTTTCCAGGCAACCAAACACAATTACACGAGTTCCAGTAAATTCTACTCTCAATGGGGCTACCCTACCACTTGATTACGCATAATTTGTCTTTTAAATCAGCAGGACTTAATAAATTATTGTCTTGATTCCAAAGGGACATCTACCTTGTGACAGATAAATTCCATCTATCTGATCTGTTCATATCAATCTCCTTATTAAAGATTTTGTGGGTTTCTTAATGGAGAAGGGCTTCTCTTGCTTTATTCTCATGCATTACCACCAACAACTTTCTTGGTGGCTATGAAACTTGAAAGTTGAAACAGAGGCTAGGCTGCTTGATTTGAATGACTCTTTGCTAATTTATTTAAACCCGTTATCACGCCTAGTGTGTGTGATTGTCAAGCCCTTGATCATGATAATGATTCTCTCTTATGAGATGTTTCGAGTATCAATTAAACAATTAAAAGAAGAGCCTAGTCAAGGTGGGAAAAAAAAAATGCTCATCATATAATCCATCGCAATGTGGCTTTTATTGAGTATGCTTAGACACACGCACGCTAACACACTCATTTAACTCTCTCTCTCTCTCTCTCTCTCTCTTTGTGACATAAACGAAATGAATTAATGAAAATCCCCATGGAAAATCACTTTCAACTTTCTAGGACATTGTAACTTGCGTGCCAGCCATCTGGAAGTAATGAAAATTCACCAAAGTCTAGTGTTTGGTTGAGGCCAAAAGACTATGATAGTGTAGGTGATGTGACCAGGGTAGAGGAAAAGCCAAGGATATCACAAGGAAATGGTGATTTCCCAAGGGGATCAAATTGAAGGAAGAACCATAAAAAATAAATAAATAAATAAATAAATAATGTGTATAATAATATAACATCATTTTCTGGGACGGTTTGGTTATTTAAAAACCCACTTTTTGGAAAAGTGGGGAGAAGCATGTGTACTGTGCAGCCAATTAAGAAAAAGGAAATGTTTGGTCACTGGAATTATGGGTTTCCCTGTCATTGTGAAACTGATTGGGATGCCATTTCTATGCAATTACAAGTTTTTGGACTGTACACTCCAACCAAAGCTTTTAACGGAAGGGGAAAATAAACTCAAGGGAAATTATATATAGTAATAATCATTAATATCAATATCAATATATATATAATACAGTAAAATTCAAACATTGTGACTCTCAATGAGAATTGATGTTTAAAATTGTTCAAATCTTGCTAGGTATCGTTGGCCCAAAAAAAAAAAAAAGGATGAAGTCCTCTTCATGCATCTTCTCAACTTCTTAATTAATTGCTTCTTTTGTTTTATCATACCTTCCATATCTACACATAATTTAGTTATTAGTTATTAGTCCCTTCGCAACCATAGACTAAAGATGAATATTAGCAGAATAATGTATCCACCCTTCTTATTAACTAGAGTAAGTTCATAAGCAATCAAATATGCGTGTGTATTTTAAAATGTTAGGCAGCCTTTGCATCAGATAATTATTAGTCTGATCTCGTGTGTGTGTGTGTGTGTGTTTTTTTTTTTTGGGAGTGTTCATATAGGTAGACAACAATTCAAATTTGATATTAAACCCTCTTTAGAATAACTCTTGGGTTAAATACAATTTAAATCATTGCATTACAATAAGAAATAATTTTTTCCAATTCAAAATTACTAATATTTGATTATGCTTTCATAAAAGGATTCATAAATGCCTATATAATTAACTATCTAAATTTTGTCCAACTGTGCATTTTAAAAGAGGGGAAAGTATTAGAAATCCTGATGAATTAAAAAGGAAAAAAAATAATTAATAGACATTGATCTTAGTAGAAAGGATTATGCAAGGCTGAGTCAGGAAATTTTATTACAAAGACTAAAATGATAAAGTATATATGATAATTGAAAGAAAGTTAAACACACACACACATTCAATTTTATACATATATAACAAATAATATATATATATATATATATATTTCTTTTTTAAATTTTACTCATTAATTTTTCATTGAATAAAAATTATTAGTTATTATGTCTATAATAATTATTTTAACAATTTCTTTTTCAATATAAATTACTATTAAATTGGTGAAAATTTTATCTTTCTATATTCAATTTAATAAGTTCTATTACTTATTTATTAAATTTATTAGTTAATTCTTTCAATTAATAATCTTAGTAAATAAATATATCAACACAGTAATAATACTCAATTATTACAAAATCTTTATGTTGATGATGTCGAATTATATTAGAATAAAAATCATTCATATAATATATTTCAATAGTTTGATTATTAAAAAAAGTAATTTTTTTAGAAGAACATCTAAACCATAAACTCTTATTTTTTGGATGAGTGATTTTATGATAGATATCAAGCACATAGCATTCAATGTATTTTGATGCTTTTGTTGCAATGCTTGACAAAGTTTATTAATAATAATTCTTCTAATTTATTTCATTAAATATAAAATAAAATAAAAATAAAATAACATCAATACTTTAGGTATTATTTTGTTAAAAATTAGTAGATCCTATATACATAAATAAAAGACTACATATAAAATTAAAATAAAAATTTTATTTAATATATCAAAACTTCTATAACATATCAACTTAAGAGGGTCAAAAATATATAACCCTTACACTTTAATAAAAAAATTAAAAAGTTAAAGAAGCTGTGACCTTACTAATCCCTTGCATCTCTACCCTTAGGATTATGATTACTTTTTTTTTTGGGACAAAGATTATGATTACTTAAGCACAATATAATTCAAGTTCAAGTTCGTGTGTGCCTATGGGAGAGCTATCCTACCGTCAATTAAACTTGCCAATACTCAAATTGAATCAAGTGTTATATTAAAAAAAAACGAAAAAAATTCATATATATATATATATATATATAAAACAACGAAGCACAAGTTATCATGTTACATGGTCCCTACCGTTCTAATAAATCCAGGAACAGCTACAAAAATGTCCTCTCCGAACGACCATGCATGTCTTGTAAAGAGAGTGGCTGGCTTAATCATGCATCGAACATCACTTACAAAATGCTTAATTAATGATTAAAATATTTCTTAATCAAAGGAGGATTCATTAGCACGGTGGAATTATATGTGTCGTGGGATTAATTAGTCAAAGGAGGCAGGTGCTAAATTAATTAAAGTCTTGAAATCCTCATCACCAATTATACATACAAACACACAAATTAATTCATCACAACGCGTGAGATCGATGAGAATCCTTCAAATCAAAAAATCATGCTTTATTTCAACTTCTTTAGATCAGAGACACTAATCTCTATAACACTCTTCTGGTCCTATCATGGGGCAGAAAGAGAAAATTAATTTTGCTCCTATTTACAGGACACTTCACTATTTTTTATATTTATTTTTATCTTTTTGTTTTTATTAAAATGCTAGAAAAAAGTATTAAAAATAATTCTTTTAATCTTTATTAAGAATAGAAGTAGAAACTTATTAAATTTTAAGATACAGTTAATGATACTTAAATTTTTTCTTTATTTTAATAAAACAAGTTAAAAATAAATTATAAATAGGATTGGAAAGAAAAGTAGTATTAGTAGTAATAATAACAACAATAGAGGAAAGTTATAATGCCACCATTGAATCTAATTCTACATGTATATGTTCTTTTATTGCCTTTCTTTTGTGATATATTATCATAATCTTTTTCCCCAATATGGATTTATACAGTTTTGTGAATCTATAACAATAATAATTTAATTAAACAAACAGTTAAATTTAGGAGATTGAGATTTGTCATTTAAAAGCAACCCTACTTGAGTACGTATGACCCTATCGTAAAGGCAAACAAAGACAAAATACATTTTAGAAATTGAGATAAGGATTTGGCAACCCCCAACAGAAAAAAGAAATTCCCGAAGTGATAATTATTGATTAATTAATTAATTTGTATATCATAATACGTGCTTGATTTGAGATTAATATATATATATATATATATATATGATTACATTATTTCAACGATTTGAATGGAAACTACTTGTGATATGGAATTCGATCCTTGTGAACACTACTTTTTCTTCTTTGTAACGCACTTCCGATTAAAAGGGTCAAACATATAATAATTAATTCATAATGACCATATTGTGATCTCCGATCGCCAACAAAGTAAAAGATTGTGTTAGAGACTATTCATTTGATTCGTGTGGTTTATTTCTACAGCATGATGTTGAAAGATTGCTGGCGAAAGACTGAGCTTTGGTACCATAACATAATAAATTAATTGTGGTATCATGCCCTACATATATACATATATATATATATATATATATATATTTGTGTGTAAATAAATGTGCACAAACAGACACACATATGTGGCCCGTTTTGTCATCTTATTCAGATTAATTCCATGTTGTTTTCTTTTGTTAAGGTTGTTGTTTAGATTCCACCTAACTTGGGAAAGAAATAAGAGACTTAATTATATATTCCAAGTTCTGATAGGTAACATGTGTGGGTGTGTGTTTGTG
Source organism: Prosopis cineraria (assembly GCF_029017545.1). Lineage (NCBI taxonomy): Eukaryota > Viridiplantae > Streptophyta > Magnoliopsida > Fabales > Fabaceae > Prosopis > Prosopis cineraria. The sequence continues at coordinate 5,702,051 of NW_026555336.1, read as the reverse complement.
TGTGAAAATTTTATGTGGAAAACTGATTTCAAATTTTTTAATAATGATGATGATGATGATTATGTAAATGTGCTAATTCACTGTACGTATTTCAAATGGACTTCATAGGATGTGAAACTTGCATTTTAAATAGATCTTACGAGATCCCACTATTTCTCTCAATCATCAAACCATAATGATGATTAAAGAATAGTGAGACTGTTAGCTACTAATATAGTTTGGGTTTAGCAAAAATGACTAATTTTTCATAACATGATAAAATTAAATAAAAAATTTTGTTAAAAAAAAAAGCATCCAGATTTAGCAAGTGCTTGTTCGTGTCTCAAAAAAAATTGTCACAAATAAAAAGATACCTACAAGCAATCAAAGGAAAAATAGTGAGATGGCCTGGTATAATAGTAGAAGCATGACCAAACCCAATAACAATTAGTTTCACACGGTAACAATAGTCATTTGGAAATTTCTTTTGTTTTGATTAACCTAATACTATTTCGATATCTCAATCTTTTTTCCAAAATAATTAATAATCAATCCAATAATATCTAAAATCAACACTAACATTTTTTACTGGCCTTCTCTTTTGGAGTTGGTTAAACAGATGGAATAATCAAAGGCTCTTTATTCGAATCACCCAATTAATTCAAACTATATACCATCAAATAAAAACTATGTAGAAAGTATAAGAGAGAATATGAGTAGAAAAATTTTACTCCAACTAAAAATTTTGTAATGTAAAAATCTGTATTAATTTACCTAGTTGAATTAGTAAGCCATTAATTCAATATCTTAACCAGTTTAATAAAATACTTTATTTATAATTAGTTTAATTATGCTTCGGTTATAATTTTGACAATTAACTATTCAAACTAGTATATTGACCGTTTCGATTTTCAATATGTTGAAAAATATTAAGAATTCAATACAATTAATTCACATATATAATTTTGACTGTGGGAACATGAAATAACATCAAGATCGGAGTGTGTATACGGATTGAATTATGTACTGCTGCTTAGGCCTGCATGAGCACGTGCTAGGCACATGACACACACACACATCAAACATGGGGGCAAAAGTTGGGCCGTGATGGCGATGGAAATAAAATGAAATGACAACTAATTAAATTCAACAATTAATTAATTACTTATTATGACAAATGACCCATCAACAGTGGGTTTTCAATTAAAATTTCACTTAGCGTCAACGTAATTGGATTCTCCTTTTCTATTTAGGCATATGTGGTAAAGTACTAGCATATATCAATTAATTAACTATATATAAACACGAGTCACTATATTTTATTCTCAATTATATTATCTTTCTTCACTCTCAGCACCGAGGATATATAATCAATTGGAAGGGTAAACTTATAAAGTATTTTCTAAGGAGTACTTAATACTCTAACATTTTTGTTAGGGTAATTTTATCTTTAAATTCATTAAAATAGAGTATTTTTATCATTTTCGTTAAATTTTTTAATAGTCAACGTTTGATGTCAACATTAAAATTTTGATGGAAAAAATAAAAATGCTTCATTTTGATAACTTTTAAGGGTAAAACTACTGTAACAAAAACATTACAATGCTAAGTATTCCTCAAAAAATGTTTTAAGGACAAAAGTGCACCTTAAACCTCAATTGAAACCATATTAAACACTAGACATCAAGAATGAATAATTAGAATTAAGTTATTCAAAGTGGTGCTGTGTAATAATAGCCAATGAATTAATTGTGCATACACAAAAAACACACGCACACAAGTGCGTGTCTGGTTTTCGAAAAAGTAAATGTTGAAGGGAGATGGGGAAAAGTGGGAAAGAAACAAGAAGGCCATGAATGATGGCAATGAAAGAGGGAGGCCAAGCAAAGCGACGTGGAGGCCAAGCAAAGCAAAGCATGTTCTCTATATAATGGGAAACAAACTGGTTTTATTTAATTATACTATTTTTGCTATGTCCTGTTTCGTATGTAATTAATCAGCATATATGTGCTTAATCACTTATATATAACAATATGTAACCTTAATCACAGAAACTCTTGATTCAAAAATTATCCCTTTCTCTTAAGTGCTTAATTACTTTTTCTCTCAATCCCAAAGTTCAACTCATAAAATCATGTAATCCCTCCCTAGTCCTTAATATTGGAATAACTTAACCAATTTCGTGCTTATTAAGAAATAGTAATAATGTTATTAAATTTATTATAACAATATGTTATTTTCAAATTTTACTTATGTTACATCAATAACTATATTCAATTTCTATTTAGGAATCCAAACTAGGAGTGTTCATCCTTATCCCCATCCCAATTCTTGCCATCTTGGAATAGGTCAATCCTGGCTTGAAAAAAGTAAGATGGGACAAAATATATTCGGGATGAAACAAGATGAGACATAGGATTACCATCAAGACGTCTTGTGTCATTTCAAATATATTGTTATGTTTTTCTATTTTTTATATTAATATTTAATTTTTTATTAACTAAAGTATACTTTTAATTTTTTAATTTACATCATGTTTCATTTGGTCTCTTAATTTTATAAAAATATTTTTTAAGTCCTTTAACATTAACACCATTAGTTTTATTACAACAAAAAAATTACATTAAACTTTTAAATAATGACAAAATATATCAAATATTAATATATTAAGTTTAATTTTTTTTAATAGCAATGATTGGCATAAAAAATAACATTTGAAACTAATCATGTTAGAGTTAAGGAGCTGAAACGATATTTTATAAAATTAAAAAATTAACTTAAAATCTTGTATAAAATTAGAGGATCAAAAATATATTTTAGTCTACTTTATTTATTCAATTAGAGTCATAGGATTTATTTTATGTTTATTTATTTTATTTTCCTTTTACATAACAATATGTTCACTTAAGTTATATAACTCAATTACTATTGTTGTTTTAGTATTTGAAGCCTAAAGGTCATTTATAATTGTCGTGTACTTGACTTTAAGTTGGGTTTGTGGTGATTGTGTTTTTTCACTTTAAATTATAGTTGTTGTATAACCCATTGATTGAATTTATGTACCAATATTGTTTTGGCTTTGAAATTAACAAGTTATGCAATTTAATAAATATTGTTACATCAAAGTCTCTCTTCATCATTTTGTTTGCTTCATGTAATTTAACAAAATTTAAATGTCCCAATCCCTCGTCCTATCCTGTCTTGATCTCAAATGGGATAAGACAAGGGATAATGCTATCTTAGTCCCAATTCATCTTGTGAGCACCCCTAATTCAAACCATAATAAATAAAACAAGGGTGAAATTGAAAAATAAAATAACTAATTACTCTAGCTATGTCTTACATTAATTACTAGTGGGAGGATATAAATCAAAGCACTTCCTCTTGTTTTATTCATAAGGTAGAGATAGAATTTTTTTTTTATCTCCCATACATATAAGCATATATCATTGACTTTTTATCACAAATTAGATGAAGTAATAGTTAGTATTTACATAAACACACCCTCTCTTTCCCCTTAATTATTCTTCTAAAAGAAACTAAAGTATATGGGAACCCACTCTATAAAGCAGCAGGCAATGACATAAAATAAAATAAAATAAAGAATACATATATTGGTAGAGTGAAGAGAAGAAAATTAACTAAAAGCACACATTGTGTGTGGGTGTGGGTGTGGTTAATTGGGTAGTAGTAGATTTAAAAGGATAATTAAGCATGTTAGGTCTAGAGGAAAAGAATGGGTGTGTTTCAACTAATCCTACCTTTAGAAAAATTTCCATGCCTTTAATAATTAATGTCACCCATCACCATTAATTGAACATGTATATGCATGCATCATCCTTGCCTTCCCATTTAATTTCTTGTTTCTCTTAATTAAACGCAAAGTTTGGTCAGTTCCCATTTTTCAATTCCTTCCTTCTTGCCTTCACCAATCAGATGAATTTATACATGTAGAGTACCACACTACTACTGCCCTAAAGGAATCAAAAGTTTTAGGATGGTACGTATACTACAAATACATGTGGAACCCCACATGCACTCATTCTTTGTTTACAACTTCAATATTACTCCCCCTCTGACCTTTGATTATATTATAGAATTAATTAATTTTACTATTTTTAACAAGTGTTAGTTCATATGTACATACCTTAAACTTATAAAAAGTGTCACTTTCAATTTTGCTCTTGATTTAAATTAATGGCCACAATAAAGTATTGTAGTTATAGATATTAAAAGTATGCTAGAAATTTCTTGTAATTAATTAAGGAGGGTTAAGGTTGAAAAAAAGTTAAACTAGCACATACTTCCTCTGTTCCCATATATTAGAAGTTTTTTAAAAAAAAATTCTAAAAAACTTCTAAATATAAGAGTTGATAGATATTTTTTAATAAATGGACCATTATACTCTTATTAAATTGGACAGAGAAAAAATAAGTACTTTCATTAATTTACTTTAAAAAAAGAGATTTATTTTTTATTTACAATAATTAAAGATAAAATTGAAATGTTGTTATATTTTTAATTAGATAACTAACTTTTATTAATTTATGTGATTTGATTAAAACTATCTTATATATAAGGACATATAGCGTATTAATTACTCAATGTTTAGGAATCAGTGGGCTTTGAAACTTTGCCCTATGCATGTATGATTAAGACCAAAATGGAGTATAATTATGCCCTGCTCTCTTTGTATCCAAATGTAAGCAAATTTTAACTAACTCATGCATTTTTAAAAAGTTAGTTAAGTATAATTATATTTGAAATTTAAAAAGTTTGACAAAAATGCCCCTTTATTAGGGGTGATTTAGAGACAATATGATAATTAAATGCTTCTTGAATTTTGTAATTTTGCTCATTAGAAAAAAAAAACAATAATGCATACTCCATCCGTGAAATATTATAAGGCATTTTTAGTTAAATTACATTCTCAATGAGTTAGTTGATATTGTTTTTAAAATTACATATTCTTCCTATCCTTATTTAATAAGGTAGTGTCTTAATCAAATGTGTTTTGAAAAAAAAAATCTCATTAATTAAACTTTGAAAAACTCAAAATACCTTAAAATTTTCACATGTTATCTCAAAAAATGCCTTATTTTTGTCATATAATAATTAAAAAGGGAGTATATTTATGTCCTTTTTTTTTGGTTGTGTATATTTGAAGAAGTTATGTGGGTGATTGGTTTCCAAGAAATGGAGGGGAACCAAACATGTCACGCCAACAGTACAAAGGGCTTTGGAATGAAACCAAAACAGAAGCAAGAGAAGAGAACCTCATCGACCCATCAAACACTTCAAAGCGAAGAAGAAAATTTGACGTACACATCAATTCACAAGGGTGCTTCGTCGTAAGGGCCAGGCACGAGAGAGGTACACGTAGATCCATATTTTGAAAAAGAAAAAAAATAAAGATATGCATGCATGTTCTGTGTCGCCAGATTTATTTGTTTGGGGGCAAAGTGATGTGATATGGGTTTTCAATTTGATTCTCCACGGCAGCATTCAAAAATCTCTGTGACTGTTTGTGAGAATTGAGAATCATTGATGAGAGAGAAACATAACATCATCGTTCGATCGTTGGTTTCCATAATGTAATGCGTGCCTCAGTGACTACGCGTGAACCTCTTTATTAATGGCTCTCGTTTTCCTAGGGAGAAAAGAGATGATGTATGTAACCTCATGGACGCTTCCACAGAAAGTGATATGGAAATTTCAAACATAAAGGTAAAAGGCTCAGAAAATCTGGGAAAGAAAATTCACGGTTTCATACCAGAGGTCTCTTCTCAACTTCCATATTATCTTATCTAAATTAATTAACGCAATACAATGCGTATATAAATATAGAAATACTCCTTCTTTAATTTGATTATTAGTGGTGATAGTAATAATGATAATTTGAGGCTATAGTTCTGGGCATGCCACAGTTGGTTCTTCTGTGTCTCGTCCCTAATTCTAAATTATCATGACAACCTCTTTAAGAGACAATATAAAATGAATTATATCATCTCCTCTCCTTTTATTTATAGGAGTGAGAAAGAAAAAAAATTAGTTTTATTTATAGGATACTTGTTAATTTTTTTTTATATTTTTGCCCTTATTAAATGCTTTACGAGAAGGCAAAAAAATATCAATAATAAAATTTAAGAATTTTTATTAAGAGTAAAGGCAAAAACTTGTTAAATTTTATAACACAGTTAATGATCATTAAAATTGTCTAAAAATTACTTTGATTTTCATTTTTCACCCTACTAAATAGAACTAGTAATTCACGTGGGTTGAACTTATTAAGATTGAGTTTAAAGTATCATATCCTTTTAAAAAAACATATATAATCAAGTTTAACCTAAACTTTTTTCTGACAGATTCAGGCTAGCCCGTTAGACTTAACCCAAATTACGGCTCTACTACTAAATACTATAAATTAAAAAAATACATTTTTAATCTTCTCATTGGAAATTAAGAAGAAGGGCATATTTGAAATAAAGCAATTAATGTTACACAAACGCTTACAAAGTGATTTATATTTAGACCATTTTTTTTAAAAAAAGTGACTTTTATATAGGAATATCATACTATTCCCTCCACTTGTTCATTACTATAAAACATTTTTAATTAATTTACACTCTCAATAAGTTAATTAATAATAAAATTTAAAATTTTTATTTCCTCTAGATCATAATATATATCACTGGTAATTAATTCCTGTTTCACAAAAAATGTTAGTTGAAATCTTGTTTTCCTAAAAATATACACATGTTTACATTTATGCTCTTGAGTTTTCCTAATAACACATGTATGATCTTTAACAATAGATCGTTTAAAGATAAGAAATAAAAAAAAGGCAATAGTATAAATGATAAAAAAATATACTCTTTTCATTTTAAATTATAAGACACTTTTAGACAAAATCTCATATACCAATAAACCTCATTAAATATACTTAACAACCTTATCTTTTCAAAATAAAAATATAAACTTTCAAAACTACCTATTATTTAATATATTAAAAATAGAAAGGACATAAATTAATTATAAAAAGAGAAAAAGTAATATTAGAATTGATGTATTTAATGAAACATTAATTTACCTAAAGTATCTTATATTTTAAGATGAAAAAACTCTTTCAAAAGTGCCCTATAATTTAAAATGGAGGGAGTAAAATTTATACAATACATTATATTTTGGATTAAGGGATGCTTCTAGAAACAACTTATATTGTGTTCTGAATGGAGTATTTAATATTGCCCAAAAAAGAGAGTATTTAATATATTGTCTCAATTAAAAAACTTTATTAATTATATCCTTACATAATTCTTGATATGATATTAAAAAATGCATTATAATGATGAATGGAGGGAGTATATATTATTTGATATGTGGGTGATTTTTTTTTTTTTTGGCTTTGTTTTTCTTGGCCTGAAATATGAGGGTGACTTCACTTCACATGCATATATAGTATTCTTGGAGCTTGATGCATTCCCACATATGCTGAAGCTTTCCCACTTCTGTTTCAAATTCTTGATTCTCATACTCTCCCCCCCTCCCCACACAGGAATCAATTAGAATTAATTTAATTAGGTTCTATAGTTGGAGTTTTCAACGTCTGATTGCTGTTGCCAAACGTACGTGGATTGTTAATAAGGTAGTAAAATGCATGATGACATGATATAAATGGCATTTACCTTTCAACTATGGCAAAAGTAATCAAAAAGAACTCTTGACAAATTTGGTTTAAATATATGGAAACGAATATACTTTACTTGAGTCTAAATTAATAAGTATATATATTCTAACAAAAACAAAATTTTGTTAAGTACTACTCTATTTAAATTGATTCTTCAAGTGATGGGTGCACTTTGTATTTTATTGCGTAAATAATACTCTTTCTGTTCAGTATTATAATATGCTTCTTCTGACGTATCATGTTAAAAAATGTAAGATTTTTTAAAAAATAATGTATAATTTTTCTAACAAAAGTATATGAATTTAAATATTGTTAACTAATTTATTGGGAGTATAAACTAATTAAAAATGCTTTATAATTCTAAGTAGGAGTAGATTAATGATAGTTTACAGACACAATATTAACCAATATTTGTGTCTATTATTTTAACGTAGAAACAGATTAATCAGTCCACCATAAACTCGTGGGATATGCGACATTATATATATATATATATATATATAACCACTCCAATTAAGTTGTTAATTTGCTCAAGTTTAAAATGAAGTTAAGGGTTTCGTTGCCAAGTTCATGCATGACAAGTTTAATTCAAGCGGAAGAAACATTTTTGAAGACCTTGAATTCCTTCCTTGAGTTCCTTCATAATTTTATTTGAATTAATAAATATTAATTTAAAAAATTAATTAGCTATAGGGTCTGGCTATTTATACCAAGTTCTAAGACGAGTATCCATCATTAATTACATGTGAACAATACGATTTTATATTGTTAACAATGAATTTTCCTCGCGGGTAAAAAAAATAAAAACAATGAATTAATAAAGGTTGCTTAATTAATAAGAATCCTAATCAATATAAATTGATATATCAGTACCATGAGATATTATTAAATTTATGAAAACTTATATTATTTACAAATCACGAATAACGTAACAATTAAGAAATAAAGTTCAGGTGTCATCATAATAAAGATGTGGCTCATATCTTTATTTTATTTTTATTTTTTTCTTTTTGAAAAATAAACATCGATCTTTGATATTATCGTCTTGACTTAGCCTATGCTCATCGATGGGTTAATAATATGGCCGTGAAATTTTAAATTGGTGAAGTACTCAAGCTGAAAAAGTAATTAATAGGGTTGGCACGCCCATATTCTTTTTAAAATTCTTTGTTATATCTTCACCACTTCATGAAACATAAAGAGAAAAGTTAAATTGCGTGTAAAAGGGCTCCTCTCCCCAAAACTTTTACACTCATAAATGTGTGTGTGTGTGTGTGATTTTTTTTTTTTTTTGGTTGAGAAATGCAAGAGAAAATAACAAGTATATATGAAGAGAGGAAGCAAACGTTACTCACATATATAATCACTTAGGGCTTGTTTGTTTTTGTTGTCATTGTTTATTTTTACAAATTGTTTTGTAAATCAATTTTTTAAAATTATTTTTTAAAACAAAAAGAAACTGAAATTCCATTTGATTATGTTACTAATGATAGTCTAAGATAGTGATTGGCCATAGCTAAAAGCGATGGTCAAATATAATGTGTTTTAAAAATAAAACAAAAAACAAAAAACAACAATATCTCTAAGTTGCTTTCGTTTTTTAAAACAAAAAAAAAAGAACAGCTTTGAAACATTTTAATCCAAAATACGTAACAAACAATATTTTTATTTTTATATGTTTAAAAATTAAAAAAAATCGAAAACATGCCCTTCTGGATATATGTTCAATTTGTTTAAAAAAAACAATAAAGAATATACGTGGATGACATAATGAAAAGAATAATTGAGAAGGGATGAGCACCTGAGTTTTGAAAGGTAATATAGCAAATTGCCTAATAAGTCAAGATAATGAATGCCACTTTGTGTTAATTTTGATTCCTCTCATCTCATCTCTGCATTATTGGTCCCCATCACCTCGTTATCCTCCACATGCTCCCAAAAAAACCCTTTCCATACACATAAACATGTATATTGACAAACAAATCAAGAAAGAATCTAACCATCTAAACTATATATACAATAATGTTGTGATTAATTAATAAATCACTTAGGTCATTTTCATTCCTTTGTTTCTCTTCCAATTGTGGGCAAGCCTATCTACATGCATTTGAAAAGCAAATTAATGTTTGTGAATCTCACTTGGCCTTACCTTGAAACGAGGCAATAACTTTATTTTGTTTCTTAGCCACCCACCTAATGGCTAGTTACACCTCTACTACCATATTCAATTATATAATTCATTTAATTTCTATCCTACTATTTATAAATCATTTATAATATATTTGATTAGAATTAAAGAAAATTTTAAAACTTATTAACTGTCTAAGAGTTTAATAAGTTTTTAATTTTATTTATATTAAATATAAATATTTTAATAATTTACTTTTTTTCTCTCCAATATTAATATATGTTAAAATAAAAAAAGTTTTGATAAAAAAGCCAATGATATGTCTTATAAATAGAACCAAAAAAAATTATTTTCTCTTCACCTTAAAAATATGACGAAACGTATATAGTTGAGGGGTCACATGTTGGTCACTTTGGGGAAAAAAATATAAATTCAGTACCTGTATAGATTTAAGTATTTGCATTCATACCCTCGAGTTGTAAGATTTTGCACCATAATATGGACATATGGTGGGCTTTGCGTCACAATTATCTCTGATTTGTGTCACTAGGTATCGCTTTCTCTCGTACGTGTCTGCTCCCGAATTCATAAATTCAAGTCTACATTCGATAAAACAATAAATTCAATTCCCGTACCTTCCATTGTCTCATCTATGCTTAGCTTCTCTCTCTTTCTTCATGTATTCTAAACAAGACGGTGCATGTATATTACTTAAATTCAATTTTCATATCCTGATTCTGATTTATATATTAGTAGTAGTTTAAATATGACTATGTAATCCACAAACGAAAATTTTGACCACCCAACAAGAAAAATACAAATAATTAATTTGTGATGATCATCTAGATTATTTGACTATCACATTTAATGGCCTAAATTATTATTGAACTTAATTGTCGTCCTATATTTGTGTGTGTACTGTTTCTGGGTATTGTTGATGAGGAATAATGTAAACTTTTCATAGCACCACTTTTCATGGTTCTAATAGCTTGTTCACCACTACATCAATAAATCAAATTCCCAGATCGATCCTTTTCATGCACGCTAGCTGTCTCTGTAATACATATTGATTCATTGAATATTGAGACCCAGCTAGCTTGGCTAGCAAAATCCATGGTAAGAGAGAAGAGAAAACAATTTAATGAGAATATGGAGAGGACGAGGCCAAGGATGCCATTTTCAAGCAACATCTTACGTATGGGATTACATATTTCTTGGCAAATATTAATATCTTCAAGCCATGTGTTGGTTAAGGGTTGAACCAAACAAGATTGTGATATTCGCGTGGTAGACCCAACTTTTTTTTTCCTTTTGTTTTTTTCTTTTAAAGAGAGTCATTTTCAAATGATGGAGCCTTGGAGCAGTAAATAATTAATTGTGCCTGAATGCAAAAATTTCACCCAAAATAAACCCTTAATTTATTAGCGTATCAGTGTCTCAGCTTAAAGGGACCAAAAAAGTACGTATTAATTGTTCGCTGCCTTATATTACTCCATCCACCCGTTCTTATTTATAAGCCATAACTTTAAAGTTTTATTTGGCTATAAATAATAAATACAGTGCAAATATATAGTGGTTAATTGTATTTTTCAACATAACATTGCCCTTTTTAATTGCACCAATTTATAATCAGAAAAATGACAATTAGAGACCTCATAAGGGCACTAATAACAATTACAGACCCTGAATATACTTAGGATTATTTATAATGTTAGTTAAAAATTTAAAAAAGCCAAGTGTGAATCATAAACTAATCACTTATGATTTTTATTGTTTTCAATATGCAGATAAAACGCTTGAGATATCTACAAACTATATTTGAAATTGTTTTATAACATCAGTAGGAAATTTATGAAAGTTAAATGTAAATTGCAAGTCAATTAATTGTGATTTTTTTACCACAGATTGATAAATTGACAAAAAAAAAACTTCAAAATATTTGTAATATTGGTTGAAAATTTACAAAAATTTATTGTAAATCTCAAGCAAATTAACCAAAAGATAATTTATTGTAATAAGGACCATGGTTTGTCATTTGAATTTCAATAATTTAGGTTTGTAATTGTCATTAATGTTTTTATGGTGTCCTCAATTATCATTTCCCCTAGGAAAGGGTACTTTATTGTGATCATTAATTTCATTGAGTGGCAAAATTGGAAAATCAAACATCTTTTACAAGTTTAAAAATATTAACTATCATTTCTTATAAATTTTAAAATTAGTTAACTTCGCTTTATATTTAGGATCAAATACTTTATTTGTATACTCCTTCCAAGTCCAATCCTCAATATAAGGTAATACTTCGTGATTTAAAAAAAAATAATGCAAACCTTAATCTTTTAAAAAAATTATACATTTTTTAATTATTTCATTCTCATTAAAGCCCTATTAATAACAATTAAAATTCCAATAAACTATTTTTTAAAATAAATAATAAACAAAGTAAGGATATAGTTTAAAAAAATTACATAAAAATCACACAATATCTTATATTTTGAATCAAGCGGTGCTTTTAAAAAATTGCTTATATTATGCATCGATGGAGCATATATGAAATTCTTTTTGGCATTTAGATACATGAGGAAATTTAATGCGGTAAAAACCATACAATAAAAAAAAATTCTCAAAGTTTTTGTTTATTGCTAGCTTAAAATATATATATATATATATATTAATATTATTAGTGACAATTATATTCAAAACATAATTTAATACTAAATGCAAATATCTCTCCTAATGAAAATTTAAATGTTGGTTTCTCGTATTAAAAATGATTAATATTTTCTACTAAACCTAATATTGTTGGTAAAAACACTTGTGAAGTTGAATAGAAAGCGATGGAAGATGGGTTAGGGTTAGGGTTAGGGAGAGTACGTAGTATTATTACATGGATATGGAAACTGAGCTACGACCCCTTGGAATTAATTATTCAACCAAGGGGACCACACTCTGCTTTGCTTTCATCACTTTCCCACTTCATTTTTTTATATATAAAAAAAATATATTAAATTGTTTGACGCACACACAACACAAGAGGAAGAGTTATTTTGTAAAAGAGGCTTCAACTTTTCTTGTGGTCCAATTTGGCATTTCCAAAGAAGAGTTTTATTCTTTTCAATCTCCTTTTTCTTTGGCTCCAGAGAGTCCAAAGATTTTTTCTGCCTAATAATTGAATTGATTCACATAAGCCTTACAATTTTCAGATTCACAGAATTATTTCACACTGCCACAGGATGATTAATGTTCTGCAAAAATTTCATCTTTTAATTATTGAATTCCAACTCACATACGGACCAAACCCAACCCGTTATATTATTATTGTATTTATTCTTCTGAATTATCAACACATTTATTTGAATTCAAATAATTCAACCCAAATATCATCAACACAGTTGCTCAACCAATTCATATGTATGCATGGGACCTCCACGCAAACTAAAGTCGTGGCCGCCATGAATGTGTCGTAAGAAGCGGCTGAAGGAGAAACTATTAATATATGTGTGTGTGTGTGTATATATTGTAAAATTCTTACAAACTCAGAATTACAACAAGAGTTTTAAAAATACCTCTCACCATTGTTAGGTCGATGAATGCTATATAGTTCCTTTAGTCTCACAATATTAATGCGAGAGCTAAAAGCATGAAAAGCAAATTAAAAGAGACAGATACAAGAGAGAATCTCCTAACTAGAAAGAAAGAGAAATATGAGGGAACTTTTGACTAACATGCAAAGAAATTAACCAAGAGGATAATGATTAGGTTTGTCAAATTAACCATAAATCTCTAAACCCACTATCAGGGTTATTTATTATTTAATTTAAACTGAGCATAAATCTCTAAACCTAACTACACTTAGCTGATTTTGGAACTCACTTAAGATATTTTTATTATTCTTGATGATTCCTTATTATTCAAATGATATCCAAAATATCTGACTAAAAAATCAAAAAATAAATTTGACGTGAGAATAGTAATAGCTTCGGGTTCCCATCACTTAAAAAAAGTGGTCGGAGGTTTATAATTTGTCTTTTTATCTCGAGAGAGATAATCTCCATATTATGCACAGAACTTTTTTCTTGTGCGTATAAATTAAAAGAAAAAGAATATTGGACTCAAGTCAATTATTCCCTCTGTCTTTACATATAAAATATTTTTTAGATATTTATTTTATCCCTAAATATAAGGAGTGACAATAATATTTTTAAATAATTAGATAATTTTTTTTATCTTAAAAAATAAAATAGATCATCAATTATATGTGTTTCTTTATCATCATCATAATATTAATTATGATATTATTAAAAATAAAATTAAAAAATTATTATATTTTTATGTAAATTCAACTAAACAACAAACATTTATTAATATGTGAGATTTAATTAAAAATATTTTATATATAAAAATAGAGGAAAATATAATTATAACAATTTCTAGCAAGCGTTGCTTGAAGATTACTTTTACAGAGAGAGAGAGTGAGAGAGAGATTACTTTGAGAGAGAGAGAGAGAGAGAGAGAGAACTAGTTTTGATTGTTTTGAAACCTATGTACAGTTATTAGACCGTGAGATCAGAAACAGACCCACCACCACCACCATAGCTTCCTTCCCCACACTTTGATGTGTTGGTTTCCTTTCTCTTTCTCTCTCTACTGCGTCTTCTTGTGCGTGTGTATAAATGTTGTGTACTTATACACAGAGACGAGACATGGCAGGGTCATAAATAATTATAGCAGCAGCGAGGCCACCTTCCTCCATAAATAATTCTCTTCACACCTTCAAGCTTCAACGCACACCATTCTTTTCAGTTTTCAACCTATTCCATCATCTCCACCGTACACACCTTTAACTATTTATATTATTAATTCATTCGATTCGGGTGATCAGAGAAAGAAAGAAGCAAACGTTGTATAGTGGGATCGATTATTGTACGACATGACTATTGCATGCATTAGCAATAAAAAAGAAGCCATCATGTGATTTTACTTTAGCTTAATCAAGTTACTTTCATGGGGTAGGTGTGTTGCCTCTCTCCCAATTACCTAGCTACCTAGGTCATTTAATTATCTTTTATTTTTATTTTTTGACATTTTAATCATTTTTATCATACCAAAGAAATATCACTTATTTTAACAATTGCCATTAGATATTTAATTAAAAATTGCCACTGCATGAGCTTTGCACCTAATTTGGATTAGACAAGGTCTAATGTAACTGTTGAAATTTAGAGTTAATATCTATTTTTACACTTGAACTACTTTCATAAAAGCACCTAATGTCTTCAACTCTTTGTCACAGTAATTTTATCCTTCAATAATTAAATCATAGCAATGTGGTCCTTGACATTAAATTAATAGGCAAATGTTAATCGTTAAGTTTAATTTATTGGCTCAAACTTAATATCAAGAGCAACATTACTATTTTAATTAAGGGCAAAATTATTATGATTTAATTACTTCAAGGTCAATATTGCTACAATTTGAGTCAAACTTATTTTCAAATCAGCCAAGTTAATGATCAATTAATGTTTATTTAACATTAGGAGAAGTATTACTATGATTTAATTACTTCAAGGATAATATTACTATGACAAAGAGTTTAAAAAACTAAGTACTATAAGGAAAATAATTTACACACACACTTCCATGATCTCATCCAACTTTATTTTGGCCTAACTCATCGGCTATTTAAAAGATGTGATGAAGTGAAAGTGAAGATAATGCATATGCCCACATACATTACACACACACACATTAATTAATCCCGCAAAAGCGAAACCAAATTAAATGTGTGTAGTCGATCAGATTTGGGGTGTTTTGTTTATTTGGTTTAGGTATGATAAATCATTACGTGGGACTGGGATACAGACAAATCAATATGAATCACCTATCTTTAAAAAAGAATTTTATATACGTAAAAAGAATTGTTGTTTTCTCAATTCCTTTTAAATATCTTACCACCTCTGCAAAAGTTTACTCACTTTGATTATCAACAATAATGAAAAAAAAAAATCTCATATATATCAAGCATCAAAAAAGAAATATTTGTAATATAACTACTTTATTATTGTGTACCACTATATATGCCTCGGAGCCTTTAATTTAATTATAAAGACCATTTTCATCCAACCCTTCCTCCAAAGTGTCACCAGATTATACATGTAACTAATACTCCCTTTGTTTTAAATTATAAGATATTTTTAAAAGAAATTCGATGTCTCAAAATATAGACACTTTAAAAAAAATAAAGTTTTATTAATGATATTTTTTAATTTTTTTAAAGTTTATATTTTTTTCTTGAAAAGTAAGGTAGTAAAGTATATTTAATAAATTTTATTGATATATATGATTTTGTTTAAAAGTATTTTATACTATAAGAAGGGAGTATTTAAAAAAAAAAACATAAGAAGTAGGCTCTGTCATAATAGAAAATATTTTCTCTGAGATAATAAATAGAATGGTTTAGTGAAAATGTAGCATTGGAATATGCCAAACAAACATATTATTATTAGGTTCAGTTAACCTAGACCTAGACTGGCTATTGATTTTTATGTTGTGCGACTGTGCTTCTCCAAGACACAAGCTTGTTTTGTGTAAGTGGTCCAATCTTGATCATTCCGGAGCAATTAGTTTCCTTAAATCCCGGCAATTATTGTCAACCCCATATAAGAATTATATAATTTGACTTATTATCTGAACCGCATCAGCCTGGCTTCAAATGGGAAAAAAAATAAAAAACCTCATATCATCGTTTATTTTTAAATGTAACTTTTAATCCTGAAATTTTCATCAATTATCAATTCAATATACCTAAACTTTAATTCAAAATTATCCTTATAATTTCTTAATTTGAAATAACTCAGTTGTTCTAGTTTCATAATTTGGTACAATTCAATACTTAAAATTTATTAATTCAATAAATTATAAGAACTGAGTTGTACTAAGTAAAATTTAATAATTAAATCGATAACTGAGAGAAAGTTTATAAATTAAAAGATGCTTGTTTAATTGTGTTCTTATTGTTTTATTTTTAAATGTTGTTTTGTAATATAATTTTAAGAATATCTTTTCAAAACAAAAGAAAAGAAAAATTTGTTTGATTGTATATGTTAATAATTAAAAATTTGTTTAATAGTAGTGGTCAGTACTAATTAATAGTGGTAATTTATAATAATAATTGACTATAATTTTTGCTGGAAGTTTAATTCTAATAATTAAAAGTAGAGTATTTTAAAAAAAACCACTCTAAAATTTCTCTATTTTTTATTTTTAAAACAAAAAATAAAACAGTTTAAAAAAATTAAATTCAACACAAGTACTCAAACAAGGTTTTTTTTTTTTTTAATTTCAACAGCTTTTAAAAACAAAGTCAAACAGGTTCATTATCCTCCCCTTTGCTTAAAATGATATATTCCAGTTGCTTCCATCCAATTCAGCCGCCATGGATTAAATTTTATGATTATATACAATGAATATGGATGGTACATAATTAATCATGTTTAAGAAACTTAAATGGGAAATTAAAATTTGAGGCATGAAGAAGCCAAGGTTGTTGCTCTATTCAATGGACAAGCATGCACTAGCCACTAGCCTGGCCTACTGCAACAATAATAAACAAACAAAAACATGAAAGAAACGAGATATTCATATCTTGTCTCCATTAACTTATATAATTAACATCACCATGCGTCATTAACAGAGCTTATCTCTATTTAATTAGTATATATCTCTCAGTTAATATCGATCAATAATTATGGGTGAAGAAGGAGGGAACATTCAAGAGGATTTACATTAGCCGACTCAATTTGTGGGACCAAACCGGAGACAAATTGCTCCTTATATATGCCACTTTCTTTTTCTCTTTTTAATTTTGTCATTATTATTTTTATTTTTCAAAATTCAATCTGATTTTCGTTAATATATACTAAATGAAATTTGAAATATCCTTCAATTCACCTTTCAATCTCTTTCTTCTATTCCCTAACCTTTACTTATACTGCAACCGATTTTCGCACCCACCTACCATAAAGTTAGATATATATACCAAATATTCCACATATCAATCCCCCAATATAATCAAACTAGTTTGAAAAAATATATATAGAACTAAATAACGTGTGCTTATGAAAGGCTAAAGGCATATGTATAATTACTTTTTTATGACTAGTGAGCTGAAAAGATTAAAAGAAGTTCATTATTCTAATCAAAATAAACTAAAAAATTGAAATATGTGTGCATAACTCTTAACAAGGACCGAAAATTTCTTCTTAATTCAATCATTTTTTATATTAGTTCATATATATATATGGGAGTTAATTTAGATCTTCTATTCAATCGGGTTACACGGGGATTAACGGATTAGTATTAATATTAATATTAAGATTTGCAATTAATTAATCCGTAGCAACGCTTGGTGTTTATACGTTTTTTTCTCCCCGATTAAGCATGTGCAATTTGGAGTGTCTCAAATAATCTCTTTTAGTAGTGTCAATGGTAGAATTTTCAATGATGGCTTCACAATAAATAAATAAAATGGTGAGTCGATGGCCAGTTGGGTGAGAATGTATTTTAACTATTTCTCTGTAATTATATGAATAGTTGGATTAAGATATAGAACATAGTAAAAAGTACAGTTGTGATTTTTGATATTATATTAATGTATCTTGTAATAATATTCCCAGAAACCATTCAAGTGAGTCGACGATTTCTATTGTGTCACGCTCAGACTTTCATTGAATAGGAGGATTTGACACATTTTTGGAATCTCAATACGTAATGGATGCCATAATATTTGATACATTTGTTCATTGACTTTGATTTGTATACTTGACTGATATTAAAATGAGGTTTTCCTGCATTATTTATTATTTTATAGTTTGTGATCTCACAGGTTTGTTAAATCAATTATTGGGCTAGCTGCGTATGTATTTTAAACATTGCTTCAAAATAACTACCAATAAAATTGTGAAGGGGATGTATACGAATTAAGTTTATCTGTTCATCCCAAAAAAAAAAAAGGTTTATCTAATCCACGGCCAAAAATTAAAATTAAATAATTAGTGACACTAGCAAAAATAAACAACCGATCGTTACTTTCCAAATGCGATGATCCATTATTAGAAGCAATCATTTTTTGAAGACTGATCTCCCAAATAATTACAAAAAAATAAATAAATATTGACTTAAGGAAAGATATAATCATAATTAGACTATATTAGATTAATTGGATGATCAAAAGACAACCAAACTCTAGAACTGATATTTGTGATGCAGATGCGTCCGCAATCCTAGTATTTTCTAATTTAATTGAGGCAGATATAAATATAAATAGGGAGAAAAAAGGTTATTATTGGGTTAAATAAGAATAGTCAATTTTTGTTATAACTAAAGATATATTTATAGGGCTTTATTAATTTGACCATAAGTATATATATAGGTTTTGAAAGGTTCTCGGATCACACAATTGTGTGCGTTACTCGTGGGATTAAATTTTGGTGTTCATACATACTTGTACCCCAAAAAAAAAAAAAAAACGGTGCACATATACATATAAAGATAAAGATTATGATAATATATATATATGCAACGTAACCTTTTTATTTATATTCTGTTACAAAGTTGAGCATCCCTTGATCCGTTCAGGCTTTGGGACTAGACTAGATTCAAGAAGAAAACGTCAATTTTAATAATAGTAGAGGACAAATTCAAATTCAAATTCAAATACTCTGTTTTTTTTTTAAGAATAACTAATGTTTTTTTTATTGGAACTAAATAAGAATAATGATTCTGTGATGAGGAGAAAGAGTATTAGAGTAAATGTATTTTTTAAAAGAATTAAAAGAAGAGGTAGGGAAACGAGTAATATTATTAAAATAAATAATAAGAAAACACGAGCATGCGATTAAAAAAATTTTTTAAAAAGAAAAATGAAAGGAAAAGGTAAGCAGAGGAATTGGGTCGCGGGGCCATACCCCAGCAAGTGAAGCAAGCGGCAGTCATCTGCACCCTGCAACATCAACAACCACTTCATCATAATAAAAAATCACTCTAAAAATTACACCCAAAAAAAGTTAAATATAAAATATTCATGAAATCACCAATTTATTTTAACGTATCTTTTTTTTTATTGAAATTGTTCCAGATTGTTGTTAATAGAGTTATTAAGCAACAATATTGACCAGTAAATTGACAACTTCAACCAAAAAAAAAAAAAGGTTCCAGAGTAATCTTATAATTTTACGGGATTTTTTTTTTTCTGTGTTTAGATTTGTGGGATAGAAGTTGAGAATGATTTTCTGTTAATTAATTAAATTAGATATAAATATGGGGTTTTTAAAAATTAATAGAGGGATGAAGAAACACACGAGAATCGTCCTCCCTCAAAAAGAACCAAAGGCTCCCTCAGGATCCTGCCACAACCAGAGACGCATAAGCAATAAAGCATTCTCTCTCTCTCCCCTCTCTCTCTATTGGGTTGATTCCCTTCCTTGGCATCTATCTCTTCCCTCTCTCCCACTGCTACTTCTCTTCTTATATCACTGCCCTCTCCTCATGATTCTCTGATCACTCCTCCCACTTCTTCATGGCCGTTCAGGCTCAATATCCTTCTAACGTCCTCCTCCTCAATCCCAGGTTTGTTTCACTCCCTCCCTTCATCTCCCACCCCACCACACGCACCTTTGATTTTCCATCATATTGATTTCTTTGTTCTTTTCATGACAGAAACTTCCCAGAAGATTATGACTCTCCATTGCCCCCTGCAGAAGCACTTAATCACTCTCATGCCTTATTCAACAATGGAGGTATTCCTCAATTCCCAGATTGTATAGTAAAAACATTGTTACCGCAGACACACAGGCAATCTCTGAGTGCTTATTTTGATGGTTTCATTCACACTGCAGGTGCTAATCCTCGAAAAAGAGCAAGAGAAACTAGACCGTCCATGGGGTTTACTCACGCAAGCCCCAATGTTGTGAATTCCTCTCTCTGCAATCTCCTCAACTCGTAGACCTCTCGCAGCTGCATAACCACCACCACAATAGCGTCTCCACCGGCCTCCGTTTATCCTCCTTCGCCGATCGCCGGCCACTTCACTTGCCTCACAACCACCAGCAATCACCCCAAGATTTCTCTCATTACTTATCCTCATCGTCTCCGTTTTCTCAAGATTTTGTCTCTCAAATCAAACAACATGCTGATGAAATAGACCAATTCATTCGAGCGCAGGTATTCCGTTCAAAACAATTTCGTCTCCATTATGCAAACTAGATTTTCTTCTCTCTCAGTTTTTGGTGTAAAACGGTTCTCTGAAATTATTCTTGATCGCTTTCCCCCCGATTTATGAAAACTTTATTTTCTGCTCTTCAAATGTTTAAATTCAGAGGAACTTTAATACCACCAAATTCAGAGGATCCGGACTCATTGATGGTGCTTGAAAAATAACAGGAAGCGGAATTGCATCGGACATTGGCGGAGAAAAGGCAGAGACATTACCGAGCGCTACTAACCACGGCGGAAGAAACCGTGGCGCGGCGGTTGAGAGAGAGAGAGCTAGAGGTGGAAAAGGTCGCGCGCATGAACGCCGAGTTAGAGGCACGCGCCGCTCAACTCAGCGCCGAGGCACAGCTTTGGCAGGCGAAGGCAAAAGCACAGGAAGCAACAGCCGCTTCCTTACAGGCCCAACTGCAACAGGCCATGATGAACGGCGCAGCGGCCTTAGAAAGAAGAGACGAGGGCGGGCTATCGTGCGCGGCGGGCGCCGATGACGCCGAGTCGGCTTACGTCGACCCGGACCGAGTCGAACCGACCGGACCCGAATGCAGAGGGTGTGGGGAGAGGGTGGCGTCGGTGGTGGTATTGCCGTGTCGGCATCTGTGCTTGTGTATCAAATGCAACGTCCATTACCGAGCATGTCCGGTTTGCCTTACGCTCAAAGATTCAACCGTTGAGGTTTTTTTTTCCTAGGGCCCAAAATGGCCCATATCCATATGACAGGCCCGGTAAGAGGCCCAACTGGAAATAAAAAAATTTAAATTAAATATCTCAAAATAAGAAAAAAAAAATCATTTTACTATTATTAATTTTTTTAATTTACTTTACATGGCATGAAGCCTGGTTTGGCCTCAAAGATGCGCACATGGGTGTGGCATTGTTTAAAAAAAAAAAAAGCCTTGTTCTGACTCTTTCTTGCAGATTCCATTCAAATTATACAAACATATTCTTTTATTTGGTAAATACATTGGTCTGATGGTTCATGAAGATTTAATTGATGTTGCATGTGGTTGTAAAGATTCATGGGTTTAGCATTTTTCGTGAAGAGAATAAGGTGCTTTCTGCGCATGGATTGCATGTGTTAAGGAAGTTTCAGTGAATGTGTTTTCTTTATCTTCATGAAGTGCATTGCTCAAAGGAATGACTTTTAAATCTTTTTCTTATTCCTTTAAAAAGAAAGTTACCAAACTTATCAGTCCCCCCATGACAAGATGTAAAATTCATTTATATATCATCTTCTTCCTAAATTATAAAACAATTTTAAAAGTATTTCATTGTCCCCAAAATATAAAACAATTTAACAAAATTAAAGTTTCATTAATAATATTTTTTTGATATTACCCTTCAAAAGAAGGGAGAATTGAAATGGATGTAGTTCAATAATTAAGTGTGTAGATTTAAAGCTGTATTAAATGAATGATAATTTTAAAACTTAATTTTGTTTCGTAAAAGTAAGTTTTTAAAATATCATTATTGAATCTTATTGATATGTGTAATCTTATTTCAAATTGTTTTATAATTTAGAATGAATGGAGTATTATTTATTCAATAACAAATTTTTTTTATTAATATTAATAAACTTTAAGATCCATTTGTTTTTATTTGACCACATAAAAATATATTAAGTATACAGTACTAATTATCTAAATCTTTTCCTTTTTTTAAGTATGCATTATTCATGATCTTAATTACAAGGTATTTTATCTAAAGTTTCTTCATATATATATATATATATATAACTGTTGCAAAATCATGATACAGCATCAGAGTAAATCCTCCAAAGCACTAATTTTGTTGATTTCTAAATGAAATTGTTTCTTTAATGGAAAACTCAGAAATCACAAACCCCTCAAACCTTGGAAATGGATGGGTTGGGCTTAAAAAAAGCCCAACATAGTTTAAAGGCGAGACCCATTCACACGCCCCATTTTCTATTTTTCATATACGTAAACGTGAGTGATTTAGAATTTCGCATTTTCTTTTCATATAAAACTACATATTTAAAATAAAATATTTGATATTGCATTATTATTCATAATATATATTAGTAAAAGATTGAAAGTGTTTCAATTAAAAGCAAAGATCCGAAGGAATCCACTTGAAATAGAAGCAGCTGAGAAGTAGCGGAGCCACTGGTGATAAGAGTGGATAAATACACTCCCCCATTTTACAAAAAATTAAAAATAGAGTGTATAGATTTTACAACTTTATGCCCCTATTATTGATATTATATATCTTTTAAATTAAATAAAAAATATTTATGGTCAAAACTTTATTAGATACGTAATATTTTAATTATTAAAATAAAATAAAATATATATATTTACAAAAGAAATCATATTAATATGTATAGTATAATTTTCTAAAAAATAATATATAATTTATTTATGTTTTTACAATTTTAATCTTAGTGTAATTATTATTTTTTAAAAAAATATTAATTTTTAAATTAAATTATATTACACCCTCTAATTTCCAATCCTAACTCCACTACTGTTAACTTGAACTCGAACTTTCCACAAAAAGCCAAGTCAATTGATTCCCGCGACCTTCAATCTCTTTTGCCATTCCCCATAATTTTCTTTAAAAAAAAAAGTAAAATATACTGACCTTTCTTCTGTTATGTCTTAATTACATAAACATTTCATTTATTTTAAAAATTTATATAAAACTCATTTAAAATTAAACTATATTTTATATAAACTTCTCTTATATATTTGAGATTATATAACATTAGTTGATTGTTCAGTTTAATTATTAAACTTTTAAATTTTATCAAAATGCATTTTTTTAACATTAAAATTATTCCTTTCATTTAAAAATGTAAGATATTTTTTAAAAAATTAGACATTCAAAAATATAAAGTATTTTAATTTTTAGTCTTTTAAATTGTAATATTACCTTTTTTTAAAAGTGCCTATATTGATGAATGACTTTATATTTATTATAGGGTATTTCATAAGGGTAAATATAAAAAGATAGGATTAGTTTAAAAGTAAGTAACTACTTTATTGAGAGGTAAGATTCGGTTAAAAATGTCTTCTATTTTTTAATGGATGGAGTATATAAAAATCTATATTTGCCAAAAAAAACTATTTTTGTATACAAATAAAAATATAATAAATACATTTTGACATTTTTATTATATTATAAATTTTAGTATTTTTATCATATTATAAAATTTTATTTTTTATCAAGTTTATTGAAACTTATGTATTTGTGTTTTTTAAAATTGCTATGTTTGTTTGTCACATCATACAAAATGATATAAGTTTGACAAATTATATAAATAATTTAAATTTAAAATTTAAAATTTGTAAACACGTTTTTAACAATTAAATTATGTCACTGTCAAAATAATATAATTTAGGGTGAGGGTTAAATTAGTAAATAAAATTTTCTTTAATATAAATTTTAATTTAAAAATAAATTTTTAAAATATTTCTAACCGAGTTAACAAATGGAATTAAATTGTATGTTTTTAAAGTAGAGGGGGGAAGTTATGTGTAATTAAAGTAAAATAAAAGGAGTGAGAGTATTTTACTCTGAAAGAGAGAGGGAGAGAGGGGAAGAGAGAACTAGCCCCTTGTTTTCAGCATTGAAAAAGAAGAGATAGAGAATTTAAAAAAAATGAAAGAAAATGATATGATAGAGATTGGAGGAGGAAAAATATGTCCAAGAGACAGAAAATCAACAAAGGAATTGGATAAGAAAATTAGATTCATGTATCCATCTTACTAAAATCCAAGCCATTTATGTGATGATCAAAAGTTTTGAATGAGTTAATCGGTTATTTTTTTTTTTTCCTTCTCTTATTAAGTTTGAAACAACATCATTTTGAATAAAAAAAAGAGAAAATAATAGTCCATTAGATTTGTAACTTAGTAAATATATTTTGTCAAACCATTTACTTTTAAATCAATATCTTTTTATTTAAATATAATTCTTTTTAAAATTATATATAAATATTTTTATATATTTTAATTAAATTATATTATTTTAATCATTAAGAGCTTAGAGGTGGAGGAGTTGAATTCGAATCCAAAATGATCGCCGAGGTGGTCACTACCATTATCATCCTGTCTTTCAATTTTTAAAAGACTTAGTCAAAAAGGAAGATTTAGTTTTTGATTGCGTCTGCTTTCTTCCTCTAAGAATAATTAATTAATTTTTCTTCTAAACTGCTTATAATGTAGTAATTGTGAGCTGTTGTAAGTTGTAATTAAGCAGCAATAAGTACTCCTCTAATTTTATATATTAATCATCTTTTAAAAATATAATCTAATTTATTTTATAAATCATCATGAGATAATTTTATTTTAAATTAAAATCTCTAAATTACTTTTAAGAGAAGAAAAGATAAAAAAATATTATATTGTTTATTTATTTTTTTTTTTTACTTGAGAATTATGTTTAAAATTTACTTACTTTTATTTTTTATACTTTTATTATATTTATATTAATAAAATTGATAAAAATAACTTATAAATAAGATAAATATATACTATTGTTATCACAAGGATTTTTCAAAGTTCAAATTAATTTCTTTTGGAAAAACCGAAAATCATGTGAAATGCGAACAATTAATTAAACGTTCATGTCACTTTTACTTGTTAATTAATATATTCACATCGTTACTCCATTTGTTGGCTTTTTTCATTTTGATTCCATGTTTAATTTGTGAGCAAAAGTCGATAGATCAAACAAGTTTTGAACAGCCATGCATGCATGAGAGAGAGAGAGAGAGAGAGAGATCCCATTTCCGATGACTTTTACGATGACGCGATTGATCATTTAGTTTTTAATTATAAAATAGACACGTTTTTTAAAAACACACCCACACACACACACACACACACACACACACAAGTTTTAAATAATTAAATAAAGAGTTAAACATTTAATTTGTCAGGTCCATGAATTGGGAGGGAAAAAGATCATCTAGACTTGTACGTAGGATTTGTTTGATTTATATAGGATTGAAAAAGAAAATACCAATATAAAAGCTCAGTCTGAATATTTTTTTTATATGATTATTTGATTAAATCGATTCAAATATTATCAAATCTAATTACATAGACTCAAATTCAAGACTTCGTATTTAAGTGATTATAATTTTTTTTTTAGAACCAACACCTGTCTGTTAATCTCCCTGAATTTATTCTAACAAATTCATTGTACCATCTACCAATTTTATTTTCGTTACAACGTACTATAGATCTCGTGTCGCGTGTGTGTGTGTGTGTATTTTTGTAACGATGAGACCTGAACATGCAGACACGGTGTGTCTCATATTTCTCTCCTTCAATATCTTATTCTTATTTTTAAATGTAATGCCTTGCTGTTTTTAGGGGAAACGAGTGGACTCCATTATGAGCAAGCAACAATCGCATTGTTATTTTATTATATTTTGATTTAATATTTTAAAATTTAAAAGTGCTGTAAAAATGTTAAATTTTTAACTTTTAACCTAAAAAATCTTATTCGATTAAAATAAGAAATAAAGTAAAATTAGGTAAGATATCTGCCAAGTGGTTGGTTACATGTGGATAATGTCATGAATGCTTTACTGATTAAAATTCACAAGTCATATGTTCAATGTGATTTCTAATGAGATGTTTTTTTTTTTAATGCCTGTAGTTGTTTTTCTTGGTTTATTAGTTCTATTTTAGGGTTATGACATTTTAATTTTATTGTAAATATTATTTTTAATATATATTTAACCTTTTATAAAAAAATCTAAAGACGCATTTTTAATAACTTTTGCTCTTTTAGAAAAACTAAAAATGTTTAGATTTAACAGTAAATGAATGTGAATTTTGAATTTGAGAGATTTGAGGCCAGTTTGGTTCTTTGTTTTTTAAAAATAACAAAAACTCGTTTCGATAACTGTTTCGATTTTAATGGCTTCAAAAATTTTCATTTTTGTTTTTAAGAGAAAAAAAATAAAAATCTTAAAGTGCTTTTCGTGTTTTTTTTTCTCCTTTTTAAAATACATTACAGTAGATTATTTTACAGTCACTTTAATCAATCATTATTATAAATCACCATCATTAACCATTAGCAACCATCATTATCAATCAATTTTTTAATTCTGAAACTTTTTTAAATTAATAAAATCAAACAAAATTTCTTTTTGTTTTATTTTTAAAACTATATTGCAAAATAGTTTTAAAAAAATGGGAATACAAATAAACATGCCTTTAACTTCTACTAATTGGACAAACCTGCTTGAATTTGTATTAGTTGGTAGCGTTTCAAACTGCATATGATTTTTTTTTCTTAAAAAAAAACTTTTATAAGAAGGGTAACTTCAATTCTAGATTAATGTCATTATTATTGTCAAATCATATTACACATAGAAGGAATTGTAGGAGTTAAAATAAGTTAGGATGAGCTAAAATTTAGTCAAATAGGCCTGAATCTATGTGGTAAGTTAAAACTTAAGCTTGGCTTGAAGCTTGTATACTTATGATTCAAATCTGAGTCTACTTAAAGTCTAGCTTGACTTAAAAACTTACTTAAAAGTAAATATTTTAATAAGCTTGCATTTTAATTAATTTTAAATGTCTTAAATATACTTTAGAACTATTAATATAACTATATAACTTGATTTATCAATAATAATATATAATAATTAAAAGGACTTACTAACTAATATAATAATAAAGTAACAACATTAAAATCAATGTATAAATTCAATTTGATTGAAAACATAACTAAAATAAAAAGAATAAATTGATTAAAAATTAAATGGTGAAATTGATGTATGTGTGACACATTAAATAATGTGTGTGTGTGTGTAAATAGACTAACATGTTAGACTCATAGAATATGTCTTGAAAAACTAAACTTAGCCTATTAACAAATAGACCTAATTAAAGGCTAAACTTAGTTTAAGCCTATTAGGATTGGCCAGAACATAAGCCCCTGCCTGATATGAGCCTGGCCTAGTCCCTCCCTTGGAAAGAAGCATTGATGAGGGCATATGTAGTTAGGAACTGAGAAGGTTAGACTTGTGAGATATGAAATAGAAGCAAGTTGAGTGAGTGGGAGCCATCACAATTTAGTACTCTTTAATTCATTCACTGCCCTGTTTTTGCTTTGTTCCCTCTCAAGTTAAGAAAAAAAAACTATTTTTTTAGGATAAATGAATAAATTATCTTTTAAATTTTAAATCTAGTAACATCATAAATCTTGAACTTGTTTATTATACAAAGTATTCCTCAATTTTTAAAAACGGTGCAATCTGGCCCTTGTCATTAATAAAATTAACCTTGACCATTTATTGATCAAAAAATACTTAAAAATTATAGAAGAGGGCCAAAAAATTTAGGGTCCTTGTCTATAATTTTTGGACTTTTTATTGTAATTTTTTGTTATTTTCTATAATTTTTGAAGTCTTTTTTTATTTTCTGATCAATTAACAGTTAAAGTTAACTTTTATTAATGACAAGAATCAGATTGTAAAAAAAACATATAGGTGAGTTGGGTCCCATAAACTCACCAAAACTAAACATGCTTTCTCAATTAAAAAATACTTATATATGTACTTAAAATTTGCCCATCGATAAAGTCCTCATATTGTAGTAGAATTCAAACTCAAAATCTTACAAATACATGTTAAATATTTATCAATTGAATGAATCTTTATCGGTAAGAAGAAACTTTTACGTATGAAGAAAGAACCCCAACCTAAAATAATGGCCCAACTTTGAACTGACCCAGCCCTTTTAATTAGGCAACCAACATTCACACTTTGGTTCCCC